>NC_092746.1:128247841-128547841 GCF_047496795.1 Chiloscyllium punctatum | reverse complement strand
AGTTCAGTAGATAATAGGGAAGGCACATAGAATATGTTGGCCTTTAATTCAAAGAGAATAAAGTATAAAATTAAGGACATTTTGCAAAAACTAGTCAGATCACACGAAGAACACTGAACAGTTTCGGTCCCCTTCTCTAAGTAAACATACACTAGCATTGGTGACAGCCCACAGTAGGATGACCAGCTTATTCTGGTTATGGGGAGATTTTCTCATGAGGAGAGATTGAGTAGGTTGGACTCCTGTAATCATTGCAGACCTTACTGAAACACGAGATTCTTAAGGGATTGACATGGTAGCTGCAGAAAACCTGTTTCCCCTGCCCTGGGGGAGAGACTCTGAGCAGAGAGCACAACCTCAGATTAAGAGACTGCCCATTTCTTCTCAGAGGGTAATGATCCTGTAGAATTCTTTACCATGGACCGTTGTAGAGGTTGAAAAATGTGGTGCTGGAAAAACACAGCAGGCCAGGCAGCATCCGAGGAGCAGGAGATTCAATGTTTCAGGCATAAGCCCTAATTCAGAGGTTGGGTCATCAAGTATATTCAAGGCTGAATTAGACACATTTTTAATCAGTAAGGTAATCCAAGAGATATGGGATAAGGCAAAAAAATTAAGCCGAGGATTATCAGAACAGGTATCTCACTGGATGGCACAGCAGACCCATTGGGCTGAATGGTTTACTTCTGCCCGTAGGTTTGTATAATAATTACAAACAGACTCTAGATGGAATGGGTTGATTAGCATTTATTCAATCTAGACTTGCTGGAATCAAAAAAGGGCAAATATTTATTTCAGCTTAAAATGGTGAGTAAAGCTGTGATAAACATCAGAAACTTTGTTCATTGGAATGGTTGATAGTGTATAACTGAACCAGAGAGAACAGAAAGTCCAGTGTTTGATACAAACACAAAAATTCCAAGCAAGGCAGCAAGGGTGTACCAGTTCTCCTTGTGGTTTGGTTGGGTGCTGATAGGCATAGAAGTGAATTTGACAGAGTCCAAACAAATCCCAGTGGATGATCTACCTCCAGCTCAAATCTGTATAAACATAATTTGTTATTAGTTGAAATGACAATGTGGAAGGCAAATTGTTGATTAAATATCAGAACAAACTGAAAAGAGAACTTTTCATCAACAACACTAGAACTAATGTGATGATGCCATGGCTTTAGGAGGGTATTTTGGAATGTTTTATTTACAAAGAGATTGAATGAGAGATGTAGAACTGTCTGTAAAGAAGGTAAACAGCTTGGGAGGTCTCTGTATTTAAAAAGAGTTGGAACAATGGAGGCAGTCTGGCTGGGTGTGGCCAGCTCTCTCAAACCAGGCTTTCTAGTTTTTTTTAGTTTTTATGTTTACTTTTAAGGAATTGCTGTTTGAGGACTTGAAGTATAGCTATCTTGTCCTTTTCTCAGTTACAGCTAGAAGCTAGGGTTTCTCTCTGCTGCTAAATTACCCGAGACACAAATCGATTTTTCTGAATTTAACTTTTTGCCAAAGGGTGTGTTTATGGGATGTTACTATATTGGAACAGTTAGTTAGTAATAGTTACTCTATCTATTGTGAAGTTTTCCAACAGAGTCAAGTTATTCTGAATTCCTCTTTCCCTGGTTGTATTTTAACTATGGCATTGAAACAAATTGTGTTTTAGTTAATGTTGGGCAGTTTGACCAATTGAATTGCATCTGGAACATAGCGTGTTCCATCTGCCTGTAAAATAACAGAGTAAGGGTCTAGGCCATGATCTTAAAATATTTTGGGGGATCTGGTCTGGCCCATAATACTAACTACATCTATTCACTCCCATTGATCCCTAATTAAAAGAATGGACAGTGAGAAGTGCCCACAGAACTGCCCCCAGCAAGGTTTGAAGGATGAGGTGAAAAAAATCATTAACTAACGAAAAGGCAACATAAAAGTTATTGGGTCCACATGTCAGACACTGAACCCTTGAAGCTATGTTGATGAGGTAGGAAGAAGAGTCACACTTGATAAAATATAAAGTCAGTCTCTCTCCAGAGGCTGCTAATTCATGCAGAGTTTCTCCAGCACTTTATGTACAGAGTATCTGCAATATTTTGCTTTTATTACTGTTTTGTCCTGTTGTGTAAATTGTTGCAATAATTTGAAATTTGGCTTTCTTTTATTTGTCCTGATGAGTGCAAAGTCAACGTGCTTTGGTAATTTGATTTCCTATCGCTGAAAGGAGATGCATAATTTTGCAAAACATTGATGAGAATTCCCATCCAAATCATCTCTCAGCAAGAGACAGGAAAGAAATAGTGCCACAGGTACTGAAAGATTTCTATTGGAAGGAGTGAGGCAACAGAATGCCATAATTAGGAATTAGGGAGGGGAAGAAACGGTCGCACGCAAGACAGGAGAAGAGGACCGTTAACATGACACAAGGTCAGTAAGCTGAATGTGGATCAATGTTCATTTTAACTCCAATTCTAATCTTTAAAAAAAACAGTCCACCTTTAAGTAGTGAAGTGATCAAAATTGGCTAGTCCAAAGTCGAAATTAAAAAGATCTTAGTGGGGAATGTCCTAAACTCCATATCTGTGCATGTAGTCAGCATACAGCGCATATAAAAATCTATATTGTGCAGCTCTGCCTGACCAATATTCACACCCCTGATCAAAAGCACCGACACACATTTTATGGCGACCTGCAGGAACCTGCCCATATAACAGTGAGCCCATTTGAAAAGTAGCTAGCATGAAAAGTCTGATTGTGATACAGCATACTATAATTAAAAAAAATAATTCTCAAGAGCTGTCAAAAAACAGAGCTTATGTCTAACACTTAGCTTGGAACTAAACAGCAAAACAGGGCAGCACTTCTAGAGGCTGCTCACTTGCTCATTCCACAGATCCAGTCACATTTCATACTGTAATAGCCTCTGGATACGTACAGTCACTATACTACAGCATGCAGAGGAGAGCAGTCAGAATATATTAAATACAAATAATTTATCTTGTAGTACATTTAATACATTAAAAAACCATACAACACAGAAAAGCTGCTTTTTCTCTCGATAATACATCACCGTGTCCAGTAGAAATTGGAAAATAAATCTATATTGCTCTCAAATGAGGCACTAATACCTCAGCGCACCCACGGAGCAAAAAATTTTCAAGCCCCTTTATACTCAGCAAAGCAATCAAAACTTTTATTCACTTAGACTGCCTGAAAAGACTTTGACAAAGCGGTTACAGGCCTGCCACTTGTGCAGGGATGGGATGGTGGATTGAGGAAGTTTACAGGCTTGAATGTTAGTTAACCTCCCTCCTTTCCTAGGTTATGGGCAAATAAAATGATTGAACAAGCACAATGAAGATACTTGCTCCCAGACCTGCTCTGCATTGTTGATTGGGTGGAGTATTTATACCAAGACACGTTGTGTTTATCAGGGAGACAGCAGTGTAATAGAAATGCTAACCCTATCAGTGCTCTGGGGTGAGTAGAGGAGGAAAGACTGGAGATAACACAATTGACCTCTGACATCTGCTGGGCTTGAATCAAACTGAAAGACAGAAACAGAAGGTCATGCTAGACACTACGAGAGACAGCAGCACAGATTTCCCAAATCCCATCACTATTTTCTTGAACCAGATCCAAACACTAACTTTAGTACAGCAATACAAGCTTGAAGTAAAAGGTTTCCCGTTAATTTCTACACATCTTTGCTGCTGAGTTAGGGAGTCCCCACTCAATGAGGCAGTAGTACTCAGAGGAACCCTTACCAAACTTCCACAGGAAAACCTGCAAGATGAAATACAAGAGAAACAGAATGCAGTTGCCTTGGCATAACATGTTGATCAACTAGGACTTGTGGGCTGAACACTGAGTAAGATTGTTTTAGGTTTTGGACTTAGTTGTGGCCAGTAAAAATTAGGGTGCAATGTGAACGAAAAAATTACCTGTTGTATCTGTGGGCAATTACAATCAGTGCTCTTATTCAATTTGAGCAGGAGTGCTGTCAACTTACAGTTGTGCTCTTGTAAGTTCAGTGTCAAACTGTAATGAGATCAGGGAAGGGATTAGTATGCAAAAAATGAGCATGGATCGATAAACAAACTGAGGGAGAACTTTGTGGACATGAGGGCTGAAATCAAAGCACACTATGGCCATGCAAGTTGCACGAACCAAGACCAGAGTGTAGTGATTATAAGGAGGTCAGGAGTGATTATAAGGACATTAGAAAGCATGAGTTCCATGGTTGGGGCTATTAACCTGGTTTAATCAGGGAACCCTGGCTGACAGATATAAACAGAAGTCTCAGACACATTCTGTTCACTCAGAGCTGGCTGGGTGGAAGCCGAACCAGTGTCAAGTACGATGCATGGAAAAATACAGGGTGACTTGGTGACAGGATACAGGCTTCTGTGGAGTTTCAAACTGTGGATTGAGACCCCAGTGATCACCATCTGAACTTTTGGTTCTGAGACTACAATAGTTGCAATGAGGATCTAACTGAATACCAACAGCTGAGCGCCTCTCTGAATCCTTGCATTTTAACAATATTGGGTGCAGTTTAACGGGTTGATCTTTGAATGTCCTGTCCTGGAAAACACGGGTAAAGGTGCTTTCATCTAAAACTAACTCCTCAGTCTAAGCAGCTCCCCTACCCTCTGGGTGGCGATGGCCTAGTGGTATTATTGCTAGACTGTTAATCCAGAAACCCAGGTAATATGCTGGGGACTCAAGATCGAATCCTGCCATGGCAGACAGTGGAATTTGAATTCAATTAAAAAAAAACAGAATTAAGAGTCTAATGATGACCATGAATCTTTTGCTGATTGTCAGGAAAAGCCCATCTGGTTCACTGACATCCTTTAGGGAATGAAACTGCTGTCCTGACCTGGCTTGGCTTACATGTGACCCCAGACCCAGAGTAATGTGGCTGACTCTTCAACTGCTCTCTGGGCAATAAATTCTAGCCCAGCCAGCGATGCCCTCATCCCTTGGATGAACAAGAAAACATCTTCACTCTCAAGTCTCTCTCCCTCCCTCACTCTCTCGGTTTTGCAACTATGGCAATTTTCAAACAGCAAGATGGAATCACAGTGGGAAAAGCATCGGCACAGAATCGGAGTGCACATTAGATTTGATGTACCATATGTTTAAAACCAAAAGTAAGGTTCAGTTCAAAATTGCAACTTTATTGCTTTTAGAAACAAATTTCAGATTATCACTACCACTCTCTATACTCAGATGCAGAGGTTACAGAATCTACCTATGAGTTTGTGCCTCAGGTTCCCTGAACAAATGACTCTCCAGCTTATGTTCTCCAAGGAGAACAAAGCAGAAACATACTCTCTGTGAATGATCTAATGAAGGGGAGAAATTCTGCAGATGTGAGGTTCATTCTAGATGTGGATCTTCCTGAGTCCCTACTTAAAACCAAATAGACAGAATAAAACTCATGTAGTTGTACAACACAGAAAGCCACTTGGTCCACTGTGCTGACTCTTTAAAAGAGCTACTCAACAAGTTCCACCACCCCATTGCCCTCCTGCAGCTGAACAAAGTATAACCTCTTCAATGTATCCAATTCCTTTGGAATGGCAACCATCCTTGCAGGCTGCAGATTCCATAAATCCCGCTGTGTGCTAAAAACAAAACTCCCCATGTTACTAATTAAAGAAATAGGTGAGGGGACTGAGAGCTATCCACTATTCAGCTTGGATCCTTGCTCCAAATGTGTTATGCCACTGAATTAGGAAAGTAATTGTTTCTTCATTTCTGTAATTTATGATTAAGTGAGAGGAAGGAATAATAGGGAAAAAAGGGACTTTTCAGAGCTGAGAGTTTATTGGGTCAGTGAGCACTCACTGTGAAGGCTCTGTGCAAAATAAAAGGCACAGGAGGAGCTGATGAAAACACTGAAAATAGGAACAGGAGTAGGCCATTTGGGTCCACCATTCAATATAATCAGAGCTGACCATCCTACTTAGCACCCTGTTCCCACTTTCTATCCATGCCCTTCGATCCACTTAACACCAAAAATGATATCTAACTTCTGGAAAAACAATTAAACGCTTTGGCCTCAACTGCTTCCTGTGGCAGGGAATTCCACAGGTTCACCAGCCTCCAGGGTGAAGAAATTCTTCCCATCTCAGTCCTCTGCAATTTGAGAGCAAGAGTCAAGTCAATAACAAGTAGTCCGGGTGCAAGTTTAAAGGCATGGTAGTGTAGCTCAGTTGTGTGGAATGCCCATCCTGTGGCATGTGGAGAATCATGGACACTTCAACTTGTTCAGCTAACATGTCTGCATGGTTGCACTTATTTCATTTTAATGTACTAGACTTGGACCCAATCATCTCCCCCTTAAACAGGATTTACAATTCAGTCACTTTATGACCGCTTCTACCCAGAGGTGCCTTTGTTCTGAAGCTTTTGATTCATTCTGTCACTTTACATTGTACCTTAAAGAATGTATATTTGTTGTTAAATACAAACCTTTGTATCTAGTCGTACCTCTTTGCACTTTCCAGTTCACCACAATCAGCTTGCCCCTCGTACCTTCACAGGTTCAAGACTCTAGGTTTGGGTTCAATTATGTTGTTTTTAAACAGCAGTGCACTGCTCCAGAAAACCATTTTTATAGATTCTGTGAATTTATCCTCCACATATTTAGTGCTCATTAGATAGACAGACAGAGACAGACAGACGTACGTAAAAATGAGGTATGATTCTGGTGAAGCTGAAAACTTAAACAGCATGCAATACATAGAACTAAGCACTCCCACAATCAATGGATCAAGTCTAAGCTCTGCAGACTTGCCTCATCCAGTTGTGATTGGTGGACAATTGCAGTGGACGAAGAAGTTCAAGAAATATTCTAATCCTCAACAAAAAGGGAGCTCAGAACATTGCCATAAAAGACATGGTTGCAAATGCATACTCATGCCGCCTAAGTGTCAGGCAATGACTACTTCAACAAGAGAGATTCTGATTGTCACCCCTTGACATCGAGTGGCATTATTGCTGTTGAAGTGAACTGGCATTCTCGGGTAGAGGATAAATCAATAGACATTTAAAGAAATATTTGAGAATACTACAAGTATATCCCGACTGGAAAGAAAAGAAGACCAAGGTGAGGACCCACCAGCCATGGTTAACTGAAGCTGGGGAAAGCATCACCTTAAGGAAACATCGCATAACTGAGCAAAGATGAATGACAGGAATGGTAATTAGGCCGACAGATGCTGGAGATCAGAGTCAAGATTAGAGTAGTGCTGGAAAAGCACAGCAGGTCAGGCAGCATCTGAGGAGCAGGAAAATCGACGTTTCGGGCAAAAGGCCTTCATCAATCTCCTGATGACGGGCTTTTGCCCGAAATGTCGGTTTTCCTGCTCCACGGATGCTGCCTGATCTGCTGTACTTTTCCAGCACCACTCTAATAAGGAATGACAAGTAGTCAGAATAAAGTACAACTGAGAATGATTGAAAATTTAATCAGAAGAATAAATGAAGAGGATGAGACAAAGTTTGCAAGAATTGTAAAAACGGATCGTAAACATTTCTACAAGTACATAAAAAGAAATGAAAACGAGTGCTCGTTCTCCAGAGAGTAAGAATGGGGAGTTAGCAGTGGATAGTCTGGAAATGATAGTTAATAGGAAGAAATATCTTGCTTTGGTCTTCGCTGGAGGATAAAATAAAATTCCAATCGTAGCTTTACATCAGGAAGTGGTTGAGAGAAAGGAAGACAGCTAACGATCCGCATCCATGAACACCAACGAGCCACGAAACGACACGACCAGCTATCCTTAGTAGCCACACACGCAGATGACAAGCAACATGAATTCGACTGGGACAACACTACTATTATAGGACAAGCCAAACAGAGAACAGATAGGGAATTCTTAGAGGCATGGCACTCATCCACAGATTCAATCAATAAGCACATCAACATGGACCCAATATACCGACTACTGCAGCGACCAGCTGGAACTGACAACCGGAAGCGACAGATTCAAACCACTACAAATGCCAGAGGAAAGATCACAGAAGCGCTTCACAGGAGGCTCCCAAGCACTGAGGATGTCACCTAGACAGGGGACGAAACGTCTGCAACACAAATTCCCAGCGTGGCGAACAGAACCCCACAACAACGAGCACCCGAGCTACAAATCTTCTCACAAACTTTGAGAGAAAGGAACTTGATGAAAATGCCATAAGGGAAGTGGTACAAAGCAAACGGATGGAGCTGTGGACTGAAGTTTTTCTGTCCAGATGGATGTCACCCTAGGATCTTAAAAGAGCTTGATACTGAGATGGTAAGGTGCTTAGCATGTTCGCCTTCAGTGGTCAGTGCATTGAGTATAGGAGTTGGGGCATCATGTTGTGGCTGTACAGGACATTGTACAGATCACTTTTGGAACGTTGTATTCCATTCTGGTTTCCTGCTATTGAAAAGATGTTGTGAAACTTGAAAGGATTCAAAAAAGATTTACAAGGATGTGGCCAGGATTGGAGGGCTTGAGCTGTCGGGAGAGAATGGATAGACTGGAGCTGTTTTCCCTGGAGCGGAGGCTGAGGGTTGACCTTATACAGGTTTATAAAATCATTAGGGGCATGGATAGAGTGAATAGTCAAGGTCGTTTCCACAGCATAGGGGTGGCAGAGTCCAGAACTAGATGGCATAGGTTTAGGGTGAGGGGGGAAAGAGTTAAAAGGGACCTAAAAGGCAACCGTTTCACACAGAGGGTGGTGAATGGATGAAATGAACTGCCAGAGGTGGTGGTGATGGTGGTGGGTACAATTAAAACATTGATAAGGCATCTGGATGGGTACATGAATAGAAAGAGTTAAGAGGGATATGGGCCAAATGCTGGCAAATGGGTCTAGATTAGTTTAGAATACCAAGTTGGCGCAGACGAGTTGGATCATAGGGTCTGTATCTGTACAATATGGTGTTGATTGTCCAAATTTCCCTGGGTTTAGGAAAGGTTCCACCAACAAGAAAGGAATAAACTCTATTCAAGAAGGGAGGGAGTCAGCAAATAGGAAACTAAAATGCCAGTTAGCCAGAGATAAGTTGTGTTGAAAATGTGCTTTGAGGCTAGGTAAGTGAACTTGGATGGACCCAGCCAGCCAGCCAGAAGCTGACACTGGATGCCTCTGCCTGATTATGGGCAACTTGTATAAAACAAAAATTAAAGCCTCAACTGGGCATCTCTACCTGAATCTGAGCATCACATTTTAGGAAAAGCCATGTCCACGTGCAGTAAGACTGGATCATATTCAGGTATTGGCTAATAATGTGGTCTCAAGTACAACTCAGAATCTAACCCAAAAGAAAACAGAGTAAAGTGGATGTCTGTCAATGACTGCACAAGGTTAAGCACCATTTGCAACTCCACAGGCTCTGCAACAATCCATACCCGAATGCACTAAGACCTGGACAATATCTAGGCTTGAGCTGAAAAGTGACAAGTAATATTCACACTACACAAATAGCAGGCAATGTCCATCTCCAACAATAGACTATCTAACTACTGCCCCTTGACATTCAATGATGTTACCTTCACTGAACCCTCCACTGACACAATCCTATAATCTCAGTGCCTACAAGAGCAGATCAGAGACTAGGAATACTGTGGTGAGTAACTCACCTCCATTACATCATCTACAAGGCACAAGTCAGGAGTTTGATGGAATACTTTCAATTGCCTGGAGGGGGTACAGTTTCATCACCACTCAAGAAGCTTGACAGCATCCAGATCATAGCAGCCCGCTTTTCTTTCATTATTTGTTTCATCAGATGTGAGCATTGCTGGCCTCGTCACTATTTATTGCACACACTCAATTGCACACAGGACAGTTAGAGTCAACCACATTGCTGTGGATCTGGAGTCACATGTAGGCCAGACGACATAAGAATGGCAGATTTCCTTCCCACAAGGACATGAGTGAACCAGATGGGTTTTTCTGATCATCAACAATGGTTTCACGGTGATTATTCGACTCTTAATGCCAGATTTTTCTTGAAATCAAATCCCACCATCTGCCAGAGCAGGATTTGAACCAAGTCCCCAGAACATTACCTGGATCTCCAGGTTAATAATCTAGCAATAATACCATTAGAACTTCAGTTTGGCACCACATCCAAAAACATCTACTTCCTTCACCACTGATGCTCAGTAGCAGCCGTGTGTACCATCTACAAGATAACTGCAGAAATTCACTCAGGCTGCTTAGACAGCATCTTTGAAAGCCACCACCACAATCTACAAGGACAAGGTCAGAAGATACATGGGAACACCATCATCTGCAAATTTCACTCCAAGCCACGCACCATCCTGACTTAGAAATATGTCACTGGGTCAAATTCTGGAATTCCCTCCCTAACGATAGTGTGGGTTTACCTACAGCACATGGACTGCAGCAATTCAAAGCAGCAGCTCACCACCACCTCCAAGGACACAAGAGATGGGTAATAATTGCTGCCCTAACTAGGGCACCCACACCTCACGAGCTTATTTTGAGCACAATATAAATGTAAAATCAAATAGAGTGATTTATTTTGTGCTCTACTCAGATCCCTCAGTAGGACACCTGCAATTATACATTCTGTCAGTCTGAGTTGTACTTTGCTAGCTATGTTAACAATCTCACAACACCAGGTTATAAGACCAACAGGTTTAATTGGAAGCACTAGCTTTTGGAGCGCTGCTCCTTCATCAGGTGGTTGTCACACAACCACCTGATGAAGGAGCAGCGCTCCGAAAACTAGTGCTTCCAATTAAACCTGTAGGACCATAACCTGGTGTTGTGTGATTTTTAACTTTATACACCCCAGTCCAACACCAGCATCTCTGAATCTTTGCTAGCTATGTCCAGTCCATTTAATTGGTACTAGTGAGGGGAGTGCAATACTTGAACTTGATTACCTTCTTTTTGGGGAAGATGTGGTTTCACACAGGTAAGCTTTCACCTTAACCCTGAATTGAATGAACTTTATTGTCACTTGTACTTAAATGAGTAGAGTGAAAAGTTTATAAGTTGTCACTTACAGCGCCATCTTTGGTAGAAAGGTACAACTTCTTCAGTTACAGGGAATGATAGGAGCAGCAACTTTTATCTGTTTACAAGTCCTCAAAAGTTGCTGTCCCTTGATCTGACATTCAGGCCAATACCAATTTGCAGTCATTATCTCCATATCAATTTTACTGCTTTGTACATCAAACATCTGATGGAATTTCGTTGCCAACCCACTAAAGTCTACTTGAATGGATTTGAGACAAACTTAACAATTTGGTCCATCACAGCTAATTTCTGAAATCGCCTGTAGAACTTTTCTGCTAATTTCTTCAGGTGTGCCAGGGCTTTCTGGTTGAAACTATTTTTCTTGTCTTTGATGCTAGCAGCAGTTTATTTTTTGATCTGGAGGACCACAGACCCAGTTTCAATTTGAATGCATTTGCAAAACCGCTCATATGTGCTGTCTCTGTTTGACAGTTCACTGCATAATTATTTCAAGTTAGAAAAAAAACACATTTTCAGGCATCAGATCTAAAATCCTTTTCAGAACATGGCCTTGATTTAACCACCTCACATGTAATGCAACATTAGTTCACTGTACACAGCACAGAGTTTGTTGAGTAAGAATTTAAGTGAGTAGTGATGAAGGGCTCTTGATCAAATCCAGTTTAGATATCAACAAGAATTTTCAATACATGGGAAGATTTGATAACTTCACTCTCTAATGCTTTCTGGTGGATTACAGTGGTCATTCGTGCAAAATGCAATAAACAGTTTCTTAATTGTTTTCTCAAATATACACATTTTGAATTTGTTGGAGATTTGTGGGCGGCACGGTGGCACAGTGGTTAGCACTGCTGCCTCGCAGCGCCAAAGACCCGGGTTCAATTCCCGCCTCAGGCGACTGACTGTGTGGAGTTTGCATGTTCTCCCCGTGTCTGCGTGGGTTTCCTCCGGGTGCTCCGGTTTCCTCCCACAGTCCAAAGATGTGCAGGTTAGGTGAATTGGCCATGCTAAATTGCCCGTAGTGTTAGGTAAGGGGTAGATGTAGATGTAGGGGTATGGGTGGGTTACGCTTCGGCGGGGCGGTGTGGACTTGTTGGGCCGGAGGGCCTGTTTCCACACTGTAAGTAATCTAATCTATCCTCACCCCCTTGTTCTCTTGCTATTAGGGGAAAGGGTAGGACAATCCCATTTAATTAGAACATAGAACAGTACAACACAGTAAAGACGCTTCAGTCCACGATGTTCTGCTGGGCATTTATCTTAATCTAACACCAACCTAACCTATATATCCCTCAATTTATATCCATATGCTTGTCCAGCAGTTGCTTAAATGTCCCTAATGTCTCTGACTCTACGACCATTGCTGGCAGTGCATTCCACACACCCACCAGTCTCTGTGTAAAGAACCTACCTCTGACATCTCCCCAATACCTTCCTCCAATCACCTTCAAATTATGACCCCTTGTGACAGCCACTTCTGCCCTGGGGAAAAGTCTCTGGCTATCTACTCCTATCTATGCCTCTCATCACCTTGTATATCTCTATCAAGTCACATCTCTTCCTTCTCCTCTCCAGTGTAAAAAGCCTGAGCTCACTCAACCTCTCTTCAAAAAATAAGCCCTCCAGCCCAAGCAGCATCCTGGTAAATCTCCTCTCCACCCTCAGTAAAGCATTATATCCTTCCTATAAGGCGACCAGAACTGGACACTATTCCAAGTGTGATCTAACCAGGGTTTCAGAGCGGCAGCTAAACTTCGCGGCTCTTAAACTCAATCCTCCTGTTAATGAAAGCCAAAACATCATACGCCTTCTTAACAGACCTATCAACTTGGGTGGCAACTTTGAGGGATCTATATATATGGAACCCAAGATCCTGCTGTTCCTCCACATTGCCAAGAATCCTGTCTTTAATACTGTATTCAGCATTCAAATTCGACTTTCCAAAATGAATCACTTTGCATTTGTCCAGGTTGAATTCCATCTGCCACTTCTCAACCCAGCTCTGCATCCTGCTAATGTCACGTTATAGCGTGCAACAACCCTCAACACTGTCGACAACACCACCGACCTTTGCGTCATCTGCAAACTTACTAACCCACTCTTCCACTTCTTCAACCAAGTCATTTATAAAACCTACAAAAAGCAGAGGCCCAAGAACAGATCTGGAAAC
This sequence comes from Chiloscyllium punctatum, assembly GCF_047496795.1. Lineage (NCBI taxonomy): Eukaryota > Metazoa > Chordata > Chondrichthyes > Orectolobiformes > Hemiscylliidae > Chiloscyllium > Chiloscyllium punctatum. The sequence goes on along the minus strand of NC_092746.1, from coordinate 128,534,665 downwards.
CAATAGCTACATTGATGACTGCATTGGCGCCACCTCGTGCTCCCGCGAAGAGGTTGAGCAATTCATCAACTTCACCAACACATTCCACCCTGACCTTAAATTTACCTGGACTATCTCTGACACCTCCCTCCCCTCCTGGACCTCACCATCTCCATTAATGATGACCGACTTGACACTGACATTTTTTACAAACCCACCGACTCCCACAGCTACCTGGATTACACCTCTTCCCACCCTACATCTTGCAAAAATGCCATCCCGTATTCCCAATTCCTCCGCTGGATCTGCTCCCAGGAGGACCAGTTCCACCACAGAACACACCAGACGGCCTCCTTCTTTAGAGATCGCAATTTCCCTTCCCACGTGGTTAAAGATGCCCTCCAACGCATCTCGTCTACATCCCGCACCTCCACCCTCAGACCCCACCCCTCCAACCGTAACAAGGACAGAATGCCCCTGGTGCTCACCTTCCACCCTACCAACCTTCGCATAAAACAAATCATCCGCTGACATTTCTGCCACCTCCAAACAGACCCCACTACCAGGGATATATTTCCCTCCCCACCCCTTTCCGCCTTTCGCAAAGACCGTTCCCTCCGTGACTACTTGGTCAGGTCCACACCCCCCCTACAACCCACCATCCAATCGTGGCACTTTCCCCTGCCACCGCAGGAACTGTAAAACCTGCGCCCACACCTCCTCCCTCACCTCTATCCAAGGCCCTAAAGGAGCCTTCCACATCCATCAAAGTTTTACTTGCACATCCACTAATATCATTTATTGTATCCGTTGCTCCCGATGCGGTCTCCTCTACACTGGGGAGACTGGGCTCCCCCTAGCAGAACGCTTTAGGGAACATCTCCGGGACACCCGCACCAATCAACCACACTGCCCCGTGGCCCAACATTTCAACTCCCCCTCCCACTCTGCCGAGGACATGGAGGTCCTGGGCCTTCTTCACCGCCACTCCCTCATCACCAAACGCCTGGAGGAAGAACGCCTCATCTTCCGCCTCAGAACACTTCAACCCCAGGGCATCAATGTGGACTTCAACAGTTTCCTCATTCTCCCTTTCCCCATCTCACCCTAGTTCTAAACTTCCAGTAACTGTCCCCATGACTTGTCTGGACTTGTCCTACCTGCCTATCTTCTTTTCCACCTATCCACTCCACCCTCTCCTCCCTGACCTATCACCTTCATCCCCTCCCCCACTTACCCATTGTACTCTATGCTACTTTCTCCCCACCCCCACCCTCCTCACGCTTCAGGCTCACTGCCTTTATTCCTGATGAAGGGCTTTTGCCTGAAACGTCGATTTCGAAGCTACTTGGATGCTGCCTGAACTGCTGTGCTCTTCCAGCACCACTAATCCTAATTCTGTATCCAGACAGACACATTTCCCTGTATTCCACACCTCCTAACTTTCTGAATGAACCTACTGTGGGGAACCTTATCATTGCCACAGGTGCTGCAATCCCATTCCTCGCTTCCTGTCGTAACCTTGGACATATCTGGTCCGGCCCTGGGGACTTAACTATCTTGATGCTTCACAGAATTTCCAGCACATCCACTTTCTTAATGTCAATCTGCTCAAGCCTACTAACCTGTTCTCACAATCAACAAGGTCTGTCTCTCGTGAATACTGAAGCAAAAAACTAATTTAGGGGCTCCCCTGCCTCTTCAGACTCCAGGCACAAGTTCTCTCCACTATCCCTGATAGGCCTTACCCTCTCTCTGATAAGTGTAGAACACCTTTGGGTTTTCCTTAATCCTCCCACCAAGGCTTTTTCATGCCCCCTTCCAGCTCTCCTCAGTCCATTTCTGAGTTCTTTCCTTGCTACCCTGTAATCCTCTAAACTGTGCTAGACCTTGCTTCCTCAACCTTAAGTAAGCTTCCTTCTTCCTTTTGATGAGAAGCTCCTCTTCTCTTGTCATCCAATGCTCCTTCACATTACCATTCCTTGCCTGTCTCAGTGGGACAAAGTTATCAAACACTCACACAACAAGTGCTCCTTCAACAACCTCCACATTTCTGTTGTGCCTTTCCCAAAGAACAATTGTTCCACAATTTATTTTACACAGCTCCTGTCTAATAGCACTATAATTTCCCCTCCTCCAACTAAATACCTTCCCATACAATCTGCTCCTATCCCTCCCCATGGCTACGGTAAAGGTGAGGCGGTTGTGTCAATGTCACCAAAATGCCCTCCCACTGAGGTAACCTTCAATCTCTCTGAGTACAACAGGATCTTGATCTGATGGGCCAGTGGGCTGAGGAGTGGCAGATGGAGTTTAATATAGATAAATGCGAGGTGCTGCATTTTGGAAAATCAAATCAAAGCAGGACTTATACACTTAATGGTAAGGTCCTGGGGAGTTGCTGAACAAAGAGACCTTGGAGTGCAGGCTCATTGTTCCTTCAAAGTTGAGTCGCAGGTAGATAGGTTAGTGAAGGCGGCGTTAGGTACGCTTTCCTTTAGTGGGCGGGGTATTGGGGTTGGCAGGTCATGTTGCGGATGTAGAAGACATTGGTTGGGTCACTTTGGGGATATTGCGTGCAATCTTAGTCTCCTTCTTATCAGAAGGACGCTGTGAAATGTGAAAAGGTTCAGAAAAGATTTACAAAGATGTTGCCAGGGTTGGAGGATTTGAGCGATAAGGAGAAGCTGAATAGGCTGGGGCTGTTTTCCCTAGAGAGTTGGAGGCTGAGGGTTGACCTTACAGAGGTGTATAAAATCAGCAGGGGGATGGAACCTGTGGTCTAGTTCCAGTGTACAGGAGGATGTGAGTAGGGTGGACATGGACAAGATTTCACAGTCACAGGAGTGTGCTGGCAGACAGGAAGCTGGTTTGAAGTATGTCTACTTCAAGCCAGGAGTTGATAGGTGAACCTGGAGCATGGATATGCTGTGGCCATTTCAGAGATATGGATAGAGCAGGGTCAGGAATAGATGTTGCAGGTCCCAGGGTTTAGCTCTTTCATTAAGATCAGGGAAGATGGTAAAAGAGGGGGAGGTGTGGCTTTGTTAGTCAAGGACATTATAACAGTGGCTGAAAGAACTTTTGATAAGAACTCGTCCACTGAGGTGGTATGGGCTGAGGTTAGAAACAGGAGGAGAGGTCACACTGCTGGTAGTTTTTTTTATAGGCCTCCACAGAATTCCAGGGATGTGGAGAGGATTGGCAAAACGATTCTGGGTAGGAGTGAAAGGAATAGGGTGGTCATTATGGGGGACTTCAACTTCCCCAACATTGACTGGAAATGCTATATCTCTACTACATCGGACGGATGAGTTTTTGTGTGCAGGAGGGTTTCCTGATACAGTATGTTGAAGGGTCGACAAGAGGGGAGGCTACTCTGGATCTGGTAATGAACCAGGTCAGGTGTTTGATTTAGTGGGAGGTGAGCACTTTAGAGAGAGTGACCATAATTCGGTTACGTTTAGTTTAGTGTTGGAAAGGGATAGGTACATGCCATAGGGCAAGAGTTATAGATGGGGAAAGTGCAATTATAATGCGATTAGGCAAGACTTAGGAGGCACAGAATGGGGTTGCAAAATGCAGGGGATGGGGACAATTGAAATGTGGAGCTGATTGAAGGAACAGATATTGCGTGTCTTTTATAAGTATGTCCCTGTCAGGCAGGGAGGAAGTGATAAGATAAGGGAACCATGGTTTACTAAAGAAATTGTATCTCTTGTTAAGCAGAAGAGGGAGGCTTATGTGGCATTGAGATGAGATGGCTCAGATGAGGCAATGTAGAGTTACAGATCAGCTAGGAAGGATTTAAAGAGAGAATTAAGAAAAGCGAGGAGGGGACATGAGTAGTATTTAGCAGGTAGAATAAAGGAGAACCCGAAAGCTTTCTATAGCTATGCGAGGAATAAAAGGATGACTAGGGTAGGAATAGGGCTTGTCAATGACAGAAGTGGGAAGTTGTGTGTGGACCCTGTGGAGCTCGGAGAGGTGCTAAACGAATATTTCTCATCTGTTTTCACTCAGGAAAAGGAGAATATTGTAGAGGAGAAGAATGAGATACGGGCTATTAGACTTGAAAGGATTGATGTTAATAAGGAGGTATTATCAATTCTAGAAGGTGTGAAAGTAGATAAGTCCTCTGGGCTGGATGGGATTTATAGAAGGCTTCTCTGGGAAGCTAGGGAGGAGATGGTAGAGCCTTTGGCCTGGATCTTTGAGTCGTCATTGTCTACAGGTTTAATACCAGAGGACTGGAGGATTGCAAATGTTGCACCCTTGTTTAAGAATGGCAGTAGAGATGACCCAGGTAATTATAGACAGTGAGCCTTACGTCTGTTATCGGAAAAGTTTTGAAAGGATTAGAAGAGATAGGATTTATAATCATCTAGCAAACAACAGTTTGATTTCAGATAGTCAACATGGTTTTGTCAAGGACAGTTCGTGTCTCACAAACCTCATTCAGTTTTTTGAGAAGGTGACCAAGCATGTAGATGAGGGTAGGGCAGTTGACGTGGTGTACATAGACTTCAGTAAAGCCTTTGATAAGCTTCCACATGGTAGGCCTTTGGAAAAAATGTGGAGGCATGGGATTGAGGATGATTTAGTAGTATGGATTAGAAACTGGCTTTCTGTAAGAAGGCAGTGAGTGGTGGTCGATGGAAAATATTCAGCCTGGAGTACTGTTACTAGTCGTGTGACACAAGGATCTGTTTTGGGACCATGCTGTTTGTTTTTTATAAATGACTTAGACACAGGCATAGGTGGATGAGTTAGTGATTTGCAGATGACACTAAAGTCGGTGGAGTGGTGGACAGTGTGGAAGAATGTTGCAGGTTGCCGGGGGTCTTGGGTAAACTGCAGAATTGGGCTGAGAGGTGGCAAATGGAGTTCAATGCAGCTAAATGGGAGGTGATGCACTTTGGGAAGAATAACAGGAAGGCAGAGTACTGGATCAATGGTAAGATTCTTGGTAGTGTGAATGTGCAGAGGGATATTGGAGTCCATGTATTTGGATCCCTGAAAGTTGCCACCCAGGTGGATAGTGCAGTTAAGAAGGCATACGGTGTGTTAGGTTTTATTGCTAGAAGGATTGAGTTCCGGTGCTGTGGTGTCATGCTGCTGCCTGTACAAAACACTAGTACCACCTCACTTTGAACATTGTGTACAGTTCTGGTTGTCCCATTACAGGAAGGATGTGGAAGCATTGGAAAAGGTGCAGAGGAGATTTCCCAGGATGTTGCGGGGTCTTATGAGGAAAGACTGAGGGATTTGGGTCTGTTTTCATTGGAGAGAAGAAGGCGGCTAAGAGGGGATTTGATAGAGACATACAAGATGATCAGAAGATTAGATCAGGTGAACAGTGAGAGGTTTTTTTCCTAGGATGATGACGAGGGGACATAGCTACAAATTGAGGGGTAATAGATTTAAGACCAATGTCAGAGGCAGGTTCTTTACTCCGAGAGTGGTAAGGGCGTGGAATGCCCTGCCTACCAATGTGTTTAACTCAGCCACATTAGGGCATTTAAACAATCCTTGGAGAAGCATGTGGATGATGGGATAGTGTAGGGCAGTGGGCTTAGATTAGTTCACAGGTCGGCACAACAGAGGGCCAAAGGGCCTGTTCTGAGCTGTATTGTTCTATGTTCTAAATCAAAAGGAGCATGGTTGGGATAGATAGATAAGGTCTTTTCCCTGGGGTGGGGGAGTCCAGAACTGGATAGCATAGCTTTAGGGTGAGAGGGGAAAGATATAAAAAGGACCTAAAGGGCAACGTTTTCACACAGAAGGTGGTGTGGGTATGGAATGAGATGCCAAAGGAAGTGGAGGAGGCTGGAACAATTACAGCATTTCAAAGGCATCTGGACGGTTATATGAATAGGAAGGGTTTAGAGGGATATGGACCAAGTGTTGGCAAATGGGACTAGATTAGGTTAGGGTATCTGGTCGGCATGGACGAGTTGGACCAAAGGGTCTAATTCTGTGCTATACAGCTCTATAACTGCAATCTTGTATTTGACACCTGACCTGGCTCGTTGCCAAGCACCAAATACAATATGGCCTCCCCCGGTCGGCTTATCTACATTTTGAGTCCAGAATCTCTCCTGGACACATCTGACAAAATCAGCTCCATCCAGACCATCTGCCCTAAGGAGGTTCCAATCAATGCTGGGGAAGTTGAAGTCACCCATAACAACAGCTCTGTTACATCTGCACCCTTCCAAGATCTGCTATCCAATCTGTTCTTCCATTTCTCTGCTGCTAATGGGGGGGGCGCGCAAAGCTAACACCCAATAAAGTGACTGCTCCTTTCTTGTAATTGACTTCCACCCATACTGACTCAGTAGACAAACCCTCCTCCACAACCTCCTTTTCTGCATGTGTGAGGCACTCTCTAATTAACAACGCCGCTTCCCCCTCCCCCACCGTTCTTTTTAAAACATCTAAACCCTGGAACATCCAGCAACCATTCCTGCCGCAGTGAAATCCACGACTTAGTTATGGCCACAACATTGTAGTTCCAAGTACTGATCCATGCTCTAAGCTCATTACTCATTGTCCTAACACTCCTTGCATTGAAACAGACACACTTTAACCCATCCCTTTGGCCTATCAACTGTGTATCCTTCCTTACAGACTCTCTGAATTCCATTTCTGCCTATTCAACAACTACTCTCTCCTCTGATCTGTAGCTTTGGTTCCCATCCCTGTGCCAAACTAGTTTAAACCCTCCCGAAGTGCATTAACAAATCTCCTGCCCAGGACATTGGTGCCCCTCCAGTTCAGGTGCAACCAGTCTTTCATGTACAGGTCCCACCTTCCCCAGAGGGTGCCCCAATGATCTACATACTGAAGCCCTCCCTCCTTCACCAGCCCGGTAGCCACGTATTTAGCTGCGCTTGCTCCCTGTTCCTCACCTCACTAGCACATGGCATTGGTAGGAATCGTGAGATTACCTAACTCCCTGAAATCACTTTTTAGATCCTCATCTCTTTTCCTGGCTAGGTCATTAGTGCCGATGTGCAATGCGACTTCTGGTTACTCACCCTCCCCCTTCAGAATTTTGTAGACTCGATCAGAGACATCCCAGACCCTGGCACCTAGGAGGCAACATACCTTCTGGGAGTCCTGTTCGCGACCACAGAATCTCCTGTCTATTCCTCTATTGAGTCTCCTAGCGCTTTTCTTTTCTCTCTCCTTCCCTTCTGAGCCACAGAGCCAGGTTCAGCACCACAAACCTGGCCACTATGGCTTTCCACTGGTAGGTTGACCCCCCAACAGTATCCAAAATGGTACACGTATTATTGAGGGGAACGGCCGCAGGGGATCCCTGCACTGTCTGCCTGTGTCTTTTCTGTCCCCTGACTGTAACCCATCTATCTTCTTCCTGTACCTGAGGTGTGACTACTTCCTTGTAACTTCTCTCAATTCGCATCTCAGCCTCCCAAAAGATCCGAAGTTCATCCAGCCCCAGTCCTGTAACGTCTAAATGTTGCCCATACAAACCATTCACACATTCATCTAGGCTTCGTTAAATTGCTGCAAGAAGCATTTGCCGTCCTACAGCTCCGACTGCAGTTACTGAAAGGTGGTGTCAGATAAAGATTCCACTCATCTTGCTAATGCGGCAGCACCAGTTTCTCTGGGCTGCTGTCGTTCTTTTTCCTTTGTTCTTCAAGTCCCTGAATAAAGAGTTGGCAGCTAAAATCATTGCCTCTTTAATTATGTCATCATTTGTGAATGATTCGTGTTTTGTCAGAAGTTTGCAAAAACAAAATGATGCTTCAACACTGTACCAGCCTTAGCTTTTGCTGGAGGTTTGGAAAAAAATGACTGTTGAACTTGTCAGCTTTCTTAATTTGAAGCATGCCATTCAAGGGAAAACTATCCTTGATTTATTGTGTGGCATGGTGTCAGTCTAAATTCCTTTTTATTACTCATACACTTCAGTTACGTACAAGGAAAACCTTTTTACAGTTGTGGACAATAATTCATTTTCTCATTCTGCATGGAATCTGTACACTTTTGGTTTCACTTTACACAATCCTGGTTCATCACAAGATTCTTAAGGGACTTGACAGGATAGATGTGGAAAGGTTGGTTCTCCTTGTGGGAGTGTCTAGGACCAGAGGTGCATCATCTCAGATAAAGGGGTTGCACATTTAAGACAGAGTTGTGGTGCAATTTCTTCTCTCAGAGGGTAGTGAATCGAGGACATTCTTTACTACAAGGTGCTGTCAAGATTGGATTGTTCAGTATACTCAAGGCTGAGATAGAGAGATTTTTAATCAGTGGGGGAATCATGGGTTATGAGGAGAAAGAAGGAAGGAAAGTGAAGTTGAGGATTATCAGATCAGCTATGATTTCACTGAAAGGTGGAACACATTCGATCAACTGAATGGTCTAATGTATTATGGTCTCAGCACATCATTATTGCATCATCTTGTGGTATGTGATGTCACTCATTGCTGGTTATGTTGCAAGCAGGTCTCTGGATTCCTGCCTATGGAACATCCAGAGTAGCCCAGGCTGCGAATACATAGCAGGTAATTTCTGAGGTGCCAGTTGGCTTGCATTACTCAGATACTTGATGTGGAGTGCGGCAACAGTCCAGTAAGTTTTCTTCATCTTGCACCAAACTTAGATAAGCAGGCAAAGAAAAAGAACTTCAGGTCTACAGTGCAAAGGAGTGGGACTAGTGGAGCTCTCTTGCAGAGAGTCTACATGGACATGATGGTTTGTAGTACTGTAATATACTGGCTGCACACTACCTAGTATACTTCTTATTCTTTAGTGCGCATTGCAACAAGAAAATTTACTTTATCCAGCAATGATAGCCCATTTGGACCAAACTGAAACACAATGCAACAAACTGGCAAAGCTTGTGAAGAGCATGCAGTTTTATCTAGCCACATGGCTTCCAATAGCAGAAGCCATGCAGCAGCAGGACGATCATCATGTGTTTGGCCTGGACCGTGGGCACAGAGTGAGATCAACTGAAAGACACATGGTGCAGGAACCAAGGTGGTGAAATCACTTGTCAAAAAACTCCACAATTGACTCGTTGATGGTGCCCTGAGAACATGGGGCTCACATGTGCCACACAAGTGTGAAGTAATGAACATCTTCAACAAAATAATCTAACCATTTTTGTAGACACTCAGCAGTCTAACCATCACTGAAACCCAAATTACTAATGCCCCGGGGATAATCATTGATCAGAAACTGAACTGGACTAGCTACACAATTACAAGAACAGATATAGGTGGGGAATTCTATGGAAACAACCAGTTTCATAACTCTCTACAGCCTGTCCAGCATCTATGATGACAAAGCAGGAACACAACTGAACACACTCCATTTGTCTGTATGAGTACAATTTGTACAATCAGAGTCATAGAGATGTACAGCATGGAAACAGACCCTTCGGTCCAACCTGCCCATGCCGACCAGATATCCCAACCCAATCTAGTCCCACCTACCAGCACCCGGCCCATATCCCTCCAAACCCTTCCTGTTCATATACCCATCCAAATGCCTCTTAAATGTTGCAATTGTACCAGCCTCCACCACTTCCTCTGGCAGCTCATTCCATACAACCTAAGTTGCCCCTTAGGTCTCTTTTGTATCTTTCCCCTCTCACCATAAACCTATGCCCTCTAGTTCTGGACTCCCCGACCCCAGGGAAAAGACTTTGCCTATTTACCCTTTCCATGCCCCTCATCATTTTGTAAACCTCTATAAGGTCACCCCTCAGCCTCCGACGCTCCAGGGAAAACAGCCCCAGCCTGTTCAGCCTCTTCCTGTAGCTCAAATCCTCCAACCCAGGCAACATCCTTGTCAATCTTTCCTGAATCCTTTCAAGTTTCACAACATCTTTCCAATCGGAAGGTGACCAAAATTGCACGCAATATTCCAACAGTGGCCTAACCAATGTCCTGTACAGCCACAACATGACCTCCCACTCCTGTACTCAATACTCTGACCAAGAAAGGAAAGCATACCAAACGCCTTCTTCACTATCCTATCTACCTGCGACTCCACTTTCAAGGAGCTATGAACCTGCACTCCAAGGTCTCTTTCTTCAGCAACACTCCCTAGGACCTTACCATTAAGTGCATAAGTCCTGCTAAGATTTGCTTTCCCAAAATGCAGCACTTCATATTTATCTAAATTAAACTCCATCTGCCACTTCTCAGCTCATTGGCCCATCTCGTCAAGATCCTGTTGTAATCTGAGGTAACCCTCTTCGCTGTCCACTACACGTCCAATTTTGGCGTCATCTCCAAACTTACTAAGTGTACCTCTTATGCTCGCATCCAAATCATTTACATAAATGACAACAAGTAGAGGACCCAGCACCGATCAATGTGGCACTCCACTGGTCAAAGGCCTCCAGTCTGAAAAACAACCCTCTGTCTTTTACCTTTGAGCCAGTTCTGTATCCAAATGGCTAGTTCCCCCTGTATTCTGTGAGATCTAACCTTACTAATCAGTCTACCATGGGGAACCTTGTTGAACACCTTACTGAGGACCATATAGATCACATCTACAGCTCTGCCTGCATCAATCCTCTTTGTTACTTCCTCAAAAAACTCCATCAAGTTTGTGAGACATGATTTCCCACGCACAAAGCCATGCTGACTATCCCTAATCAGTCCTTGCCTTTCCAAATACATGCTACAGCCTCAAGAGAAATCAACCCATTTGACTAGCACTCTATCCAGGACCAGTGTGAACCATCTACAGGCGCAGTACACCAACTTGCCAAGCTTCCGAACTCTTGACCCTCTATCTTCCTGGCATGGAGCTACATCACCACTATTTCACTGTTGCGGGATTACAAAATCTTGGAACGCACTTCCAAACAGTAATTTGCACGTACCTACAGCACAGGATCACTACAATGGGCCGAATGGCTTCCTTTCACATAGAGTACAAGCTGGCCCTCCAAATAGCATCCCACCCAGACACACCCTTCTACCCTTATCCCTGCATTTCTCACAGCTAATCCACCTAACTTATACATCCCTCGACACGATGGGCAAGTTATCATAACCAATCCACCTAACCTGGATTGTGCTTTAAGGCTGTGCATCACTACCAACTTCTCAGGGGCATTTAGCTACGGGCAACAAATTTTGGCCTAGCCAGTGACCCTTGGTTACATGAAAAAAATCAAAATACTATCGACTGGATACCAATCAGGGAGGGGAATCAACCCACACTCCCCTCATTGATGAACTATTAGTCTCTTGCTTTGACTTGTTGCCTATGTTCTGTGCTTACTTGTCAAGACAGGCCACGCTGAGGCACCGGTCCTCGGGTGTTGGTTGTGTAGCATTTGTGTCATTGTCCTCCAGAATAGAATCAATAAACGTTGATGGTGAGAGGGGTTCCTCAGTGCCAGTGACAACAGGACTAACCTCCTCAACCTCTGGGTTAGTTGTAGGACTTGGAGGCTCTTCTTTAATATGAAGCATTGGACTGATTCTGGAAGAGATAAAAATAAAAGAGAGACTTTTTAAATACAAAACGGGACAATGTCCAATTGGAGGTTTGCCTGCTTTGCGTAACCACATCCCCCTTTTGAATTTGTCCTGCCATTTCAAAAGGTTTTAAAAATGCATATGGAATATTTTGTTTTATAGACAAAGGCACAGAATAAGAAAGCAAGGTGGTAGTCATGAAGAATTTGAATATTGCTGAAAAGCATATATATCTCAAAGCCTCTGGTCTTGCAGTAAGTGTGGACAATTTGCAGCAATACCAATTCAAGGGGAAAGCCAACATTCATGTTGCATGAGAAGACAGTGCTGATTGTTTGGTGAGTGAACACTGATTGAGGCACTGCAACCAATCAGCATTCTCCCCGCATGCAGTATAAATGCTTGCTTGATTCGATTTATTATTGTCACATGTACTGAGATACAGTGAAAAGTATTGTTTTACATACTAACCAGACAAATCATACCTTACATAAGTACATCAGGGTAATGGAACAGAATGCAGGATAGTGTTACAGCTACAGAAAAGGTGCAGAGAAAGATCAATTCCCAGGTACGAGAGATCTGTTTCTAAGTTGATTAACAGCAGGGAAGTAGCTGTTCCTAAATCTGTTGGTACGTGTTTTCAAACTTTTGTATCTTCTGCCCGATGGAAGAGGGTGGAAGAGAGTGTAACTAGGAGTAGGAGGGGTCTTGATTATGTTGGGTGCTTTCTTGAGGCAGTGGAAAGTATAGGCAGAGTCCTGAATTAGTCCTGAATTGGTATTCTTGCAAACTGTCCTTACAAGTGCTTGGTGAAAAGCTTTAACAAAACGTATCTTTTTTCAACAATACTATAGCAAGGAAGGCAAACTAACTGCTTATAAATCATGAATCCACCCAAGACCTAGATAATATCTTCTATAAATTCTTGCCTAGCCAATGATGCTCATATCCCATGAATAAGAAAACAAAGTTCTGCGCATCAGAGTTCAGAAAGGAAGGATGTTAACGCCAGTGAAAGGATGCAAAAATTTACTATAATTATACCAGGGATGAAAGACACCAGTTACATAGATACACAAGAAAAATACTGAACTGCTGTCCTTAGGGGATATTTTTTTTAAAAAATCACGAAGGGTATTTGAAATAATTTAGACTGGTGATAATTTTCAGTGACAGCAGAGTCATAACCAGAGGCGAAAGTGACGACTGCAGATGCTGGAGATCAGCGTCAAGATTAGAATGTTGCTGGAAAAGTACAGCAGGTCAGGCAGCATCCAAGGAGCAGGAAAATCAACGTTACGGGCAAAAGCCCTTCATCAAGAATGAGGGGATCTAGTTTCATGGTTACAAACAGACGAACCAGAGATCAGGTGAGTATTTTGTTTTCAGCAAGGAATTAGGATGAATTAACTGTCTGAATGGGTGATTCATGAATAACCGTCAAAAGAGAATTGCGAAGGAATACTCCAATGGGAAACCTTAGTGAACTTGATATCTTCAAGAACTGGCATAGGGTTGATTGATGAGCAGACGATATAACGTGGATATGTTACTGGACTAGCAATCCAGTATTGTTCTGGGACATGGGTTTGAAAGCCACCAAGAAAGATGGTGAAATTTCAATTCAATAAAGATCTGGAACTTAAAGCTTGTCTCATGGTGACCACATAACCATTGTTGGTTGCTGCAAAACCCCAAGATCATGTTTTAAGGAAGCAAATCTGGCACTTTTACATAATCTAGCCTTTGTGCAATTTCAGACCCACAGCAATGTGGCTGATTCTTAACTGCCCTCTGAGAAGCCACTCAGCTCAAGGGCAATTAGGTGTGGGTAACAAATACTGGTCTTGCCAATGACACCCATATCTCATGGAAGACTTAAAAAGCCACAGAAAGAAAAGTTTGATTCTCAAGAATACATTAAACAAAATCATTAACTGTTCAACAGTCTCAAGTGCAAATTTGTGGGACCTTGCTGTTTGCATGAGTTACTTGGCTTGCCATCTAAAAGTAGCTCTTTCAACATTTAATCCACTGGTTGTGAGGAATGGAGGATGAAATAAAGTACTAAGTACATTCATTTCAAAGCAGAGTTGCATCACAATGGATTTGAACAATTTGGAAAGGTTTTACAGTTTTCTGGTTAAGTTAATGAGCAATGGTTGGTGCTGTTGGCACAAACTCACCTTTCCACGTTAAGTGATGGGGACAGCGAAGGGCTGCACTGTGCCAGATCGGTGATATCTGAAATTATAGGGCCAGAGGACGTAGAGTTGTCAGATGAATAGCAGTTATTTCCTGGAAAATTTGTGGTAGTCTGTGAAAAAAAGAAGCATGAACAAAGATAAAATGCATGACTGTGAATTAAAATATCCAGGTGATTACAAACTAGATTACAATTTATCTCTCAGCATTCTCAGAGGCTATCTGGCAAATGCACTTCGTGTGGTGGGTTTTGGCATGACTAAGATTTAACGTTAGGATGAAAGGAAAGCATATAAACAAAAAGCAAGACATCAGCCAATGCATGGGGACTATAACCAAAATAAAGTGCTTGTGCACAGGACACGAGATTATGATTGTCCCCCTCAGTTGATGAGATTTGTAGATCACCTAGGCTCTCAGAACATGACAGGCCATTCAGTTCCTCAATATTCTATCATATCATGAACCTCAATCACATTCAGCAATACCTTTACAAAAAATAACCTATGCATCTCAGTCGTGAGAATTTCAAATGGATCTAAAAACATAAACATTGCTTTCTTCTGGGAGAAATGAGGTTGTGATTTCTTACAAAAGCCATCTCTGCTTCAATTGAATTGAATTGAATTGAATTGAATTTATTGTCACATGTACCAGGGCACAGTGAAAAGCTTTGTCTTGCAAGCAATACAGGCAGATCACAGAGTTAAGTAGCATAGATAGTAAATAACAGATGTTGAGCCTTTGTATTCAGTGTGTCCACATGAAGAGTCCAAGAAAGCTAGTTGTGGATGATCACTCCCAGGAGCTTGACACTCTCCACTTGTTCCACCTCAGTGCTGTTAATGTGTCGGGGGGCATGAGTAACATCCCGCTGAAAGTCAATAATGAGTTCCTTGGTTTTGCTGGCATTCAGAGCTAGGTTGTTCTCAGTGCACCATTTTTCCAGGTCTGCCACCTCCCGTGTGTAGTCTGTTTCGTTGCCATCTGAGATTTGACTGACTATGATGGTGTCATCAACTTGTAAATGGCATTAGTCTGGTATTTGGTGACTCAGTCATGGGTATGCAGTGAGTATAGTAGGGGGCTGAGTAAGCATCCCTTCTTCTAAACTCCAATGAATATAATCCCAGTCTCGTCAGTCTCTCCTTATAAGCCAACCCCCTCAACTCAGGAATCAACCCAGTGAACCTCCTCTGCACCGCCTCTCACGCCAGTCCATCCTTTCTCAAGTAAGGAGACCAAAACTGCACACAGTACTCCAGGTGTGGCCTCATCAGCATCTCATACAGCTACAATATAACCTCTCTGCTTTTAAACTCAATCCCTTTAGCAATGCAGGACAAAATTTCATTTGAAGGGAGTGAATGTTGAAGGTAGTAGATGGGCTGCTAATCAACCAGGTGCCTTTGTCCTGAATTGAGCCAAGCTTACTGATTGTTGTTGGAGATGCACTCCTCCACACAAGTGCTTCAATGGGAAACAAGTTTTGGGGAGACATAAGAGTTATTTTGTACATATTCCCAACTTCCACCCTACTCTTGAATTTATAGTATTCATATGGTTAGTCAGTTCTAATCAATGCCATAGCCCAGGATGTTGATATTTGGGTATTCACTGATGGTATGCCATTGAACTTCAGGGTGCAATCGCTAGAGTTTCTCTTGGCGTGTGGCATAAATGACCATCATAAGTGTCAGACCATGTGTTTGCCATTTTTCAGCATAGCCCAGGCTTTGCTGCATTTGGGATGGACTGCTTCAGTCTGAGGAGTCATGAATGGCACTGAACACTGTGCAGTCAGTTGTAAACTTACCCACTTCTGATCATTTGATAGAACTGAGGTCATTGATGAAACATCTGAAGATGACTGGGCCACCAAAATTAAAAACAAAGTAAAACAAGCGTTACGAAGGTACAGCTGCAATTATGGGTGACTTCAATCTGCATATAGATTGGTTGAATTAAATCAGTGATCATTTTGTAGAGTAGGAATTCTTAATAATACAGGTCATTTTGCTATAATGCACGTTTTGTCAAAGCAAATTCACTGCAATGCGATTGACGAATTGGGGCTGTTTATAAAGCACGAACGTTTAAAATGTGTTGGCTGTAATGCGATTACATCACCAACACTAAGCACTGATTCGAAAGCATGATTTTTCAATAACGTGGGGCTGCACAAGAACACAACCATTGCATTATATAAAAACTAAGTGTACACTCAAGATGGTTTTCTGAGTCGATATGTTGAGGAACCAATTAGAGGACTGGAAGAAGAAATGAGAAAGGAATAATTAGCAATCTTGCTATGCAAAGCCCCTTGGGGAAGAGTGACTCTGGTATGATATAATTCTCCACCTAAATGGAGAATTGTATTGTTGATTCAGAGACCAGAGTCATGGATCTGAACAAAGGAAACTACAATGATACGAAGAGCGAGCTGGCTACGATAAATTAAAAAATGTCAGTCAAAAGATGACAGTGGATAGGAAATGGCAAACATTTAAAGAGTAAATGGAGGAATTGCAAAAAAATTTCATTCTTATCAAGCATAAAAACAAAATGGGAAAGGTAACCTAACTATGGCTAAGAAGGGAAATTAAGGATAGTATGAGATCCAAGGAAGAGGCATACAAATTGGCCAAAATAAGCAGACCCGAGGATTGGGGGCACTTTAGATTTCAGCAAATAGGAAAAAAGGGTTGATTAAATAAGGAAAAGGGGAGTACAAGAGTAGGGAACATACAAATTGAGAAACTTTTACAATTGATATGTGAAGAGAAAAGGAAAAGTCAAAAATCCCCTACAGAGCAAGTTAAATGGGGAACAAAGATGGCAGACCAATTAAATACACACTCTGGTTCTGTCTTTACAAAGCAAGACACAAATAACGCCCTAAATATCTTAGGGGACACAGGGTCAAATAAGAGAGGAGAACTGAAGAAAACCAGTATTAGTAGGGAAATTGAGTTGTGAAAATTGATGGGATTGAAGGCTGAAATATCCCAGGCCTAGATAATCTACATGCAAAAGTACTTAAGGAAGTGGCCCTGGAAACAGTGGATGTATTGGCAGTCATCTTTCCAGATTCTATAGACTCTAACAGTTCCTTTGGATTGGAGGGTAGCTAAGGTAACCCCACTATTTGAAAGAAAAGGAGGTGGAATGAAAACAGAATTATAGCCCTGGTTAGCTTTATATCATTAGTAGGGAAAATGCTAGAGTTTATTATAAAAGATTTATTAATAGAGCACTTGTAAAATGATGAGAGAATTAGGGAGAGTCAGCATGGATTTACAAAAAGGAAAACATGTTTGACAAGTTGATTGGAATTGAAATGTAATTTGTAGAGTTGATCGGGGGAAACCAGTGAATGTGGTTTACTTGGACTTTCAGAAAGCATTCAATAAGCTGCCACATAAGAGATTAGTATGCAAAATTAAAGCTCATGGGATTGCAGTTGTGTACGAACATGGCTAGAGAATCGGCTGATAGATAGAAAACAGTAGATATAAACAAGTCACTTCCTGAGTGGCAGACACTTAATGGTGGGGTACTGCAAGGATTAGTCCAGTGATTCACAATATATTTCAATGACTTAGGTGAAGACAATAAAGATAACATTTGCAAATTTGCAAACGATACAAAGCTAAGTGGGAGGGTGAACTGTGAGGAGGATGGAGAGATGCTTCAGTGCAATTTGGCCAAGTTGACAAATGTTGGAAAATACGTGGCAGATGAACTATAATGTAGATAATCCATTTTCTGAAGGTGTAATGAGACGTGTGCATCCTCATACACTAGTTGGTGAAAGTATGCATGCAGATGCAGCAAGTGGTATGCTGCTCTTCATCATGAGAGAATGAGAGTACAGGAGCAGGGACATCTTGCCACAAATGTACATGAACTTGGTGAGACCACACCTGGAAGGGTATGTTCAGTTTTGGTCTCCTTATCGGATGAAGGATGTTCTGGCTTTGAAGGGTGTGCAAGGGAATGCAAAGATTTCCAGATAGAGTCCTGGAATGGCAGGACTGATGTATGAAGAAAGACTGGATCAGTTAGGATTATATTGGAATGTGGGTGGCAGTGGATGGGTGTTTGGGGAGGGGGTCTGCGAGTGAGTGAACACACCAGAGAGCACAAGTGCGTTCAGAAAACTTACAGGACAGGATAAATGCAGGAAGGGTACTCCTGATGATCGGAGACTTCAGAACTAGTGATCACAGTCTAAGGATACGGGGTATGACATTTAAGATTGAGATGGGGAGAAATTTCTTTATCCAGAAAGTGAGCCTGTGGAATTCTGTACCGCAGAAAGCTGTTGAAGCCAAAATGTTGAATGCTTTAAAGGAGTAAGAAATAGTTCTTTGGTCTAAAGAAATCAAACAGTGTGGTGAGAAAGTGGGAACACTATTGAATGATTAGCCATGATCAAACTGAATGGTAGAGCAAGCTCGAAGGTCCAAATGGCCTATTCTTATTTTCTATTTTTCTAATTTTTGTGGTATCTCAGCAAATGTTTTGATGTTTCCTGCGGTCTATTCCAGTTACAGATCAATATAGCTTGCAATGGTCATCCTGTTGAAATCTGAGAGACTGAAATTTACTTAAGGCTTGTTATTCCCTCTACAACCTGTGTGGGGCAGCAGGATGCAAGCAGGAGGAGAACTTCATTCCAGCAAGGATTCTGAGAGGAAAGTGGAAATATGCTGAGGATTGGTTTAGTGAGCATTACACCAAGGGAAACAGGTAGTCACACGCAGAGATAGAGGAAAAGTTAAATTAGTCAAAGATCTCCTGTTGTAGGAAAATTGTCGAGTGTGGGGTGCTGGAAAAGTACAGCATGGGAGGCAGCATCTGAGGAGCAGAGAAATCGACGTTTTGGGCGTAAGCCCTTCATCAGGAATGTCCAATCCTTCTCATGAAGGACACAGGAAATAAGAAATTGAATCACAAACAGGCTGTACATGTACTGCATAAAAGGGAAAAAGAAGGCAGTTTCAGCTCAAAACCTTTCCTCCAGTTGATCTTCTCTTTCATCCACCATCCTTCCTAAACATCCATAAACTCTTCAATGCGATTACATTCTGTTGTTGGAGCCCAGGTTTTTGGCCACACTCTGTATTCCACATTGAATACTGAGGCATACTCAGTAACTTGTAGGAGGAACATCTCAGTAAATAGTTCCAGCGCTTGTGGTTACAAGTCACAAATAAAAACAGGAAGTGCTGCAAAAGCTCAGATCTGGCAGCTCCTGGTGAGTGAGAACAAGTTCTTGTTGACAGTTCATTGAAAGTGTGAATATTTCCAGTATTACTTGCTTTTATTTCAGGATTTCCAGCTTCCTCAGTTTTGTTGTTTTATTTTAGTGTTACAAGTCCAGCCTTTAGATGGCACTCTGGAGAAAAGTTTCTGAAGTCCAACCATGTGGTCAGTTGTATATGGGTTTGCAACAATTGACCATAATCAAAAATACATGCAAAGCATTCATTATTAGCAGCTTCCAGACCAGCACAATGGCACCTACCGTCAGTGCTGATGATTCTTGCAGTGGTTCTAAAGAGTATGGACGACTGTATTTTGGCATGGAATGCGCTGAACTACTGTCATTTAACATGAGGGGTCTGAAAAAGAGAAAAATAGTGGATTGAGACTGAAGGATATTGCGTACACATGTGCAGAGATGAACTTTACACTGTTCTCAGGTGAGCTTATCAAGGTCATGGCCACTTTTCACAAGTTTAGATTCTACTTAAGGACAGTGTGTGTTCTGGTTGCTTGAGGCAGGAATGGTCAAAGAAATAAAACTAACTCGTCATTCATTTGGTGGCTACTTGTGGCACAGAATAGCAATTGTGTTCACTGAATTACAAAATTATTACCCTTTTATGAACTGCATGGAGACGCAGTATGGTGGTATACAAACTGAATTCATATAAAATTAGAAGTTGAACGGGCTTGAATTTGGAATTTTCTGAGAACAGGAGTAGAGATGTTAGCTCAAGTCTGTTTCATCATCCAGTTAGATTGTAACACATGTACATGCATAGAAACCATGTTTATTTACACATTTTCCTCCATCGTTCTTGATATCCCTGCCCAACAAACACTTCTTTATCTTTACCTTGAAAGCTCCGATTGGTACCTGTCAGGCTGGCTGTAATAAGGTGTGTCCAAGCCCCAGCTGCTTTAACCTACTCCCACATTGTTGAGTAACTGGGTTCCTACCTGTTGACTATGGCAGCAAGAATCTCAGTGTGAGGGTCAACCTGCTCATTGACCTGGAGTCACATAACCTGACTATAAAATCTGCAGAGCTCTATGCAAATAATTAAAGGGAATGTACAAAAACTAAAAATTAGATCAAACAGAAGATAATCAGCATCACTGGGTCCAAAACATAGAGACCTGTCAGGACATCGATCCCAGTACCAGAAAAGCTGGGACTGTTTTCCTTAGAACAACAAAGATTAAAGGAAGCCTTAATATAGGTGCTTAACACTGAAGGGTTTTGCTAGAATTACTCATCAGAACCTGATGTACTTTCATCTGATGAGTTGGTCAATCGTTGGGGTGGATACAGCAAGTTATAACATGCATATAAGATTCATATACGAAGATTCCGGAGACAAGTTCAGTATAAGTTTATGACTCTTCGATTAGGAAATAAATCTGAGTGCTTGAGTTTCATTAGTTTTCAGGTTTTAAGCACTAACAGTTTCTAGCAGCGAACTTTCTATATAACCGTTTGTGGAACAGTGAAATACTTAGGAACAGTGAAATACTCAAGCCTCACATGTTCAAGACATCCACAAACTTGCTGTACAAGTTTGGAGAGGTGAGTTTAAATGGTGTAACTGATGCAAACGATAACACTGTCCACTGACCCAAACAAGGAGAAAATGAGGACTGCAGATGCTGGAGATCAGAGCTGAAAAATGTGTTGCTGGAAAAGTGCAGCAGGTCAGACAGCTCAAAGGAGCAGGAGAATTGACGTTTTGGGCATAAGCCCTTCTTCAGGAATGAGGAGGGTGTGCCAAGCAGGCTAAGATAAAAGGTAGGGAGGAGGGAGTTAGGGGAGGGGCATTGGAAATGCGAAAGGTGGAAGGAGGTTAAGGTGAGGGTGATAGGCCGGAGAGGGGTTGGGGGCGGAGAGGTCGGGAAGAAGATTGCAGGTCAAGAAGGTGGCGCTGAGTCCGAGGGTTGGGACTGAGAAAAGGTGGGGGGAGGGGAAATGAGGAATGTGGAGAAATCTGCACTCATCCCTTGTGGTTGGAGGGTTCCTAGGCGGAAGATGAGGCGCTCTTCCTCCAGGCATCGTGTTGCCATGGCCTGGCGATGGAGGCGGCCAAGGACCTGTATGTCCTTGGCGGAGAGGGAGGGGGAGTTAAAGTGTTCAGCCATGGGGCGGTTGGGTTGGTTGGTGCGGGTGTCCCAGAGGTGTTCTCTGAAACGTTCCGCAAGTAGACGGCCTGTCTCCCCAATGTATAGGAGGCCACATCAGGTGCAGCGCATGCAGTAAATGATGTGTGTGGAAGTGCAGGTGAATTTGTGATGGATACGGAAGGATCCCTTGGGGCCTTGGAGGGAAGTGAGGGGGGAGGTGTGGGCGCAAGTTTTGCACTTCTTGCGGTTGTAGGGGAAGGTGCCGGGAGTGGAGGTTGGATTGGTGGGGGGTGTGGACCTGACGAAGGAGTCGTGGATGGAGGTCCACCTCCCTCCGCAACTCCCTTGTCAGGTCCACCTCCCTCTGCGACTCCCTCGTCAGGTCCACCTCCCTCTGCGACTCCCTCGTCAGGTCCACCTCCCTCTGCGACTCCCTCGTCAGGTCCAAACCCCCCCACCAACCCAACCTCCACTCCAACTGCAAGAAATGCAAAACTTGCACCCGCACCTCCCCCCTCACTTCCCTCCAAGGCCCCAAGGGATCCTTCCATATCCATCACAAATTCACCTGCACCTCCACACACATCATTTACTGCATCCGCTGCACCCGATGTGGCCTCCTATACACTGAGGAGACAGGCTGCCTACTTGCGGAACGTTTCAGAGAACACCTCTGGGACACCCGCACCAACCAACCCAACCACCCTGTGGCTGAACACTTTAACTCCCCCTCCCACTCCGCCAAGGACATGCAGGTCCTTGGCTGCCTCCATCGCCAGACCATGGCAACACGACACCTGGAGGAAGAGCGCCTCATCTTCTGCTTAGGAACCCTCCAACAACAAGGGATGAATGCAGATTTCTCCACATTACTCATTTCCCCTCCCCCCCACCTTATCTCAGTCCCAACCCTCAGACTCAGCACCGCCTTCTTGACCTGCAATTTTCTTCCCAGCCTCTCCGCCCCCAACCCCTCTCTGGCCTATCACCCTCACCGTAACCTCCTTCCACCTATCGCATTCCCAACACCCGTCCTCCAAGTCCCTCCTCCCTACCTTTTATCTTAGCCTGCTTGGCACACCCTCCTCATTCCTGAAGAAGGGCTTATGCCCAAAACGTCGATTCTCCTGCTCCTTTGATGCTGCCTGACCTGCTGCGCTTTTCCAGCAACACATTTTTCAGCACTGACCCAAACAAATCAACATGAACATACAACAATGAATCCCTTCACATCTAATAGTTAATAATAATTAACTCACATTTTCCTCTTCATTCCAATGACTCTATTGGATTGTACAAGTGAAATCAGGAACTGAATCAGCTTAAAAAAGGAAAAAAACAACATTTTATTATTATTCACTCAGAGCAAAACT
Source organism: Chiloscyllium punctatum (assembly GCF_047496795.1). NCBI lineage: Eukaryota > Metazoa > Chordata > Chondrichthyes > Orectolobiformes > Hemiscylliidae > Chiloscyllium > Chiloscyllium punctatum. The sequence goes on along the minus strand of NC_092746.1, from coordinate 128,512,227 downwards.
CACCTATCCAACAACAGCAGCTGCTCTGCACAATTTAGACGCACCTTTCTCAGCCCCACTCTAAGAATCTGTATCTTAGTCGCAGACCATCTCATCCCTCAGGTCCAGAATCAGCACAACTCCACATGACTCTCCAGTGACAGATTCACCAATGTGGCCTGTTAGGTGGGCTCAGTGCAACGCTATATTCAGACCCATCGAGAATCAATCCACACCAAATCACACTAACCCGGTGCTACTTTTCACTCATTCAAAACCTACTAATGCTTGGTCCAAAACCAGCCTGCCTCTGTAGTTGATCCACTCGTGTCAGAGATTTCACCAGCCTGTCAGAGAATGACACAAGAAACCAGTGCAATAGCTCAATGTTAAACTATTTGTTGAAGCTTCTTCAAGGACTTTTCTACCTTTAACCTTTCAGCAGACCATGCAGATATCCCTTCTCCTCTCCCATTTGAACTCCCGCTCAATAATTTCATTTGTAGAGGAGACTCATCCCACAGATTAATCTTTCTCGAGGTACAACCCTGTAAGCAAGCAGCATCGCCCATCAATTACACCACTTAAAATTCCTGATCTCCATAAAACTGAACTTTTTCCATATAACCAACCCTCTTGACAAAGCAAACCCTGCTCCACAGCAAATCCCCAGTCCAAAAGACTATGTATAAGAATGGAAAGTGAACCTGTGCTACACGCCCTCAGCTCAGCTGAAGTCACAGGCAGTCACAATGCAAAGTCCACCGAGAAGCACCCTAAGCAATATAGTCTAAATATTAGAAGTTTCACATATTAGTTAAGATGGTGTTAGCTTATCAGTTGGTGGAGGGAAGGATGCAGAATTCCTGAATTCCTTTGGTTGAATTAATCCTTCTGCTTAAACTTACACGTTGAGCAGCAGTCTCCTCCTCATTCTGAATCCACTCAGCATGAGCCCCACACTCAGATTGTCTCAACTTATAATTCCTTGTAATCCAGTTCCTAAAAACAAGGTGTCTGACATTGACATGCTAATTCTCCCCTTCCCCATCGTTTTTACTGTTAGATCATATCGCTCAGAAATTACTCCCCTGCTGATGTTATTTTCATGGGGGGGGGGGGGGGGGGGGGGGGGGGGCACGACACCTGACCGCCACATTGCATTTCACAGCTTGTGAGATGATTTACCCTGTCACCAGGGCAGATTCTAGTCCACCACCCAGAAGCCAAAGCCCTTTTACAATTAAAAGCACAATTAAAGTACCAGCTTCCTGCGCTAATCTGTGACAAGTACCCCCGCCAAATCCCAAACACGAGTTACAGTGACACATAACTTGGTGTTTTCACATCATTTAATCTGAATGTCAAAGATTATTTGATTTGCTTGAACCCTTCTGCTTACCTGGACTGTGCACTTTTGCTTACTAAACGCTGGTCCAGCTATACACGAAGCCAAATTACTATCCCAACAACAATATGTCAAGCTCATCTGATCCTCCTTCACTGTTGCCATACACTATCTCACCTGCTGGGTTTCAGAGGGATAGTAATCATGTGGCACGTCAGCCAATGAGCTAACATTATGGAATGCAGCAGATCTATTCAGTTACAGCAGGTAACAAAGCCCATGTCAATCCCAATCCTAGCTGATTCTAACTGCAGACACTTATCAGCAGAAGAGTGAGAGCTTTACCATGCATTTCAGGATTGAAAACCTTCATTATGACCTTTAGGAGTCTCGGGATATGAATTTACTGGCCTCATGTTGGCATCTTGACCAAGATCAAACTTGCACAAACCAGGAGATGTACATGTCAGGTACAAAAATGTCAACAGCAAAATCTCCTGCTGATTGCTGTTGAGCAAGAGGACAAAACTGATAGCACTCTAGTTTCCAGCAAATTGTTCCACCTTCTGCTGAGGAGCAAAATCACATGTACAGATAGATCAACACAGCCAACCACAATGGTGGGTTAAAGGTCACAGGCTGGCCACCCAAGGTTATCTTGGAGCGTATTGACAGGGTGGTCTGGCAAACAAACTATGATAAAGAAGGAAAGGCCCATATAGTAGATTTCACCTTAAAGAGAGAAAAGCCAGAGCTGTTTTGGATAAAGTACAGAACCTTGTGCATTACAGAGTCAGTAGGGAGCACAACCTTCATAAATTCAATAGATTTGTTTGAATTAAATATATATTTGTTGTTGCGCCCCAACCATCTGCCTGGTCCCTTACCTTATTTACAACTTTCTGCTGCTGTGCATGCTTTTGTCGCAAGCTCGCCACTTCACGCCATAATGCTTCATTTTCACTGTAAACACAAATTAGTGTTAAAATTATTGGAGTTTCATGCAAAATACCTATCACTACCTGTACATCAAATGCAAGAAATGGGATCCTACAATGGTGTCAGTGCTCAGACAATCATGCAGATCACTATTTATATCAAAATATGGTGATAAGTTGCAATGATACTAATGAATTGTTGCAGAAATTGTTTGAACTTGACACTTTGCATTATTCACATTACTTATTAATGACTTGGATAATGGCATTGAAAATCTATATTCAAACTCACTGAGAACACAAGGTTAGGCAGTATTGCAGATAGTCTAAACTACTGCATAAAATTGCAAAGGGATGTTGTTATATTAGGTGAATGGGCAAAAAACTGACAGATGCCATTCAACGCAACCAAGTGTGAGGTTATTCATTGTGGACTGAAAGATAGATCAGGGTATTTTCCAGATAGCATAAAGATAATTATAGTGAATGTCCAAAGAGACTTGGGGTTCAGATGCATCGACTTTTAAAATGCCACAAACACATGCATAAAATAATCAAGCAAGCTACTGGAATATTGGCCTTCATATCTAGAGGACTGGAGTATGGCATGGTGGCTCAGTGGTTAGCAGTGCTGCCTCACAGCGCCAGGGACCCAGGTTCAATTCCCATCCTTCCCAAACTGTATGGAGTTTGCACATTCTCCCAGTGTCTGCGTGGGTTTCCTCCAGGTGTTCCGGTTTCCTCCCACAATCCAAAGACGTGCAGGTTAGGTGAATTGGCCATGCTAAATTGCCCATAGTATTGGGTGCATTAGTCAGGGGTAAACGTAGGGGAGTAGGTCTGGGTGGGTTGCACTTCGGAGGGTCAATGTGGACTTGTTGGGCTGAAGGGCCTGTTTCCATATTGTAGGAAATCTAATCTAATAAGGATGCAGGTTAAGGCTGTTAGGACTTTGATCGGAATATCCTTAACCTTCTAAATTCTAGAGAAAACTAGCCTCATTTATACAATGTGTTCTCATAGCCAGAATTCAAGGTCTTTATATTCCTGTGAGGGTGAAAAGCAAGATTGACAGGAATAGGGAACCCTATTCCATGTCAGGAGAAATTGAGACTTTGACCAGAAAAAGGGAGGCATGGCTCAGACAGCTGGAATCAAGGGAATCCCTGGAGCTATATGATGACAACACCACACTCAGTTGAATCTCAGATGGTGATGAAGCAGTCTACAGATGGGAGGTGGAAGACCTGGAAAGATGGTACACTGAGAACAACCTAGCTCTCAATGCCAGCAAAACCAAGGAACTCATTATTGACTTTCGACAGGATATTATTCATGCCCCCCCCACACATTAACAGCACAGAGGTGGAACAAGTGGACAGTGTCAAGCTCCTGGGAGTGGTCATCCACAACAAGCTTTCTTGGACTCTTCATGTGGATACACTGGTTACAAAGGCCTAACAACGTCTCTTCTACCGGAGGCAGCTGAGGAAATTTGGTATGACAGTGAATACCCTTGCCAACTTTTACAGGTGCACCATTGGTGAACATTCTGTCTTAGACAACCATGGCTGACGAAAGAACTCAGGAAATGCATCACAGAAAAAGAGACAGTCTATAAAGTGGCCAAGAGCACTGGGAAATCAGTAGATTGGGAAGACGACAAAAACAAACAGAGGGTAACGAAGAGAGAAAAAAGGATGAAATATGAAGGTAAGCTAGCCAGTAATATTAGAAATGATAGTAAAAGTTTCTTTCAATACATAAGAAACAAATGAGAGGCACAAGTAAGTAAATTGGGCCGCTCCAAATTGATGCAGGAAGGCTAGTGATAGGAAATAAGGACATAGCTGAAGAACTTAATAAATACTTTGTGTCAGTCTTCACAGTGGAAGGCATGAGTAATATCCCAACAATTAAGGAGAGTCGAGGGGCAGAGTTGAGTATGGTGGCCATTACAAAGGAGAAAGTACTTGATCAGCTGAAAGATCTAAAAATTTATAAATCTCCTGGCCCGGATAGGCTATATCCTAGACTTCTGAGGGAGTTGGCAGAAGAAATAGCGGAGGCATTGGTTGTAAATTTTCAAAAATCACTGGAGTCAGGGAACGTTCCAGATGATTGGAAAATCGCTGTTGTAACCCCCTGTTCAGGAAAGGATCAAGACAAAAGATGGAAAATTATAGGCCAATTAGCCAAACCTCGGTTGGAGGCAAAATTCTAGAATCCATCGTTAAGGATGAGATTTCTAAATTCTTGGAAGTGCAGGGTCGAATTAGAACAAGATAGCATTGATATAGTAAGGGGAGGTTGTGCCTGACAAACCTGTTCGAATTCTTTGAAAAGGGAACAAGTAGGTTAGACCAGGGAAACCCAGTGGATGTTATCTACCTAGACTTCCAAAAGGCCTTTGATAAGGTGCCTCACAGGAGGCTGCTAGTAAGGTGAGGGCCCATGGTGTTCGAGGTGAGCTACTGGCATGGATTGAGGATTGGCTGTCTGAAAGAAGGCAGAGAGTTGGGATAAAAGGTTCTTTTTCGGAATGGCAGCTGGTGACAAGTGGTGTCCCACAGGGTTCAGTGTATGGGGCTGCAGCTGTTCACTTTATATATAAATGGTCTGGATGAAGAGACTGGGGGGATTCTGGTGAAGTTTGCCGATGATACGAAGTTAGGTGGACAGGCAGGTAGTTCTGAGGAGGTGGGGAGGCTGCAGAATGATTTAGACAGTTTAGGAGAATGGTCCAACAAATGGGTGATGAAATTCAATGTGAGCAAATGTGAGGCCTTGATCTTTGGAAAAAGGAACACAAGCATGGACTATTTTATAATCGGTGAGAAAATTCATAAAGCCAAAGTACAAAAGGATCTGGGAGTGCTAGCACAGGATTCTCTAAAGGTTGACTTGCAGGTTGAGTCAGTGGTTAAGAAAGCAGTTGAAATGTTGTCATTTACCTCAAGAGGGTTGGAATGTAAAAGCAGTGATGCGCTACTGAGACTTTATAAAGCTCTGGATAGGTCCCATTTACAATACTATGTCCAGTTTTGGGCCCCACACCTCAGAAAGGACATACCGGCATTGGAGCGTGTCCAGTGGAGATTCACACAGATGATCCCTGGAATGTTGGCCTAACATACAATGAACGGCTGAGGATCCTGGAATTGTATTCATTAGAGTTTTAGAAGGTTGAGGAGAGGTCTAATGGAAACTTAGAAGATGGCTTAGAAAGGGTGGACGCTGGGAAATTGTTTCCGTCAGGCAGGGATACTAGGACCCGTGGGCACAGCTTTAGAAGTAGAGGGGGTGAATTTAGAACGGAAATGCGGTGACATTTCTTCAGCCAGAGAGTGGTGGGCCTGTGGAATTCATTGCCATGGAGCACAGCAGAGGCTGGGACGTTAAATGTCTTTGAGGCAGAGATTGATAATTCCTTGTGAGATTAAGAATTTAAGGGCTACAGGGAGTCTGGGGGATTGAATGGCAGAGTGGACTCAATGGGCCGAATGGCCTTACTTCCACTCCTATTTCTTATGGTCTTCTGGTCTTAACTCTGTGATCTGCCTGTATTGCTCGCAAGACAAAGCTTTGCACTGTGCCTTGGTCCACGTAACAATAAATTCAATTCAATTCAATATAGGGGATACAGGGGCTTACTAAAGGAAATCAGGAGGGCGAAAAGGGCAAGAGTTAGTTTTGGCTGAGAAGATTAGGGTGAAACTTAAAGAGCCACTTTGGATTATTACGGGGAAAAAAAATATCGAGACACAGAATCAGGACCCTCAAGGACCAAAGTGGACATGTACGTGTAGAACCGCAGGAGATGGGCAAAGTCCTCAATGAATATTTCTCCTCTGTGTTTACTGTGAAGAAAGACAAGACGACCTGGGAAATTAGTGGTCATATTTTGGATACAGTCCAAATCACAGCAGAGGTGGTGTTGGATGTATTAGAATGTAAGAAGGTGGATAAATCTCCTGGCCCTGACCAGATATATGCAAGAGGCTAGAGAAGAAATTGCAGGGGTTGGGTCCTGGCTGATATTTTTGCATTATTATTAGCCACAGGTGAGGTCCCGAAAGACTGCAGGGGTGCAAATGTTGTGCCCTTATTCAAAAAAGGCTGGAAAGAAAAACCTAGGAATTATAGACCCACTTGGAGTACTGAGAGCTGATCTAGGCACCACTCTTTAGGAATGGCCTGACAGCTTTGCAGGGAGTGCAACATAGGTTTACAAAAATGATGCCTGGACTTCAGGAGTTATGAGGAGAAATTGTACAAATTAGCCCAGTTTTTTTCTCGAATTTAGAAGGTTAATGATAATCTGATCAAAGTCTTCAGGATAGCGACAGGAAAAGACAGTAGAGAAAGATAAACTATTTCCACTGGTGGGAGATTCTAGAACTGGTGGTCATAATCTAAAAACTATGGCCAAGTGTTCAGCAGAGGTATCAGGGAACATTCTACACAAGGGTGTCAGATGTTTAAAACTCTCTTCCATGAATGTTAGTAGATATTAGATCAGTTGCTAGTTTTAAATTGGAGATAAATACATTGTTATTAAGCTAAGGTTTTAAAGGATATGGGCCAAAGGCAGTATATAGAGTAAGGCCACATATCAGCCATAATCACACTGAATGGTAGAACAAACTCCAGGGCTGAATGGCCTCCTTCTGTTTCTATGTTCCTAAGTGCAGCACAACCAATCACTATCTTAACCTTTGGAAAGTTATAGCTATCTTAAATAAAGAAATAAGCTTCGGATGCTGACACAGTGCTATTTCCAGCATTGGGCTGGGTCCAATATTTGATTCAATCCTTCATCATTACATCACTTTGAATTTGTTTAAACCAGTGCCAGAACTGGGGTTTTGAAACTAGGTATGTTAGCTCTGGGCTAGGGATGGGAGAACGTGTGACAGGGATGATTCACTGGATTGAATTTCATTGTTCCCAGTTGGAAGGTATATGTGGAGAAATTGGGTGAAAACAACAACATATCATCTTCCAACATGGATTAGTCTCATCATTTCAATGAAATGTTGCTACTGAGATAACAAATAAAAAAAAACGTTATCACAACACGATTCGTAAAGAGAAGAAAAAGGAACAAAAAAATTACATGGATGGGGAAGTAGTTATATTATGCCTACCCAATTAAAACACCTGCATACCTCCACTTCCTTTTCTGTGTCTTAAATTCACAATCTTGTACCCTTATGAGCTCAAATTTTGTGCAAAAGCCCAAAATCCAAATATGCTGCACTTACTGACATCGCCTTTTCTATCCTACATGGCTCACCCCTATAACTGTGCCCTGACTGAGACTGCTAATTGATTTAGAGCAGCAAGGGTGTTCAGAACTACATGAGTTTCATGCTCATCTCTTAGGGCAGTTGAGTAAATGTTTCATCTAGCTTGGCAATCATGGCTCAACCATCAGGACTGGCAGCTATTCAATAGCTAATTCCAATGGAACAGGAAATGCCAGTTACATAGTATGCTGGTTACAAAAACAACCAGTACCTGGCAAACAACAGTCTACCTACTGAACCAAATTAAAGTTGAAGAGGCTTCATTGATAAGTGAAAGTGAAATTAAAACTAAAACTAAAAGGGACATGCAACTTCTAAGAACATTATACCAAGCCATTACTTTCAGAATCTGGCATCAACACTGTTAAGCCATGATTGATGAGGAACACTGACAATGCACATGCTGAAACTCTCTTCAAGTTCATGCCCTCAATGCTTCCCCTTCCCTTGCCTCCTTCAAGGGCAGAAAACGCTTTTCCAGCAACACATTTTCAGCTCTGATCTCCAGCATCTGCAGTCCTCACTTTCTCCTCCTTCAAGGGCAGTCTTGACATTATGAGGTGTCAGATGACAAGGGTAATTAAATGATGGATTGATTGCTGCAACTAACCAAGACTGAACACAAGACAATTTGCTGGTTTCAAATCAATATTTCATGCTTAAATCCAACCTTTCTGGAAGTACAATTATGCATTTACGTACAAAACGCACAGATTAATTTCCACTATTAAAGGCAGCTTACAAATTAGTTAGAAACAGGATAGAGATTATTGAGAAAACAGCAGGCCCCAGACATACTGCTTCAGCTGATGGGTATACGCTTGAAAATTATTGCCTTGAGACCTGGGCAGCAATTACACTTAAGATTAATCATGGAGATCCAAACTGAAACAGCATACATTTTCTCTCCAAAAGCACTTCTATCAACAATGAAAGTGCCCATCATATGGCTGCACACTGCACTGATGCATGCAAAGTAACTAACAATTGCTTGCGTACAGACATTTGGCATTCCAAGTTCAAGTACTTACTGTTTCATGGTGAGCAATTTGGAGTCCAGGTTTTCTTGCTTCCCTTTCATGATGTGAACATCATTTAAAATTTTACTGACGTCATCAGACCTGACTTTTATCTCCTCTGGCTTTACAGTCGAGATCTACAAGTTTTAAATCAAACATTATATTGACAACAGATGTAAGTGTTTAGAAGAGAACTACTGTCCACATTGAAGCCAAACCCAGAAGGTAGTCAGTTAGCTCAGTTGGATGTTTTGCAATGCGGAGTGATAACAACAATGCTGGTTCACTTCCCATGCCAGCTGAAGTTGCCATGAAGGTCTTGCCTTTTCAACCAGGACCTTGCCTGAAACATGGTGGCCCGCAGATTAGGTTCACCATCAGCTATCTCTAATGAGACAGCAGTTTTATGGTCTTCTGCAACTATGGCAACTTTGCTTTTACAGTAATCTCAGTTGGTGACACCACCAATAAATTCACACAGTGGAATCATTGAATGGTGGCCTTCACTGCAACCAGCATGTGAGTACGCTTTTAGGAGAAGGGAGAAGTCAAAATGAAGCCCAACACACACACACACATACACACCCAACTGTGCACTCAAAACCGGCCTTATTGGGGAGATTAACCCTTCAAAGAGAACCCACGAATGTAACTTTGCCCAGATAATGGTCAAAGGGACTCAGAATGGGTGGCAGATGGGAGAGTTCTTGACTGCCTCTTTTGTGCTTCTACATTTAAAAGGATTCTGAGGAAGCCAAATTGGACTTGAAATGTTAGCATCGTTGGAGAGAGAAACAGAGTTACTGGACCAGCTGACTTTCTCCAGCCGATTTTGTTTTGATTTCAGATTTTCAGAATACGTTGCTTTATTCAAGCATAACAAGCACTCACTTGTGCCATGTTTTGAATGCTTTTCTTGTGCCTGTACAAGATCTCTTGGCATAGGTAAACACTGTCCAATGTTTTAAGAGTGCAATAAAGACAACTTCCTGATCACACTGATCCATGATGTAGAGGTGCCAGTATTGGACTGGGGTGGACAAAATTAAAAATCATACAACACCAGGTTATAGTCCAACAAAGTTTTGGAGTGCTACTCCTTTGTAAGTAGCTAGTGGGGAATCATCATAGGACACAGCATTTGTAGTAAAACTGATGCGATGTATTGGAACAAATCTGAATTGCTGTTAAGTCTTTAATCACTTAGAATGGGGATACAGGTTTCGATTGATTAATATGTAAATCCTAGAACTTCTTTCAAGTCACAGTGCTGAGGTAATTTAATGTTTTATCAGTATAAAAAAGGTGACAGCTCAGCTCAGACAATGCATTAAAGGTGTGAGATTTGAGTCTGTCTATGTCCCAACCTTGAGCCAAACTGGTTCTATTTCCAAAGCAGGAATTGATAAAATGTCACTTGGACTTACTGCCTACAGATTGTGTGCTTTTTGAACCAAATAGAATGTAGCTGCAGATACAAATTCACCCCACAGACCTGTGCGCACGTGTGATAGAAAGCCTGCGAGAGTGAGAGAACAAGTGCACAAGAGAGAGAGACAGAGCGCGTGAGCGAGAATGTATGTGTGTGCGTGCGTGTGCATGTGTGTGTGCATATGAGTGTGTGTGCCTTGACTTAGTTTACGCATACACATGTAATGGAATATATGCCTGTGAGTGTGCACACTGGCGCATGAGAGAAAGAGAGAGCACGAGAGAGTGAGAGCGCGAATAGTGTAGTGGGGCCACCTGTAGTTCGACATGAACCCAAGATCCTGATTGAGGCCATCCTCTTGGGTACTATCCAATTCATGGGAATGAGAAGGAACTCCCCAAGAACAACACCTGATACATATAATTAGGCTTTGTATTGAGCCACAGCTGGGGGCTAACCAATCTCAACAACAGAAAAGAACACATATAAGCAACAGCTGGGTTCAGTTTGAGAGCTTTGGGATGGGTAACTAAGCGAGCAGGAAAGACTATTTTTGGAATACACAAAAGACTGATAATATTGTTTAGTCTACCCATCCACCCACTCAAAAACAAACAACCTTAAAAAGAAGCAGTTACTTGTATTTGTTCGAACAATTGAGAAGCTTCTTTTGGAGACAGACTGGAGGAGATAAACTGGGACATAGATTTCACACTTACACTGGTTACCTTTCTCTTGATATTTTCTAGTAAATGTTCCTGACCACGGATGAAGTATACATGCTGAAACTCTGTATCGTCCTTGTCTGGTTTCACAAGCCCACCTTGCTCTATGTTCACAACTTTACGAAAGCCATCTGTAAAGATAAACACATCCCGGAGGCAGGGGCAAATGTCAGAATGCAAATGGCTGTATTTTGGGAAGGAGGTCAAACATCAGAGGGAAAATAAAGATTTTGAAGGTTGATGAACCTCTGCATTGTGTGTATATAACTGTTATATTTATATAAACACACAAAACAACAAATAACGGGATTTAATGCAAACAGGCCTGCTTGACTAATCTTCACGACTGATCTGACTGACCGTGGTCAAAATTCCATTTTCCAACCTGCCATTAAAACCCACTTTAACCTAAAGATATACACTGCTCTCTCACTTTAGTACACAAGCTTTCAAATTATAATGTCTAACTGAAGTTTCATCAAGAGCATGAAAGGACAATGCTAATTGATTGGACCATGGTTGGCATGGAGGTATAGTAGGAACTGTTAACTGTCAATCTTGGACGAATTGTTTAATTACAATTAAATGAAACTCAGACCAGGCATATAACTTGAGAGGGCATTGCCACGGGAAATGAACCAGGGATTGGCAGTCTCCAGAACTCTTCATTTAGGAAAAGGTACACTGCATGGATAAATGACCTTTGCCAACAAGTAACAGGAATATGTGATCTTTAGTATGTGCAAATGCAAGTCCAACTGACAATCCTAAAATGGTTGTCAGTGTAATTTATTAGATACTCAATATTACTTCATAAATATTGTCCAGTAGCTAAATCATATCCAATGCTGGACATGATGATCTGAGATTTACAAGCAAAATATGGACCAGCACAATTGGCATGCTTCCCCAGAGCTTCTTTGAAGGAATGTGTTTTTTTGATATGGACTACTGATCACTGGGACACAGGGCAACATGCCTGGCATCACATTGTTATGGAAGCATGAATCACATTACTCTCTTGTGTATTTGGAAAAGCATTGTTTCGGCTTTATGGCATCATCCAGTCAGTGGAGAATAGTACTCATGGTTATTGCAAAGCAGTAGCATGAGGTAGCTAGGTTTGCTTGTTGATCAAATTTTTGAGACATATTCCCTGTTGTACAGCACATTGGTGAGATCTCTTTCGGAGTACTGTGCACAGTTCTGGTCACTCTGCAATAGGAAGGATATTATTAAATTGGAGGGGGATCAGAAAAGATTTACCAGGATGTTGCCAGGAATGGAAGGTTTGAATTATAAAAATAGGCTGGATAGGTCTTTTTACTAGACCGTAGGAGGTTGAGGGTGACCTTATACAGGTTTGGAAAAACAGGAGGGGCATAGATAGGGTGAATAGAGAGAGAGTCTTTTCCCCTAGGGTGAGTGAATTCAAAACAAGGCAGCATATTTTTAAGGTGAGAGGAGAAAGATTTACAAAGGACACAAGGGGCAACTGTTTTTACATGTGTGATTCACGTGTGGAATGAATTGCCATACAAAGTGGCGGATGGAGGTACAGTTACAACTTTTGAAAGACATTTGCATAAGTAAATGAATAGAAAAGATTTGGAGGGAACATGGTCAGTATAGACTAGTTGGATCAAAAAGTCTATTTCTATGCTGTAGGAGTCTATGACTCTCTTGAATTGCTTGAAGGGATGACGGGTACAGAGATGGAGGATAAATCAAAAATATTATCTAAATATGATAAGCATTGTTAAAATAGAGTCAATCCTACAGTTGAGAGTGGGAGCATATCATTCAGTACCAGAAGGCAAGCATATTCCCTTGAACAAGGGAACGAGAGCACAAAAACACAATTAGCTGCCTTTATCTCTCATGAATAGCTGATTAGGATTCTTCAATTTGTAACTGATAAAAACACACCAAATGATTACCATTTGTCAGACACATACTCTATGCTTAATAAGCAGTAAAGCATATACCAGCTGCCACTACTTACACATGTTGAGTTGCCGGACGAAGCTAGCCATGTTATTGTGTTTGAAGTATTTTGGAAGCACCTCTTTCGCAAAACGTCCTTGGTCAAAGACATGGAAACTGTTCCCACTCTGCAGAGGAGAAACAGATGATTTGTAAAATTGACAAACGCTGAATGACTGGTGCATTAAGAAGAGATGAATAACTTAATTTACAATGTAGGTGCTCCAGTGAAGAACTGATTAAGTACTTAATACAGTGAATGGCAGCAAATCAGAATTGATCTAGGATCACCTTGGAGCAAGGGAGCAGTCTCCCACAAGAGTCTTCAAATTGTATTCATTGCAGTTTCTGATCGGTCAGATAAGTGTACAACATGGACAATTCTGTCACAACAGTTCCAATTCGATGGGGGACAACACAATTTCCATTAACTGGATACAAATGTAGTTAGTGAGTTTGAAATAAACTCTTTATTGGTCTTAGAGGTTTTGGATTTGCTTGCAACTACAATCAAGTTGCAAAACATGCAGAGGAAAGATCCACCGGTGATTGATGAAACAGGAAGTGACATCATTTCATGCTGTTTGCCAGAGCAGATCAAAACTAGCTGTTCTACTCTTGCCCTTATTTTAGTATTTGCCTTATTTTGATGAAAAAGGTGCAATGGGTTCTGACGTATCTTTTCAGGCAGCAAAATACTCAATTCTCTCATATCCAATTAAAACAGTTTTTCTAGTTTATTAAATTACAAAAAAAGGTTACTAAACTTTAAATGAAATATAAACCAAGTAAAATCAGATTTAAACTGTGAAGGAATCATGCAGCTCTTAAGTATTCATCTGTGGTATGGTCAAAAATTATGGAAGAGGCAAGTTAGCTTGCAAGATTTCCATTCATTTTACTATTTTTATTTGTAATAACGAGTTTGTGGAAAGTGGTATCATTGGCAAGACCATTCATAACTGCTTGAGGTGATGCACTTGACCAATATTCTTGAACCACTGCAGTCAGTCAATGTGGTGTAGGGACGACCACAGTGCTGTTTGGAAAACAGTTTCAAGGTTTGATCAAGTAACAGTCCAAAAGTGGCCAACATAGCTCCCAGTTAGAACGGTGTGTGGCTTGGAGGGGAACTTGCAAGTGATGGTGTTCTAATGTATTTGCTGCCCATGTCCTCATTAGAGATTGCAGGGTTGGAAGGTGCTGTTGAGAAGCGTTGGTGCATTACTACAGTGCATGTCATAGAGTCATAGAGATGTACAGCACAGAAACAGACCCTTCAGTCCAACTCATCCATGCCGACCAGATATCCCAACCCAACCTAGTCCCACCTGGCAGCACAGGGCCCATATCCCTCCAAATCCTTCCTATTCATATACATTCACATGCCTTTTAAATGTTGCAATTGTACCAGCCTCCATCACTTCCTCTGGCAGACCATTCCCCACATGCACCACCCTCTGCATGAAAATGTTGCCCCTAAGGTCCCTTTTATATTTTTCCTCTCTCTCCTAAACCTATGCCCTCCAGTAGTGGACTCCCCCACCCCAGGGAAAAGACTTTGTCTATTTATCCCATCCATGTCCCTCACGGTTTTACAACCTCCAACACTCCAGGGAAAACAGCCTTTCCCTATAGCTCAAATCCTCCAACCCTGGTAACATTCCTTGTAAATCTTTTCTGAACCCTTTCAAATTTCACAACTTCCTTCCGATATATTCCTGTCTATACCTGACATATGCTTCCTTCTTTTTCTTAACCAAACCCTCAATTTCTTTAGTTGTCCAGCAGTTCCTATAGCTAACAGCCTTTCCTTTCACCCTAGCAGGAATATGCTGACTCTACCACTAGTAACCAGGCTGAATATTTTCCATTAACCACTACTTGCTGCCTTCTTTCAGAAAGCCAGTTTCTAATCCAAACTGCAATCCTGTGCCTCTGCATTTTCTCCAACAGCCTACCATGTGGAACCTTATCAAATGCTTTACTGAAGCTTTATAACTTGAACTTTTAGATCTGGTAAATCCTTTTCCATCACTATTTTAAAACTAATATAATTATGGTTGCTGGCCTCAAAGTGCCCACCCTACTGACATCTCAGTCACCTGCCCATTCCCAAGGAGTTTTGCACCTTCTCTGTTAGGTACATCCACATACTGAATCAGAAAATTTTCTTGTACACGCTTAACAAATTCCTCTCCATCTAAACCCTTAACATTGTGGCGGTCCCAGTCTATGTTTGGAAAGTTAAAATCCCCTACCTTAACCCTCCTTATTATTCCTACAGATAATGGAGACTGCCTTACAAATTTGTTTCTCAATTTCCCGCTGACTATCCCCCCCGACCGAGAATATGTATTGGGTATAAGCAAGCAGGGAAATAATTAAGCTTTGAGTTTTGTGAAACAAGAGTTTCAGCTGAGCATGACTCAGATTAGATAAGAACTTACAGTTAACAATGGGGTACTGCAGGCAAGAGTAATGGGTTATCAAGGGGGGAAAGCATTCATTATGTAGAGCCATTTAACAATATTGGAAACATTCAGTATGTGAGGTCAATTTAAAAAGGTGAAAAGTACTTATTATGTGAAGCCAGATATTCATTGTATAACAACAGATGGCTTAATCTTTAGTATTGACACTCGCTGACTGTAACTGTCACCCAATTCATATGTGTGTTGCCTTATGTGGCTGCTCCTCCCTGCAAAATGCTGATTATAGTTTATTGAGAAACTCCTGTTCCAGAGAAGACTGTGAACTCATGTCTCTGTTCACATGGCCGATCGTTCTCTCCCCTCCCGGCATAAAGATGAAGGAGATAAAACTACAGTGAGACTCTGAGCATTTTGCTTCGACTGAGGTGGGGGGGGGGGGTGGGAAGGACATGGGACAATACTCCACTTTACTAGTTTAAATCCTTCAGCAGCTCTAGCAAATCTCCCTGCCAGTATATTAGTCCCCTTCCAATTCAGGTGCAATCTTTCCTTCTTGTAAAGGTCACTTCTACCCCAGAAGAAATTCGAATTATCCAAAAATGTGAATCTTTCTCCCATATACAAGCTCCTCAGCCATGCATTCATCTGTTCTATTTTCCTATTCCTACCCTCACTAGCTCGGAGCACTAAGATATTTCTACTCTCAAGGACATCCTTTTAAAATTTCTGCCTAACTCTCCATATTCTCCCTTCAGAATCTCATCCTTTTCCCTTCCTATGTTTTTGGTTCCAATGTGTACAAAGACTTCCTGCTGGGCCCTCTCCCCTTTGAGAACATTCTGTACCCTCTCTGAAGCATCCTTGATCCTGGCACCAGGGAGGCAATACACCATTCTGATTTTTTGCTGCTGGCCACAGAAACATTTGTCTGTGATTCGGACTAAATCCCTTAACACAATTGATCTCTTGAAACCAGACATACCTTTCAACGCATGACAGCAATGGTACGCATTGCTTCTACAGCCATGTGGTGGAGGTTGTGATCAAATGGGCTGCTTTGGTTTGGAAACACATAGCATAGAATACAGTTGGAACTGGACATTTCTGTCACATTGCTGATTTATGTTTGTAGATGAAGACGATGTTTTGGGAAGTAAGGGAGTTAGTCACTATAAATACTGGACCTTTGGCCTGCATTTGAAGCTATGATATTTAACAGCTGGTGCAATTCAGTTTCTGGTCAGTGATAACAGAGTTGAAAGTGGGGATACAGCAATGTCAATGTCAAAAGTAGATAATTAGACTCTCTCTTGTAGGAAATGGTCATTGCCTAACGACGTATGGTACTTACCAGCCCAAGGCTGAATGCTGTTCAGATCTTGCTTCAATTGGACACTGACTGGTGAAGAGTGAACACTATGCATTCATCAGTGAATAATATAGCGAGAGAGCCTGGATTAGGTTAAACATGAATTTCCGTTCGGTTATGGGGCTGGTCAACCTGTCATCTCACTTCATTACATCACATTCTTCTCATACCTCATGTCTGGTGTGCTCAAAATGTCAAATGTACTACACAGACTTGTGTGCGTGTCTAATTTTAAGATGATCGGCCCTGAGTACGGAATGTAGTTTCTGACCAGACGTTTGCCTGTTAAACTTTAAACATGTTCTTACAATTTAGCATTTTTCTTATCTGTGGTTTAACAGTGTATATAGAACTGATAATTTTTGCATCAGTTTTAAATTCGCTTCTGTGAGTGGATCTGTTGCCAATAAGATTTAAAATAATTTGTTGAAATTTGCATCATGAAAGGATAACACATCTAAACCATGCAGCTGCTCAAGGGCCTGGGACAGATTTCAAAAGATTTGTCACTATTTACTGATGAAAGAGAAATCTGAAAACTACGAGCTAGATGGCAGGATGCCACAGCTTAATAAGAGGCATTGAAAAATTGCTGCTGGATGATTAAGGAGGTCATCACAATCACAGGATAACAGAAAGGTCATGGCCACGTTTCCAGACAGTGCACACCATACCCAAACTACTTGCGGTCTAAATGTGTTTTCTTAGATCACCCTCCATTCTTTTGTACATTATCACTTCAAATCTATGACCTCTCATTCTCGTTCCTTTGAAAAGCAGGAACAGCTTCTCCAGATCTAATCTATCTAGCTCCGTCATGTGTTTGGAAACACAATCAGATTTTCTCTGAACCACCTTCTCTCCAAGGAGTCTCAACTTCTTCAGCCTGGCCTCATAATGAAAATTTTCTCATTCCTTGAAACAATTATTGTAAATAGCTTCTGCACTTGCACCAACACAATCACATTTTTTGCATAGTGTGGCAACTGTACTCAAAACTGCAGCGGAGGTCTGATAAGTGTCTTGTACATGTTGAGCATCATTATCTTGCTCTTGTCCTACACAACCACATTAATAAAGCCAAGAACACTATGATTCATTGACTGTTCTCTCCACCTGTCCTGCATCCACTTCAGAAATTTTATTTCGCCTTTCAATGCTTTTCTGACCAGAGTGAATCACCTCAAGCCCCTTTGCATTGAACTGCCAACTAATCTCCTACTGTACCAACTTGTCAATATCCATTTCGCTGCTCGTTGGATGCTGCCTGAACTGCTGTGCTCTTTCAGCACCACTAATCCAGTAATTGATGTAGATAGGTCAGCACTGACTCAATGGGCTGTAGGCCCTCTTCTGTACTGCATGTTTCTATGACTCCAATAAAAGTCTTCTCTTTTGATGAGTTGACACTTTCTATGCTCCAGGTGATAAATCTTACCGATAAACTATTAAAATTATCTAAACTTGGATTCCATTAGATGTAGAACATAGAAAAGTACAGCACAGAACAAGCCCTTCAGCCCACAATGTTGTGCGAGGATTAATCCTAATGTAAAATAAAATAACCTAACCGATGCACCCCATGGACATGCACATGGACAGCAGTGAATTGAATGTCCCTAATGACTCTGCTTCTACCACCACCACTGGCAAAGCATTCTATGCATTCACAACTCTCTGCATAAAGAACCTACCTCTGACGTGCCCTCTATACCGTTCTCCTAATATCTTGACCCCTTGTACCTGTCAATCCTGCCCTAGGGAAAAGTCTCTGGCTGACTATGTTATTACTTCAAATACAGCATCATGTTTATGTAAAAGGTATCACATAAATGCAAGAGAATGTCCAAGGCACATCATTTAAAGAGTAATTATACAAAAACAGGCACTCAGTTACAGCAGATGTTAAAAGGATGATTGAAAAATTTACTGCTGTCACCAAATTTAAATAGGATCTTAAAATTAGTACCAAGAGATGGAATGCCTGGAGGGAACACTTCAGACTAAATCGTTCAAGGTATACCTTGAGAAAGGGGGCCACATACTGGAGAGAGATCAATGCAGGTTAACGCAAATGATAACTGGACTTCAGGGTTATGGGGAGGTATATTACAAATTAAGCCTTTATTCTCTAAAATTTAGAAACTCTAAGGAGTGATCTAATCAAGATCTTCAGGATATTAACAGAGAAACAGAGGGCAGAAAAACTATTTCCACAAGTTGGAGATTCAAGAATTGGGGGCAGTGTCTACAAAGTAGGGCAAGGCCACTCAAGAGAGATGCTTGAAAACACTTCTACATTCAAAGGAATAATGGAAGCATGGAATTCATTTCCTCAAATGGCAGTTGATACTAAAGGAATTGTTAAAGTTAAATCTGAAATAGAAAAAATACTTTTATTAAGCAAGGACATCAAGAGATATGGGTCCAAAGCAGTCATACCGAGTTCGGCCTTGATCAGCCTTAATCTCATTGAAAGCCGAGCAGGCTTGAGGGGAGAAATGGTCTACTCCTGTCCCTGCGGGGCACATTCCTGATTTGGCAGACTTTACGAAAGAAGGTATTACCCTGGATGTACTTCAGCATGAATGCTTTTTTAAAAAAAAAATGTATTGATGGCAAGGTCAGCATTTGTTGCCCATCCTAAATTTACCTCCAAGAGGAGCTTTGGAACTGCCTCATGATAGTGTTTACCCCCTTCGTGGCTTAATGCAACTGAATGACTTGCTGGGTCATAACATAAAGCAAATTGCATTGTTGGAAGTATATACAAGCCAAACTGGCAAGGAGAGAAAATCTTTTCCCCTGAAGGACATTGGTGAACCAGTTTGGTTTACTTACAATATAATTATTTCATGATTATTAATGAGACTAGTTTATAATTTCAAACTCAGTCATCCATTTAATGGGGGAGGTAGTGGCATAGTGGTAATGTCGCTGGAACAACAATCAAGAAAATCAGTCTACTGATCTGAAGACACAGGTTTGAATCCCACTTTGGCAGATGATGAATCGTGAAATCAATGAAATTTGGCATTAGAACCAGAGTAATGGAAACCACAGAACCATAGGCAAATGTCATTTAAAAATCATCTATTTCAGTAATATCCTTTCGAGAAAGAAATCTGCCACCTGGAGGCACAGCAAGTTGGCTGTCTCAGCTTTTTATTATTCACTTGTGGGATCTGGACGCTTGCTAGTTGGGCACAATTTATTGCCCATTCAGAGATGCCCTTAAGGTGATGATGAGCTGTTTTCTTGAACTGCTGCAATTCATATGCTGTAGGTAGACCCACCATGCCAATTAGGGAGGGAATTCTGGGATTTTAATCTGGCAATACTGAAGGAATGGCAATATATTTCCAAGTCAGGATAGTGAGCAGCTTGAAGGGGTACATGCAGGTAGTGGTGCTCCCATGTATCTCTGTGAACTTAAGGATGCAGCATCCATTAGCATAGCTGGCAATATCTACATCCCATTAATGAACATTGAAACAACTCCATTCAATTTGAAGTCTCCCAGTGGATGCGATGGATTTGAACTCATGTCTTTAAGTCATTATTCCAGCCTCGATAGTAATTTAATAAAATTATTACTAGACAACATCCTGCTTCCTAGACTGGTGTTGATCAGCTAAACAACCAGATAGGAAAGAGGATGCTTAACCTTATTTCAGAATATTTTCCCACAATTCTGGTTTCAGCTGCTTATGTGCTTCTTGCTGGTTACTTGGCGATATTAAAGAATTAATTTACTTACTGACCTGCAAGAAATTGAATGTCCCGGGGTTAAGGTAGCGAGTCCTTGTCTTTTATGTGGAATGTGGGAGGTTTACGTGGCTATTTCTTTGCTATTCAGGGATGATTTACATTTTCATCCAGAAATCAATACAAACATCACAGTTGGAATTTCACTATTCCACTATAGTTACAAAAAACAATTTGCAACAGGTTTGACTATGAAGAGATGATTTGCATTACATTGTTTCTGGAGGTGGGGTGGTCACTGTGACCGAGAGGATGGCTGGGGGTTGTGTTGTGGACATTACTAATTGTGATGTCAAGATTTTGTATGAAAGAAGGACTGTTTCCTTTGTTCAGAAAGAGCTTTTGCCAGGAACCTGTAAGCCCTGTGAGGTGCGTGTTAAAGGTTGCTCCAGAGAGCGCTTCCCCGGTCATGCCTCGGAATCATGGCGAGGAGTTTTCAGAGTTTCTCCAAAGCTTGTACTGTACTCTGCTGAATAAATTTGGTTGCTTGTTCACACAGGCTGGTGTGTTGCAGTTGCATCAAGTGCGTACAGAACCTCTGGAAAAATAACTTATGAGCTGTTCCTATACTGATGCATAATGCTTTACAGTGAGAAAGGAACTAATTGTCCATCCCAGTCCAACACCAGCTCATCCACATTACAGCTGGAACCAAAGTTAAAAAAAAAATCACACAACACCAGGCTATAGTCCAACAGGTTTATTTGGAAGCACTAGCTTTTGGAACACTGCTCCTTCATCAGGTAGCTGTGGAGCAAGACCATAAGACACAGAATTTATAGCAAAAGATCACACTGTCATGCAACTGAAATGATATATTGAACAAACCTGGATTGTTGTTAAGTCTTTCAGCTTTTAGAATGGGTTGCAAGTTTCGGTTCATTAATATGTAAATCCCATAGCTTCTTTTAAGGAACCTTCTTGAGATAACTTAAGATTTTATAAAAAAAAAGTGATATCTCAGCTCAGACAATGCATTAAAGGTGTGAGGTCAGAGTCTGTCTTGAGTCAGACTGGCTCTATTTCCAAAGTGGAATTTATAAAATATTACATGGATTGACTGCCTGCAGATTGTGTGCTTTTTAAGCAAAATAGAGTAGATCTGCAACTATCATTCTGCAAATGCAAATTCACCCCACAGACTTAGATGTGTATGAGCATGGATGAGAGAGAGAAGAGAGTCTGGGCAAGTGAGAGTGCATGTGAGACAGTGTGTGTTTGTGCGTGTGAAGGCTTGGTCCAGTATGCCCGCAGTCTGTGGCAGGACCAAAGACATTGAGTAAGCGTGTCCACGTTCACATTACATTAAGATCATTAGGAATAAAAGAATGACTAGGGAAGGAATAGGTCCAATCAAGGATAGTAATGGGAAGTTGCGTGTGGAGGCTGAAGAGATTGGGGAGGCGCTGAATGAATACTTTTCGTCAGTATTCACTCAGGAACAGGACATTGTTGTCGATATGAATACTGAGGCACGAATAAGTAGAATGGATGGCTTTGAGATATGTAGAGAAGAGGTGTTGGAAATTCTGGCAAGGGTGAAAATAGATAAGTCCCTTGGGCCTGATGGCATTTATCCTAGGATTCTCTGGGAAGCAAGGGAGGAGATTGCAGAGCCATTGGCCTTGATTTTTGTGTCCTCTTTGTCTACAGGAGTAGTGCCAGAGGACTGGAGGCTAGCAAACGTGGGTCCCTTGTTCAAGAAGGGGAGTAGGGATAATCCTAGTAACTATAGGCCAGTGAGTCTCACTTCTGTTGTGGGCAAAGTCTTAGAGAGAATTGTATGGGATAGGATTTATGCACATCTGGATAAGAATGATGTGATCAAGGATAGTCAGCATGGTTTTGTGAAGGGCAGGTCGTGCCTCACAAACCTTATTGAATTCTTTGAGAAGGTGACTAAGGAGGTAGATGAGGGGAAAGCGGTAGATGTGGTATATATGGATTTTAGTAAAGCGTTTGATAAGGTCCCCCATGGTAGGCTACTGCAGAAAATACAGAGATATGGCATTGAGGGTGAGTTGGAGGTTTGGATTAGGAATTGGCTGGCTGGAAGAAGACAGAGGGTAGTAGTTGATGGCAAAGGTTCATCTTGGAGTGCCGTCACTAGCGGTGTTCCGCAAGGATCTGTTTTGGGACCATTGCTGTTTGTCATTTTTATAAATGACCTGGAGGAAGGGTTAGAAGGTTGGGTGAGCAAGTTTGCGGATGATACGAAAGTCGGAGGAGTTGTAGACAGTGAGGAAGGATGTGGCAGGTTACAGCGGGATATAGAGAAGCTGCAGAGCTGGGCAGAAAGGTGGCAAATGGAGTTCAATGTAGCTAAGTGTGAGGTGATTCACTTTGGTAAGAGTAATAAAAAGATGGATTACTGGGCTAATGGTAGACTACTTGGTAGTGTGGAAGAGCAGAGGGATCTTGGTGTCCACGTACACAGATCTCTGAAAGTTGCCACCCAGGTAAATAGTGCAGTGAAGAAGGCATATGGCGTACTGGCTTTTATTGGTAGAGGAATTGAGTTCCGGAGTCCTGAGGTTATGCTGCAGTTGTATAAGACTCTGGTGCGGCCGCATCTGGAATATTGTGTGCAGTTTTGGTCGCCATACTACAGGAAGGATGTGGAGGCACTGGAACGGGTGCAGAGGAAGTTTACCAGGATGTTGCCTGGTATGGTAGGAAGATCCTATGAGGAAAGGCTGAGGCACTTGGGGTTGTTTTCATTGGAGAAAAGAAGGTTTAGGGGTGACTTGATAGAGGTGTACAAGATGATTAGGGGGTTAGATAGGGTTGACAGTGAGAACCTTTTTCCACGTATGGAGTCAGCTATTACAAGGGGGCATAGCTTTAAATTAAGGGGGGGTAGATATAGGACTGATGTTAGGGGTAGGTTCTTCACTCAGCGAGTCGTAAGTTCGTGGAATGCCCTGCCAGTAGCAGTAGTGGACTCTCCCTCTTTATGGGTATTTAAGCGGGCATTGGATAGGTATATGGAGGATAGTGGGTTAGTGTAGGTTAGGTGGGCTTTGATCGGCGCAACATCGAGGGCCGAAGGGCCTGTACTGCGCTGTATTCTTCTATGTTCTATGTTCTATATTGGAGGATGCTCCCTCTTTAAAGTTAGCAAGGCGGTCTGGGGCTAAATGGACCCTGTGGAGAATCTTCAATTGCAAGGTGTGGGTTCTGTTGCCAATCGCGATCCTTCTTGCATTTTCAGAAATATCCCCCCATATTTCAGAAGAGATCTCAACGTAGACCTCTCTCTCTCTTATACCTTACAGAGCTGCTCGGTCTTGTCCAAGGGACCCTCTCCCAACAGGTGATAAGCGTTGCTAACATATAATGTACCCTATGCACTCAACACCCTCTTCTCCATGTTGGATCAGGATCAGAATCAGTTAAGAATCAGTTAGAAGTGCGGTTTCATTTTGTTTGAAATTTCTAATTTGAACAAACGAAAGAGGTCCCTACTGGGCAATTCATATTTCTGAGCCAACTGGTCAAAAGACATCAATATGTCCCCTTCAAATAAATCACCTAGGCAAGAGACGCCCCCAGTCATCCATAGTCCATCATCCCTGGCTGAAAGCTTAGCATGTGGGGAGCAAAAATGATGATTTGGTAATACTGCCCTCACCCTGATACATTGCCCTCCATGCCTGGACAGTATTGATACCTATTAGGCTATTGCAATATTCCTTAACTGTTCTCATTATGTCTAAGAACAGCAGGCTAATAAGGGGCATCTTGCCTGAGATGCTTTGATGTGCAAAGTGACTGAGGGTCCCCCCTGTATCCATTCATGTAAGATAGCAACAAGCTTAAATTGATAGTTTTTGATATCTGGGAGGTCCACTCCACCCAGTCTGTACGGTAACTGCAACTTAGTCAATTTAATTAGGAATGCGAGACCAGATAAAAGAACTGAACCAGCTGATCAATCTTCTAAACATTTGCTTGGTAAAAAGCAGAGGAAGAATTTGCGTAGGATACAACAGGCGGGGTAGAATGTTCCTTTAATAAGGGGTAACCGAGCTAACCAAGAGATCAGAAGGGCCTCCTATCTATGAAGGTCCTGCTTGATTCTGTCGAATAAATGGGCAAAATTGGCTTTAAATAGGTATAATTACCCACGTTTTTGACTACCTAAGTAGAGAAAGCCCTTCTGCGACCACCTAAAGGGGAAAAGAGATCTGCTCTCAGGCTCAGGCACTCTCGGGATACCACCCATGGGCATAGCCTTTGATTTTGCAAAACTGATCTTCAAAGCAGAAAAGCCACCAAATAAATTTATGCATTGTATCAGGTGTGACACTGACACTGTTGGGTTTGATAAGAACACAAGAAGTTAATCTGCATACAGTGTGATCTCATGACTTCATCCCAACTTCTGGAGCAGTTATACAAGGATCCCTACATATTGCTTCCACCAGCGGTTTGACCACAAATGTGAAAAGCAATGGTGACAAAAGACAGCCCTGTCGACTGCCCCTACAAGTATTAAAATTGGTTGACTATACACCATTGGTGAGGACAGCAGCAAGAGGATCACTATACAAAACCTTCACCCACCTGTAAGAGTCTCAGTAAAAACAATGACTGCAGATGCTGGAAACCAGATTCTGGATTAGTGGTGCTGGAAGAGCACAGCAGTTCAGGCAGCATCCAAGTAGCTTCAAAATCGACGTTTCGGGCAAAAGCCCTTCATTAGGAATAAAACTTTATTCCTGATGAAGGGCTTTTGCCCGAAATGTCGATTTCGAAGCTACTTGAATGCTGCCTGAACTGCTGTGCTCTTCCAGCACTGCTAAGAGTCTCACCCAGGCCAAAGTATGAAACAGATATAACCACTCGACCCTGTCAAATGCTTCTTCCACATCTAAGGAGATCACTAATCCATGTACTGACCACTGTTGACATACTTGAATCATGTTAAGTAATCTCCTGCCGTTATTTGTCAATCTGCAACCTTTTGCGAACCTTGTCTGGATCTCCTTAAATGAAAGGGGACAGAACAGTTTCTAGCCTTAATGCCAGAGTCGTAGATAGGATTTTGAAGTCGACATTCAGTAGTGAAATGGGCCTATAGGAAGCACAGTCCTTTGGGGCCTGCCCATTTTCTCTTCGAGATGGTAGGAAGAGGCCATGACTATGGTGAATCGTTAAGCATACTAAGCAGTGGCCCTGGTAACAAACTTATAAATTCCTTATAGAACTCATTGCGAGCCCATCAGGACCCAGCGCCTTTCCATTTTGGAGTTGCCTCACAGATTCCTGCGGCTCTTGCTCTGAAAACAGGGCATCGAGGAGACACTCTTGAGCAGGTAGCATTCCTGGAAGATCCCTATCTTCCAAAAAAGACTCCATCCAGTGCTGAACAAAGAGACCTTAGAGTGCAGATTCATAGCTCCTTGAAAGTGGAGTCGCAGGTAGATAGGATAGTGAAGAAGGCATTTGGTATGCTTTCTTTTATTGGTCAGAGTATTGAGTACAGGAGTCAGGAGGTCATGTTGCGGCTGTACAGGACATTGGTTAGGCCACTGTTGGAATATTGCGTGCAATTCTCATCTCCTTCCTATCAAAAACATGTTGTGAAACTTGAAAGGGCTCAGAAAAGATTGACAAGGATGTTGCCAAGGTTGGAGGATTTGAGCTATAGGGAGAGGCTGAACAGGCTGGGGCTGTTTTCCCTAGAGCGTCGGAGGCTGAGGGGTGACCTGAAAGAGGTTTACAAAATGATGAGGGGCTTGGATAGGGTAAATAGACAAAGTCTTTTCCCTGGGGTCGAGGAGTCCAGAACTAGAGGGCATAGGTTTAGGGTGCGAGGGGAAAGATATACAAGAGACCTATGGGGCAACTTTTTCACGCAGAGGGTGGTACGTGTATGGAATGAGCTGCTAGAGGACATGATGGAAGCTAGTACAATTGCAACATTTAAAAGCCATCTGGATGGGTCTATGAATAGGAAGGGTTTGGAGGGATATGGGCTGGGTGCTGGCAGGTGGGACTAGATTGGGTTGGAATATCTGGTCGGCCTGGACGGGTTGGACCGAAGGGTCTATTTCCATGCTGTACATCTCTATGACTCCATCTCGCACTCTCTCAGAGCTTTCAGATTGGTATAGCTCAGAGTGAAATTTCTGAAATGCTGTATTAATCCTTTCAGAATCATCTGTTAAATTTCCAGTGTCCTCTCTGATTGAGGTAATGGCTTGGGAGGCACTCCTTTTCCTAGCAAGGTACACTAGGTTCTTGCCCAGCTTATTCCACGTTCAAACAACCTTTGACTTGCAAATGTAAGCTCTCCCTTGGCTGTCCATGTGAGCATGGAGTTCAGTGCAGACCAAAGTGTTGTGATCCTCTGCAGTTTAACCAGCGAGGGCCTGTCAAAGTATGCCTTTTCAGCTACTTTCAAACATGTCTTGAGCAAGCGTTGTTGCTCACCCGTCTGCCACTTCTTACTGGCTGAAGAGGAAATGGCTAATCGCCTAGCATAGGCTTTAGCAGTTTCCCAAAGAATGGATGGGCTACTGGCCAAGTCTGAATTAATATCTAAAAAAATCCATGAACTCTGTAGAAAAGAATTAAAAACAAAACTTGCTATCCTTGAGGATGAAGTGGTCCAGTTGCCAGTGCCTCGAGTCTGCCACAGTATCCTTACTCTTAAACATCAAATATACTTGGGGCGTGATTGGAAATAGTGATATTGCCAATTGTACATGACATCACTAAGCCCAGATGTGCTGCAGAGGTCAGAAAAGGATCAATCTTGGTATGGCATTTGTGGGTTCGAAAAGAATGTCAAGTGCCTGCCATAGGGTGAAGATGCCTCCAAACATCTACCAACCCCAACTCAGCACACAAATCCGTTAATTGTTTCGATCACAAAAAAGATATTGGTGGGCCTTTGGGCAATCTGTCTACTGTAGGGTCCATTAGACAACTGAAATCCCCTGCTATGATAATATGTTGAGATGAAAGGTTAACCAGTCTAGAAAGTGCATCTGTCAAAACTTCAGAGGATGGGCCGGGTGAAGGTAAACATTTAAGATCCCTTATTCTTCCCCATGTATCAAAGCTCTGAGGATTACAAATCTCCTGTGTGTGTATTCAATACACTAATAACTTAAATGGGAGATACTTTCAAATTAAAATGGCCATTCCTCTACTCCTTGTATCGAGAGATGAAAAATAAACTGTCATATCCATTCTGTTGCAAGTTCAAATGCTCTGCATCATCCAAATGTGCTTCTTGTAATAAGGCAATATACACCCTCTCCCTTTTAAGGCTGGAAAGTACCTTCTTCCTCTTGACAGGCGAATGATTCCCCTTAATATTCCCTTAGGTCTCTTTTATATCTTTCCCCTCTCACCCTAAACCTATGCCCTCTAGTTCTAGACTCCCCAACCCCAGGGGAAAGACATTGTCTATTTACCCTATCCATGCCCCTCATCATCCTGGACAACCATTTCATGCAACTTATTTCCAGAAAGGAGACTCTGCCAAGTCCTTTTTAACAAAGAAGAAACCCGAACAGCTCTGCCCTCTAGGCCTGTACGGCTATTCGACTTAAGTCAATGTGTCCACAAAGTTCTTTGCTTTCTCTGGTGAATGGAACAAACTTTGGATCCATTATGATTGATCCGAAGCACCGCTGGATATCTTAGGGAATACTAAATCCCAAGCTCTCTCAATCTCCTCCTATGCTATCATAGGACTTCCTTTTCTGGACCACTGTCATCAAGTAGTCTTGAAAAACCATGACTCAGGAGCTGCCACATACTAATGCCACTTCGTGAAGAATTCCACCGGCCGCTCACCTTCTGCCCGCACTGGTATGCCAACAATGCACAGGTTCTTTCTTCTGCCCGTTTGAGATGGTCTACCAGACTCCACAGACCATGGACTTGTGTTGCCAGGGCTTCAATCCGGCTCTCGGAGGAGTCAGTCTCTGCCTCGAGCACTCTAGGTCCTTTTTCCCCAGGTCTTGCAGCATAGCAGATACAGGAGCCAGCTTCTCCTAGATTTTTTTCCCTGGATCTGCTTCCCCAGGACCTTGAGAGATTTGGCCAGCTCCTCAACCAGGATCTGGTGAGGAAGCAAGCCTGCTGCTTCAGTGGGCTGGGCTGCGGCTGCGGCCCCGGTCCCAGTCCTGGCCCTGGGAGACCTTCCTTCTTTCTCAGCATTCCCCAGCTGCAAGGATGTCAACTTTTTTCACATTTCTAGCTCCTTTACTGCGTTTTTACTCACAGTAAAGTGTATGGGACAGGTTCCAGCTCTGTCAGGTTGGTATTACTGTGTGGAGCCCACCAAACGCTATCCTAACAGGACACTGCCATCTTGGATTCCTCCTGTAGTGACGTTTGATCTTTTTAACAGCCAGAACAGTTTCTCTTTCTCTACCCAGCTCTCTGGTCAGTCAGAAGGCACCCATCAACTGCTCCAAACTATCCTCAAGTGCAGTTTCTTATCTCTAGAACCGTCTTGCAAATCTCTTCGAAACTCTCTCCAATGTGCTCACATCCTTCCTCTAATGTGGTGCTCAGAAGGGTCTGATTCCATGTTGTACATCTCTATGACTCTGTTATATTTATCTTACCATGTTCTTCCTGTTAAAATGTCTCACTTCACACTTCTGTGCACTGAACTTCATCTGTTATCTACACACTCAACTTGTGGAATCATAGAATATAGCAAAAACTTTTAAAAATCCATATTTACCTCATTAGGAGCATTACCTCAATCTTTTCTGCTGCCTCATCAAAAGAAAATCCAGCAAATTCAGTAAACACAATTTCCCCTTTAGAAGTCCATGCTGACTCTACAAAATCAATCTGTCATTTTCCACATGACTAATAACTATGCAGAATAATTGTTGATAGAAGCTTCCCCACCACTGAGGTTAAACCAACTGGTGTGTACTTGTGAGACCAGTCCTTATAACCTTTTTTGAACAAAGTTAAAAATCACATAACACCAGGTTATAGTCCAACAGGTTTAACTGGAAGCACACTAGCTTTCGGAGTGACGCTCCTTCATGTGATTTTCACAATTCTCAGTCTTCTATTAACTACAATTATTCTTGGGAACACCAAAAAGATTATGGCTAGAGACCTATCATTTCTCACACCCACTCTTACCTTTCATTGCTCCAGATCTCTTATTACCACATGGACATACTTCCACATGGCAATCTGCTTTCTAACTCAATCTTATTTATTACACTGTGTGCATATACGTATTTGCACAGTAACCTTCATTTACGCTTCCTTACTATTCTCAATGCTCGTGCCATCAAGTATTTTGTGAATGCTGCTATTCTCCACTATTCTTTTTTGATCTCCACAATATTGCCAAGTTAGTTTAAAGACTTTTCAATAGCATCAGCAAGAAACTTTGTCCCAGCTCTATTCAGGTGTAATCTACCCAGCTCATGCAGGTGTCATCTCCCCCAGATTGGTCCCAATGAGCTACAGTTTTGAAGGGTCACTGAATTCTACATGTCAACTTGGTTTTCTCTTAACAAATGATGCCAGACTTGCTGAGTTTCTCAGCAATTTCTGTTGATTGTTTCAGATCTCCAGCACTAACAGTTCCTTGTTTTATTTTAAACTTTATTCTACTTTGGATTACATTTTTATTGCCTCGAATTTCCTTTATTTTTAGTGTTTGAGTTAAATTCAAAGATAACTGCTTCTTTGAAAACAATCACTTTATGAACTTAGAGCAACTTAAAGACAGTTCTTACTACACTTTCTTACCAATTAAGTTAGAGAAACAGTAGAAAAGGGAAAAAAAAAGCCAAGGTAAAAACAATGACTGCAGATGCTGAAAACCAAATACTGGATTAGTGGTGCTGGAAGAGCACTGATGGAGAGTCATCTCTACTTGAAACGTTAGGTTGCTCTTCACCATGGATGCTGTCTGACCTACTGTGATCTCCAGCATTTGTTGTTTTCAACTTATATTAAAGGTAGTGTCTTCAACATGGCTAGAACATGACCGGCCTTTACTCCTTGGAGTTGGGATTTAGAACTTTTTAAGATGAAAGAGAAATGCCATTAGAGGCTGGATTTTGCTTTAAAAAAATAGATTTGCATAAAATTCAAGTCCACTGGTTTAAAGCACAAGATTGACAACACTATATTACAACCAGAGGTCTAATAACAGGTCACATGCTAAATCTACAGAAATAAACATGCTCAAATCACTATCCACTCAGATAAAAGTAGGATATGTATTCAACAGATCATATAAAAATGGTTCATATGCACAGAACAGAAATTTAGCAACAGTAAAAAGGAAGAAATTTTAATTTACATAGTCAAGTCCACAAAAGAACAGTGAATAACATGGAAACATATGAATTCAGAGTGGGTCATTTAATCCCTCAAGCTCGCTCCACTATTTATTAAGAGTATGATTGAACTGATCGTGGCCACATTCTGACCCCTACCACTGAACCTTTGACTCCATGATTTAAGAATTTAGCTGCCTCAAATAAAATGATCAGAATTTAGTTTCAAACTCCCCTCGCTTTGCTTCATAATGCAAAGTATTAGGAATGGAAAGTGACCCGTTTTGAACTACAGCAGGCAGTCCCAATACATGGCGAGGTTTCACTTTTATTACCAAACTGTGGTTACCATGGAGAAAGGCATGAAGACTTGCAAACTTGAAGTTGGTGGCGATATCTTGGGATCATCCATATCACAGTACAGGAGGTGTTGGATGTATAAAGGTGGATAAACGTCCTGGTCCTGACCACATATATCAAAAAACGCTGCAAGGGGCTGAGGTCCCAGAAGATGAGAGGGTAGTGAATGTTGTGCCATTATTCAAGAAAGGATGCAAGAAAAGCCTGGGAACTGTAGACCAGTAAGCGTAACATCTGTGGTGGCTAAGTTACTTGAGATGATTCTTAGAGAGATAAGATATACATGCATTTGGAAAGACAAGGTTTAATTAGTAGTCAGCATTGCTTTGAGTGTGAGAGATCATGCCTCACAAATATGTTAGAGTTCTTTGATAAAGTGACTAGGATGGCTGATGAGGACACAGCAGTAGGTATAGCCTATATGAATTCCAGTAAGGCCTCTGATAAGGTTCCACACGGGAGACTGCTCCGGAAGGTTAGATCACAAAATCCTGGACGAGCTGGCAAATTGGACACAAAAATTGGCTTGATGGTAGGAAGCAGAGGGTAATAGTGGAAATAGCTTGTTGGAATGGAGGTCATTGACTGGTGGAGTGCCTTCGGGGTCAGTGCTGGGCTCATTGCTGTTTGTTATCTAGATCAATGAGTTGGATGAGAACATACAAGGCACGATTAGTAAGTTTGCAGATAAATTGATTTGAATTTATTGTCACGTATACCAAGGCACAGTGAAAAGTTTTGTCTTGCGAGCAATACAGGCAGATCACACAGTTAAGTAGCATAGATAATAGGTAAACAGCGGCAAAAACAAAAATACAGGTACAGACAAATGTTAAGCATTTGAGAGTCCATTCAGTGTTCTAACAAGAGTAGGGTAGAAACTGTTCTCACAAAACTGGTTGGTGCGTGTGTTCAGGCTTCTGTACCTTGTTCCCAATGGCAGAGGTTGTAGAAAAGCATTGCCATAGTGGATGGATCTTTGAGAATGCTAGCGGCTTTTCCTTGACAGCGGGCCTGGTAGATGGATTCTATAGATGGGAGGTTAGCCTTTGTGATTGGTGAACTCTTTGTAACTGTTGCCGATCTTGAATGGTACAGTTGCCATACCAGGTAGCAATCCAGACAGAATGCTCTGGATGGCGCACCTATCCAGGTTGGCAAGGGTATTCGTCATCATGCCAAGTTTCCTCAGCTGTCTGAGGAAGATAAGATGTTGTTGGGTCTTTGTAACCAGTGCATCCACATGAAGAGTTCAAGAAAGCTTGTTGTGGATAACCACTCCCAGGAGCTCAACACTCTCCACTCACTTCACCTCTGTGCTGTTAATGTGTAGGGGGGTCATGAGTAACATTCCGCCGAAAGTCAAGAATGAGTTCCTTGGTTTTGCCAGCATTGAGAGCTAGGTTGTTCGCAGTGCACCATTTTTCCAGGTCTTTCACCTCCTGTTGCCATCTGAGATTCGAACTGGCTATGATGGCGTCGTCAGCAAACTTGTAAATGACATTAGTCTGGTACTTGGAGGCGCAGTCATGCGTATACAAAAAAAGTAGGTGGTGGAGTAGGTGCTCAGTTTAATTTTTTATCTTCATTAGTTAGCTTTCATTGGATTTTAAAAAAATCTTCCCAATACTCTTTGCCACATTGCATGCTTTGTCTTTCAGTTTTAGGGTACCCTCAACTTATCCTTCCTTGAATCGATCTTCCTAACTGGGACATATCTTTGCTGTGAGCCATAAACGTAATCTTAAATTTGCCATCACTCCTCAATCACCTTTTCTGTTCACCTCCTTTCCCAGTCCACTCCCATCAACTCAGCCTTCATCCTTATGTTGTCATCCCAATTTCCCCCCTCAGTCAAAGCAAAAGCTCAGAGAGACAGTATGGCTTTACCTCCTTCATTTTTATTCTGGGCCCTGGAGGGAGACAGAACAAACACCCATGTGCACAGTGACATCAGTTCATAGTCTTCTCTGGAATAGCAGTTTCTTAAATGAATTCTATAGTCAGTTTACAAGGATGAACATCCAGATAAGGCAACATACATATCGATTGGGTGAGCATTACAATCAGCGAGCAACAGTAAAGATCTGCTGTTACACAATGAAATGTTCTTAACATTTACAGACTTTACAAAGAATACGTTTCACCTTGTTAAACTGACCTTACACACTGAATGCTTTTCATCGTTGGTAAATGGCTCTATCAGAGGGTCGATGTGGAGTTGTTGGGCCAAAGGGCCTTTTCCACACTGTAGGGATTCTAATCTAATCTATTCTAATTAATGCTTTTCCACCTTGTTAACTTATTACTCTTGCCTCCCGCACCCTATTGTTAACTGTAAGTTTTATCGGAGCTAAGTCATGCTTGGCTGAACCTCTTGTTTCAGAAAACTCAGAACTTCACTCGTTCCCTACCTGCTTATACCCGATACACATGCTCATTTGCTCCTTTTATCATTTCATGATAACCGATGGCATCAATAGCGTTCATAAGATTCTGACAACCAGTATTTAAGCAAGTTTTTGATACACAATATGCAGTGATTATAACAATAAGAATTATTCATCCGTTAGTATAGTCAGTAATTAGAATTTGAAGAAACCTCCCACATAGAAAAAAAATTCACCAGTAAAGTTCTTAAAACCACAGTCCTTAGTGACCACTCCATGTCGAGTGGAAACAAGTCAGTTCTCCAAAATCTCCTTCAGTGAAGTCCAACCTGAAAAGAAAATTCAGCCTGTCCTTGCATTACTCCTCGGAGAAATCTGAATTCTTGGATAAGGGCAGTTAAAACTTCACAAAACTGACCAGACTTCCATCCTTCCGGAGATGCTTTGGATGGAGGATATCATTACATCTGAGTATGCAGTGCAGCAGCAGCAGCATCAGGCTAAGTGAAGCTAGCATTCTTTGCTGTTTCTGCTCCCGCTCTGCTTTCAATGTAACAAAGCCAATGACTGTTGTGATGTTCGCTTGATCAGTGAACCTCTTAATATTTTATCCTTAAAATGATCAAAAGATGAAGTAAAGCTCACATGGTTTAATGTCCACAGGAAGGCCAATGACAAAAGGCATACTGACCTCCTCTTCACTGTTAGTTTCTTCACTTTTCGTGCTCATGACTGAGGAGCTGTTAGAATCCATTGGATCAGGTTGTGGAGGAGAGGGCGGTGGTCCAAAGGAATGGAAAGATTCTAGAGACGATATTAGCTGCTGGAAGTATCTTTGCATTTCCTCTCATTCCTTCCTTACCAAATGGATATCAATGTGAAGACAGTCACATTTAACTACATCAAATTGAGTCAAATGTCACGTGTGCCGAGGTACAGTGAAAAGCTTTATTTTGTGAGCAATACAGGCAAATCACATAGTGAAATAGCATAGATAAGTAAATAATAGGTAGACGGCGGCAAAAACAAAAACACAGGTACAGGCGAATGTTAAGAGTCCATTCAATATTCTAACAACAGTAGGGGAGGAAGTGTTATGAAACCAGCTGATGTGCGTGTTCAGGCTTCTGTACCTTGTCCCCGATGGTAGAGGTTGTAGAAAAACATTGACAGGGTGGGATGGATCTTTGAGAATGCTGGCGGCCTTTCCTTGACAGCGGGCCTGGTAGGTGGATTCTATAGATGGGGGGTTGGCCTTTGTGGTTGTCTGGGCCGAGTTCACCACTCTCTCTAACTGTCGCCGATCTTGAATGGTACAGTTGTCATACCAGGTTGTGATACATCCAGAGCTTAAAAAAGTGTCGCTGGAAAAGTGCAGCAGGTCAGGTAGCATCAAAGGAACAGGAGAATCAACGTTTCGGGCATAAGCCCTTCTTCAGCCCTTCCTCATTTCTGAAGAAGGGCTTATGCCCGAAACGTTGATTCTCCTGTTCCTTTGATGCTGCCTGACCTGCTGTGCTTTTCCAGCAACACATTTTTAAGCTCTGGTCTCCAGCATCTGCAGTCCTCACTTTCTCCTAGTGATACATCCAGACAGAATGCTCTCGATGGCACACCTATAAACGTTGGCATGCCAAATTTCCTCAGCTGCCTGAGGAAGAGGAGACATTGTTGGGTTTTTGTAACCAGTAGGTCCACATGAAGAGTCTAAAGAAAGCTTGTTGCAGATGACCACTCCCAGGAGCTTGACACTTTCCACTCATTCTACCTCTGTGCTGTTAATGTGTTGGGGGGCAACTTCTAAATTGTACTGCCTAAACAATTCAGTCGATTATAAATAACATCAATGGTCTGAAAATCAAACCCTAGGGGGACCCCATTCAGTTATTCAAAAATTATTTTCCTTTAACAAATTGATACTTGGCTAATGTGAAAACTGTGAGCAAAAGTATTTCAATAGTCTGGAACAGCAAGAAAACAACAAAATGTTTCCTGTGCTTTGACAACTGAAGAGACACATTTCAGTTCAGATTTAAATCTCAAATATTCGTGGGAAACAAATGCTGAATATTTTAAAATATGTGCTCCAAATGAAACTTCTCAAATAAAACAGTCAGAATTACAGAGGCAATTTTGGTAAAGATCAACATTCTTTGAATTTGCAATATGAAGGGGGCTAATGAAGTCTTAACAATAATTAACAGAATTTAAACAACTCAGCCTCAAGTTCTGATACTCTTGAAAATCTTAAAACATCAAACTCAAAATGCACTTTTTTTGTGAACATTCCGCATTAAAAACACAAAGATATTTTAATACAATACTCTTAACTGTTTTTTAAAAATATCAGGCATTGTAGAATTTTAAACAAACCAGAGGCTCAAGTCACTCAGTTTGGTTTAAAGTTACAAGTTTGATAATTTTAGAAAGGACATAATGTTGCACAACTTCAATGTAAAAACAAAATCTGCCCCATTACAGAGCCCATAAAACACTTGGAATTGAGATCCTGATTTAAATAAGGCAAAACAGTTAAAAAGATTTTCTGAACCAGTATTTTAAACCAAAATTTTTAAACATAGAATACTCTCAGCTTAGCACAATTTACACTGAAACTTTACTTTTGCAACCCAAGTATTAGTACAACCTTAATTTCAGCATTTCTAATTTTTTTCTTAATCCTCAAACTGAGATTACACTTACAAAAAAGAGAAAGCCCTCACAGCAGACCACACGGTGCCACAATCCAAGTCACTCTCTTTCCCCAGAACAAAGACTTGCAGAGCCTCAAATTTCGCCACGAGAGAACTTTCACCCCTTTCTCACTTTACTCCTAACGGGGCTTGAAACCCAATCAAACACACAGAGCTCAAACCCCAATCAAACACAGGGAACTTGAACCTCACTCAAACACAGAGCTCGAACCTCTAATTAACCCACCTCAGAGACTCTAACCCCAGTACCGTGCAGAGGACTCAAACCTCTACCTCTCAGTGCGCTTGCGAAACGGTGTCTCTCAACTGAACTAATTACCATTCGAGTAATCTGTAGAATAGACAGAGACTGAGTGAGGGAACCATCTCCAGCACACAGGAATATTGAGGGGGACCAAGGTTTAAAGTCATACCTTGTGGGCCTGTCTGTCTCGAGACACCTCTGTTCTGGGCGGCTGCTGACACAGTCTGATCAGGACTATTTGTTTGGATCCTGCCAACAAAGCCAATATTGCTATCCCATTCTCCCCCCCCCCACCTCCATGGTCAAAGCAAAACACTCAGAGACACAGTATGGTTTTATCTCCTTCATCTGTATTTTGGGCCCTGGAGGGAGAGAGAAAACGATTGTCCATACGCACAGAGACATCAATTCACAGTGCTCTCTGGAATAGCAGTTTCTTAAATGAATTATATAGTCAGTTTACAAGGAGGAGCATCTAGATAAGGCAACATACATATTGATTGGGTGAGCGTTACAGTGAGTATAACAGTAAAGATGAAGCTATCTGCTATTACACTATGAATGTTCTTAACCTTAACTGGCTTCACATTATGAATACTTTTCACCTTGCTAAACTGACCTTACATACTGAATGCTTCCAAAATTGTTAAATGGCTCTCCATAATGAATCTTTCCACCTTGTTAACCCATTACCCTTGCCGCCAGCACCCCATTGTTAACTGCAAGTTCTTATCTGATCTGAGTCATGCTCAGCTGAACCTGTTATTTCACAAAGCTCAAACCTTAATTCTTTCCCTACCTGGTTACACCCTGTATACATTCTCAATGTAGTTACCCACATTTATATTCAGAGTTGTTTCCAAACCACATTTTTCACTCTCAAACTAAATGGCATCATGTTATGATCACGGTTGCTTCTATGATCTCTTAAAAAGAACAAAAAAAATTTACAGCCCAAGAACAGGCCCTTCGGCCCTCCAAGCCTGAGCCGAAGATCATTCATTAAAACTGATTTGTTAGCAGATCCAAAAAAGCCTAATCCCTGTTTGCATCCAGAACATATTGCTCCAAGAAAATATCCCAAATAAACTTATGAATTCATCCTCTTGACGACCTTTATCAATTTGATTTTCGTCATCTACATTAAAGTGCAAGTGCCCTGATGATTAGTATAGAGCCTATTCTATTTTCATTATCTTCTGATTTATTCTCCGTTCTACAGAACAGCTGTGATGGCACTTACAGAAAACCACCATAGTAAGGTTTCTTTCCCTCATTATTTCTTCCCTTCACCTACATAGATTCTGCATCACCTGATTAGATTAGATTAGCGTGGAAGCAGGCCCTTCGGCCCAACAAGTCCACACCAACCCGCCGAAGCGCAATCCACCCATACCCCTACATTTACCCCTTACCTAACACTATGGGCAATTTAGCATGGCCAATTCACCTAACCTGCACACCTTTGGACTGTGGGAGGAAACCGGAGCACCTGGAGGAAACCCACGCAGACACAGGGAGAACATGTAAACTCCACACAGTCAGTCGCCTGAGGTGAGAATTGAACCTGGGTCTCCGGCACTGCGAGGCAGCAGTGCTAACCACTGATCCAACATTTCTTGCTCTCGTACTTATTCCACCCTGTTCTCTCAAAGTTAAGGACAATTGTAGCTTCTCTAATATGGGTCTGAAGAAAGGTCAACAGCTTAAAACATGAATGCGGCCAGACTGGAGTATTTCCAGCACGGTCTGTTTTTAATTCAGTCTTCCAACATCTGCAGGACGCATTTCTAGGAGAGATTAACTAACTTCAGCAGACAAGTGATTAATTTGGTATTGACAATTCAGACACATTCATTTCCATCAAAATGGTTATTAAGGGTCATGAATTTGTTAGAAATTACTTGGCAAAGAAAAAAGTTGCTGCTTATAGGCAGAATACATTACTTCAGCTTTTATGAAGTATCCCAATGAGAACAGACACCAAATAGTTAAACTATAACATTCGTCATGCAACATGAATTCTAGTCATTGACTTTGGTGAAATGCAAAAAAGAGGATTAAAATATCTTAAACATTTGATGTGAAAAAGCACTGAATATCCCAGTGACTAGAAATATTATTCGAATCAGTTTTTAACTATTGCTCCAATCACATCCCATGAATGCTGGCAATCTGACTGGCAACTGTGATTCACCCCAGCAATAATCAGACCAAAAATAGCTAGGCAAATAATGTGTGTCAGTTGTCATAACCCGATTTTGTATTTCTAGCTCACTGGTTTATTCCAAGTCAGCTTTCGATTTGAAAGGATAATGGATTCATGATTCCACTAACTCTCTCTGGCCAAACTTCAGGAATCTGCAGCTGCTTCACTGAATACAAGGAAATGTGTGCATTGGAAACTTCAGTGAGCAGTGAATTCCAGCTGGTACAGCATAAGCTGCCAGAGAAAGCTCAACATTTTTTTAAAATCCCCACCATGTTTCTGATGACCAGGGGACATCATGATCACGAAGGCCCAGCCTTACTCCTACCTTATCTAAGTGCACCTTTTAGTTCAAGCTGCAAAGTGAAGTCCTGAGAAAGCAGTTTACAGT
Source organism: Chiloscyllium punctatum (assembly GCF_047496795.1). NCBI lineage: Eukaryota > Metazoa > Chordata > Chondrichthyes > Orectolobiformes > Hemiscylliidae > Chiloscyllium > Chiloscyllium punctatum. The sequence continues at coordinate 128,473,313 of NC_092746.1, read as the reverse complement.
AGCTGATAAAAATAACATGCACCATTAGGCTCATGTGACAATATCTGTGCCACATGAAACCTTCAAATGGCACCTCAGATCCATTGTCAGCATCTTTTTGGGAGCGGTGGCACCACTGTTGGGCATATTTGGCTAGAACAGCTGCATCAATAAATATGTTGATGGCAGACTGGATGTGGTATAGGGATTGCTTTCAAATTTTTCAAATACTCTGCCATCTATAAATTTCAGGCAGAATAATCAAATTCATCTCCATGTATTTGATCACATTCACTCAAGAGATATAATACCATTAAGATTCACATGATTGACATGTAGCTACTGAACTCAACACTCCTCTCACAATTTTGAGTTGCAGTATTCACACAACCTCAAGGAAGTGCTGCAGCCACACATTATTTTGATAGAACTTGAATACAGAAATGCTATGAAAGAAAACAACAACAATGATACAGAAATGCCAGTGCCTTCAACTGAGACACCAACCCAACAAACATGCAACTGCAGTATGGCGATAGGTCAACATCCTGGAATGCACCGATAAACAGTGGGAGAGAAGGTTAATTATCACAGCTGCTCAAGGACAAAGCCCAAACTAATCTGCACAGAGTGATGAAAACCCTATGAGCTTTCCACCCAATGGTGAGCCTCTATCTCCCAACAACACGCTCCTCTCCATCTTAGCTGATGTAAGGATTGATCCTTTCGTTCTAAATGACTCAGTAATACACCATGAAATGCAGGTCAATAACTTCCAGAGCAGTTTACTCAAAATGCAGTGGAAATTGGGAAGCTTTCACAAATGAGATAACAAGAGTCCAGACAAAGTATGTTCCTGCTAGGGTGAAAGGCAAGGCTGCTAGGCTTAGGGAATGCTAGACAACGAGAGAAATTGAGGTTTTGGTCAAGGAAAAGAAGGAAGCATATGTCAGGTATAGACAACAGAGATCGAGTGAAGCCTTAGAAGAGTATAAAGGCAACAGGCGTATACTTAACAGAGAAATTAGGAGGGCAAAAAGGGGACATGAAATAACTCTGGCAAATAGGGTTAAGGAGAATCCAAAGGGATTTTCTAAATATATTAAAGACAAAAAGGTAACTAGAGAGAGAAAATGGAGCCCTCAAAGATCAGCAAGAAAGTCTACATGTGGAACTGCAAGGATAGAGGAGATACGAAACGAGTATTTTATATCAATGTTTACTGTGGAGAAGGACATGGACGTATAGAATGTGGGGAAAGAGATGGTATCCATCTTACAAAGGTGTTGGTGCTGGATGTCTTAAAACACACAAAGGTGAATAAATCCCCAGGACCTGATCAGGTGGCTCGAAAACTCTATCAGAAACTAACCAAGTGATTGCTGAGATATTTGGATCATCAATAGTCACAGGTGGGGTGACAGAAGATTGGAGGTTGGCAAAAGTGGTGCCACTATTTAAGAAAGGCAGTAAGCAAAAGCCAGGGCAATATAGACTGGTGAGCTTGACATCAGCAGTTGTTGGAGGACATGACCAGTATGGACTTCAGTCAGGCTTTTGACAAGGTTCCTCATGGTAGACTGATTAGCAAGGAATACAGAGAGAACTAGCCATTTGGATACAGAATTGGCTCCAAGGTAGGGAGACACAGGATGTTAGTGGAGGGTTGCTTTTCAGACTGGAGGCCTGTGACCGGTGGTATGCCTCACGGATCAGTGCTGGGCCCTCTGCTTTTCATCATTTATATAAATGATTTGGACGTGAACATAAGGGATACAATTAATAAGTTTGCAGATGACACCGACATTGGAGGTGTAGTGGACAGTGAAGATGGTTATCTCAGTATACAATGGGATCTTAATCAGATAGGCCAAGGAGTGGCAGGTGGAGTTTATTGTAAATAAATAGGAGGTGCTGCATTTTGGAAAGAGAAATCAAGGCAAGACTTTTTCACCTCATGGTAATGTCCTGGGGAGTGTTGCGGAACAAAGAAATCTTGGAGTGAAGTTCATAGTTCTTTAAAGTAGAGTTACAGATAGTTAGGATAGTGAAGGCAGCATTTAATACACTTTCCTTTATTGGTCAGAGCATGGAGTACAGGCATTGGGAGGTCATGTTACACCTGTACAGGATATCGGTTAGGCCACTTTTGGAATATTGTGTGCAATTCTGGTCTCCCTGCTGGAGGAAGGATAGTGTGAAACTTGAAAGGGTTCAGAAAAGACTTACAAGGATGCTGCCAGGGTTGGAGCTATAGGGCAAGGCTGAAGCTGTTATCTATGGAGTGCCAGAGGCTGAGGGGTGACCTTATAGAGGTTTATGAAATCATCAAGGTATGGATAGGATAAATAGACAAGATCTTTTCCCTGGGTTGGGGGGGGGGGGGGGGAGTCCAGAATTAGAGAGCATAGGTTTAGGGTGAGAAGGGAAAGATTTGAAAGGGACAGAAGGGGCAGCTTTTTCATGCAAAGGGTGGTGAATGATGGAATGAGGTGCCAGAGGAAGCGGTGGAGGCTGGGACAATTACAACATTTAAAAGGCATCTGGATGGTTATGTGAATAGGAAGGATTTAGAGGAATATAGGCCAAATGCTGAAAAATGAGACTAAATTAATTTAGGATATCTGGTTGAGATGGGCAAGTTGGATGGAAGGGTATGTTTCCATACTGAACATCTCTATGACTGTATGTAGGTTACAATTTGTTGTACAGTACAATTGGGAGAGTAACATTGTGGTAATTTAACTGGACGAGTAATCCAGCAGCCCAAACTAATGCTCCAGTTCATGACATAAATCAGGGTAGCTAAGAGGAATTTAATTAATGAATTAAACATAAAATGTAGTTTAATTTGTAATGATCATGAAATTTTTCGAATATTCACAAATCTAGTCCATTTAGAGGACATCTGTTATCCTTACCTGGTCTGGCTTACGGGTGACTCCAGACCCAAACAATGAGGTTGACTCAGAACTGCACTCTGAAATAATTAAAGCACACCACACAGTTCCAGGACAATTAGGGGTGGACAATAAATGTCAGTAATGGTCATAGCCCGTGAATACATAATAAAAGAAAACAGTCAGATGTTTCAAAATTAATTGGCAGACATCCTTAGCCCAATGCCTGCACCAGGCCTTCTCATCATTTTGCATCCAAAGGAAGTTTGGATTTTAAATCAAAATCAAAGCTGGAAATTTAAATCGGGATTCAGTGATCCCACCTCATGATTTCAAACATCAGATTTAAACACATTTTATTTTATTAAAACAATTCATGTGACAATAAATGACTATTCCATACTAGTTATTAATGTGGAGTTGGTCAGTTGTCTCGACTCATCATCAGTCCAAGTGAAAAGTTAAGTTTCCAGGACAACAGTACAATCATTTCTCACTTTAAACAGGTGGGATTTAGTTTCAGATGTTTATTTTTGTAACAAAAACTGGTCCCAAATCTGACAAGTTACATATACTTTCAAAAACTATTTAGTGGTTAAAGGAAGACGAGCTTTTACAATGTCTGAGCAACTTTTAGAAGTAAATTCAAAGCTAAACTCCAGGAAAGCACCTACCTCAGCAAAGCTGATTTCGGATCAATACTGTATCCATGGCCTGCTTAAGACAGGAGATTAAATGTGAATGACAATTGCTAATTTTGCAAACCACCCCTGATCTGGGGATAATTCCATTAGATTTGCAGAAAGCAAATGTCAGTGACTCAAAAAAGGGAAGGACACAGAAAGCAGAAAACAACAGGCCGATCTGTCATTGGGAAATTGCTAAAAACTATTAATAACCAAATTACAGTCGGGCACTTAGATTAAGTTCAGATACTGAGTTAGACTCAATAGGTTTTGTGTATCAGACATCATGTTTGATGAAAATATTGGAGTTCTTTGAAGACGTAATGTGTGGTGGAAAGTAGGAATGTATTGTACTTGGATTTCCAGAAGTCATTTGATAAAGTGGCTCAGCAAAGATTATTGTAGAATATAAATACTCATGGTGGTGGGAGATCACCATACTGGTATGGATACAAAATTAGCTGGCTGAAGCCAGTAAAAACTGGAAGAGAGTAAATGTAAGTGGGTATTTTTCAGGTTGGCAAGATGTAACAAACGGTGTGCAAGAGGATGACTACAGACGAGGATCTGAAATCTGAATACAGGCTGAAGCTAAGAGACACCAATAAAATGGTTTCTTAATACAAATAACATGACAAAATGGTTTCGAGCTGCAAATTGACAATTCTGCTTAAAGCTGCATAAAATAGCTTTTAACCCTGCTAAAAGCTGAACTAATCATAGTCTGCCTTGACAAAGATTAGCAGACAATGCTTCCTTTACAGTATAGAAATAAACTAGATTAGATAAGACATTACGAGCCATCTTAACTGACCTTGCAAGTGCAGGTATAGAATCTAGGTTCGCGTGATAGGAGTACTTGAGATGCTGGAAAACAAGGTTGGTTCCCAGGAAATATCATTGGGCTAAGTTGCTGTCAATAAAGTCATTTCATTAAAATTGATTGGTAATTGTTTGAACATGCTCTGTGATTATGGCCTGTAATTCTTGCAAAAAAAAGTATAAAAATATCTTTGTCTTAAGCCATATGTGCAATTTCTGTGAGGAACACTGAAGTGTTTAACCTCTGTTACTGGACAACCTGTGCCCGGCTGAGATTGAATAAAGTGTGAAATCTTACAGGACCACACCAATTGATAGTGTTTATTGACTGATCGCGGAACAGATTGCAGATCTGAAAATGCAGAAGGATCTGGGCTGTGAGACTCACAAGAGGTTGGTATGCTCGTAACACAAGAAATTAAGACAGAATATCATTGTTCATTGCAGGTGAGTTGAATACAAATCTCGGGAGATAATGCTTTACTTATACAGGGCATAGGCAAGACCACATCTGGAGCACTGTGCACAATGTTGGTCATCCTTTGAATGAAGGACTTAAATGTTTTGGGAGCAGTTCAGATAATGTTTATCAGACCAAAGAGTCAGAGATGTACAGCACAGAAACAGACCCTTCAGTCGAACTCGCCCACGCCAACCAGATATCCCAACTCAATCTAGTCCCATCTGCCAGCACCTGGTCCATACCCATATCCCTCCAAACCCTTCCTATTCATATCATGTCAGGCAACATCCAAGGAACAGGAGAATCGACGTTTCAGGCATCAGCCCTTCTTCAGGCATTCCAGCAACACATTTTCAGCTCTGATCTCCAGCATTTGCAGTCCTCACTTTCTCCTCTTCCTATTTATATACCCATCCAGATGGCTTTTAAATGTTGCAATTGTACTAGCCTCCATCATGTCCTCTGGCAGCTCATTCCATACACGTACCACCCTCCGCGTGAAAAGGTTGCCCCTCAGGTCTCTTTTATATCTTTCCCCTCACAATCTCAACCTATGCCCTCTAGTTCTGGACTCCCCCACCCCAGGGAAAAGACTTTGTCTATTTAACCTATCCATATCCAGTATGATTTTATAAACGTCTAGAAGGTCACCCCTCAGCAAAACTTTAAATGAATGGGTTGGCTCAGGAGGAAAGATTGGGCTGGTTAGACTTGTTTTCACTGGATCTTAAAACATAAAGAGACAACTTAATTGAAACATACAGGATCCAGAGGATTTTGAGAGGGTAGATATAGAGAGAATGCTTGCTTTTAGGGAAGAATCTAGAATTAAGGAGTCTTTTAATTGTATTTAATTTATTGTTGTCACACAAAGAAAATTACAGTAGAGGAACAGGTCCTTCGGCCCTCCAAACCTGCGTAGATCCATATCCTCTATCTAAACCTGCCGTCTATTTTCTTAGGGTCTGTATCGCTCTGCTTCCTGCCCATTCACGTATCTGTCTAGATACATCTTAAATGATGCTATCGTGCCCACCTCTACCAGCAACATGTTCCAGGCACTCAACACCCTCTGTGTGAAGAACTTTCCAGGTGTCCCTCCCATAAAACTTTTCCCCTCTCATTTTGAACTCAGTTATCCAAACATCAATTATTTGAATTTTGGATTATTTGAACAAGATCTCAAGGTCCTGTAAAAATAGTTATCCAATCAAAACACACCCCGCCTGTCTTGTTTGGATAATAGAGGTTGTCCTGTACTGCATAGTTCGCTCTTGAATTTGATCTTCCAATATACATCACCTCGCATTTGCATGGATTGAACTCCATCTGCCATTTCTCTGCCCAATTCTCCTGCATTCTCTGACAGTCCCCTTCACTGTTGCTACTCCACAAATCTTGGTGTCATCCACCAACTTGCTAATCAGACTATTTAAACTTTCCTCCAGATAATTTATGTATTAGCGATTTTTTAGAAGATTAGTAGCTCACATTGAGGGTAAGTATGCAAGTTAGCTTGCTGAGCTGGAAGATTTGACCATGACTAGGTAACATCAGCAGTGAGAGTCTCTGGTGACGTGCTGGCACTATGTCACACCTCTCAATTTATAGGCCTTGGTTTCTTAAGTTGGATGATGTCATTTCTATTTTTTTTCCAACAGAAGATAGGTGGGGTCTAAATAAAAGTGTTTATTGATGGAGTTCCGGTTGGAATGCCAGGCCTCTAGGAATTCTTGTGCATGCCCTTGTTTCACTTGTCCTAGGAGGTGTGTGTTGCCCCAGTCCAAGTGGTGCCTAGGTATATCACAAACACTGTTCTGGATTAGTGGTGCTGGAAGAGCACAGCAGTTCAGGCAGCATCCAAGTAGCTTCGAAATCGACGTTTCGGGCAAAAGCCCTTCATCAGGAATAAAGGCAGTGAGCCTGAAGCGTGGAGAACTTCAGGCTCACTGCCTTTATTCCTGATGAAGGGCTTTTGCCCGAAACGTCGATTTCGAAGCTACTTGGATGCTGCCTGAACTGCTGTGCTCTTCCAGCACCACTAATCCAGAATCTGGTTTCCAGCATCTGCAGTCATTGTTTTGACCTCACTGATTTTATATCACAAACACTGGTCCCAGCATGGATTCCTGTCGAATACCGCTGGCCAAGTTCTCCATTTTGAGAAACTCCCTTCCACTACTACTCCGTTTCCTGTTGCCCAGCTAGTTCTTTATCCATCAAGCTAGTATAGCCTGGATCCCATGCGACTTCACTTTCTCCATCAGACTACCACGTGGAACCTTATCAAACGCCTTACTGAAGTTCATGTATATGACATCCACAGCCCTTCCCATATCAATCAACTTTGTCACTTCCTCAAAGAATTCTATAAAGTTGGTAAGACATGACCTTCCCTCCACAAAACCATGCTACCTATCACTTCGAAGCCCATTTTCTTCCAAATGGGAAGAGATCCTATCCCTCAGGATCTTCTTCAGCAGCTTCCCGACCACTGACGTTAGGCTCACTGGTCTATAATAACCTGAATCATCCTTGCTACTTTTTTAAAACAAGGGGACAACATTGGCAACTCTCCAGTCCCCTGAGACCTCATCAGTGTTCAAGGATGCTTCAAAGATATTTGTTATTTCCTCTCTCCCAGCTATTTCCTCTCTCACGTCCCTTCGTAACCTATGATAGATCCCATCTGGACCTGGGGTCTTGTCCACGTTAATGCCTTTTGGAATACCGAACACCTCCTCGCTCCTTATGCCAGCTTCACCTAGAGTAATCAAACATCTATACCTAACCTCAACATCCGTCAGGTCCCTCTCCTCGGTAAACACGCATTAAGAATCTCATCCATTTTCTCTGACTCCATGCAAAACTTTCCTTCTTTGTCCTAGAGTGGGCCAACTCTTTTTCTCGTTACCCTCTAGTACCTTTTATATGAATACAAGGCTTTGGGATTTTCCTTAACCCTGTTTGCTAGATATTTCATCACCCCTTCATTCCTCATTTCGGATTTGTCTTTCATTCCTGATATTCTTCCGAAGCTTCGTCTGTCTTCAGTTGCCTAGACATTACATATGCTTCCTTTTTCTTCGCCTCACAATTCACCTGTCATCCATGGTTCCCTAATCTTGCCATTTTTATCCCTCATTTTCACAGGAACACGTCTCTCCAGCACGCTAATCAACTTCTCTTTAAAAGTTTCCCACATATTAAGTGTGAATTTACCTTCTAACAGCTGCTCCCAATCTACATTCTCCATCTTTTGCTAAATTTTGGAATAGTTGGCCTTCCTCAAATTTAGCATTCTTCCTTTAGGCCCACTCTCCTCTTTGTCAATGAGTATTCTAAAACTTACAGAATTGTGATCACTATTCCCGAAGTAATCCCTAACTAAAACATCAACCACGTGGGTGGCACGGTGGCACAGTGGTTAGCACTGCTGCCTCACAGCGCCAGAGATCCGGGTTCAATTCCCGCCTCAGGCGACTGACTGTGTGGAGTTTGCACGTTCTCCTCGTGTCTGCGTGGGTTTCCTCCGGGTGCTCCGGTTTCCTCCCACAATCCAAAGATGTGCAGGTCAGGTGAATTGGCCATGCTAAATTGCCCGTAGTGTTAGGTAAGGGGTAGATGTAGATGTAAGGGTATGGGTGGGTTACGCTTCGGCGGGGCGGTGTGGACTTGTTGGGCCGAAGGGCCTGTTTCCACACTGTAAGTAATCTAATCTAATCTAATCACGTGGCCAAGCACGTTTCCCAACACCAGGTCCAGCATGACTCCTTCTTGAGTTGCACTACTCTCGGAAACCCTCCTGGATGCTCCTTACAAATTCTGCTCCATCTCAGTCAATGAATCCCAGTCAATGTTGGGAAAATTAATATCTTCTTTCAGCACCACCCTGTTTTTCCAACATCTTTCCATAACCTGTTTACAAATTTGTACTTCTATTTCACGATCGTTGTTGGGAGGCCTGTCATACGGTGCCAACATTGTTACCGCACCCTTCCTATTTCTGAGTTCTGCCCATATTGCCTCATTGCTCGAGGCCTCCACAGCGCCCTCCTTCAGCAAAGCTATGATAGCCTCTCTGACCAATAATGCAACTCCTCCAACCGGTTTACCTCCTCTCTATCCTGCCTGAAGCATCCATATCCTGGGATATTTAGTTGCCAATCATGCCCTTCCCTCAAACAAGTCTTGGTAATAGCAATAACACCATACACCCAGGTACTAATCCAAGCCCTAAATTCATCTACCTTACGTACGACACTTCTTGGATTAAAATAAATGCACTTCAACCACCAGTCCCTCTGTGTTCATCCTCTGCTCCCTGCCTATCCTTCCCCTTAGTCACACTGACTTCATTATCTAGTTCCTTACAGGCTTCTATGTATCTACGTATAGTGAACGGTTTCGTTTGTGCGCAGTACAGACAAATAACAACATTCAAGGACATATAGATCATATGGGGCTTAGACAGAGTGAGACATATAAGGTTAAGGCTGCACAGGAGGTGCACAAAAGCAAGATCAACAATAGATTTGAAAATTAGAGAGGTGCAATCAGCAGTCTAATAACAGCAGGGAAGAAACTGTTCCTGAAAATGTTGGTATGTGTCTTTAAGCTTCTGTACCTTCTACCTAATGGAACAGGTTGGAAGAGAACCGGGGTGGGATGGGTATTTAATGATGTTGGGTGTCATTCCATGGCAACGAAAGATTTAGATGGAGTCAGTGGATGTGAGGATGGCGTGCATGATCGTCTTTATAGACAATTTTTGTGTTTAAAAATCAGGATTCACCCAGGCAAAACAGAGATGAGTTGAAGTTTTGGGAAAGTCATGAGCTTTTGGAATTCTCTCCCTGAAAAAGTGGTGGGAGCAGAGTTTATAAACAGTTTGAGATATTTTCTCATCAACCTATTCAATGCAGCAGGTGGAACTTGACCCCAGGACCTTCAGTCAAGAGGCAAGATATTGCCATTGTGTGGCAAGAGACCCAATATTTTATAGCAGACATCTTGTTGAGCCAAGGCCTGCAAGGTTATGGGGTGGTGGTGGTGGGGATGCAGATGAGAAGTTACAAATCAGCTCAACCACGATCTTTGTCAATGACCTATTTCACCTCCTTGTTCATATTTCATAACCTAGGGATTAATAGCTGCAGAGACCGGGCTGTTAGTCGAAGCATCAAGCTACTGAAATCAATCTTAGTGAGTTTTGAGAAGATTTGTAGCTCAGGTTCAGGTTGTAGGTTTGCTCACTGAGCTGGAAGGATCATTTCCAGACGATTCGTCACCCTACTAGGCAACATCTTCAGTGGGCCTCTGGGCGAATCACTGCTTATAATTCCTGGTTTCTATTTATATGTTTGCATTACTTTGGGTTGGTGATGTCATTTTCTATGGCGATGTCATTTCCTGTTCTTTTTCGCTCTCTCAGGGGGTGGTAGATGAGGTCTAACTTGATGTTTTTGTTTATAGAGTTCCAGTTGGAATACCATGCTTCTAGACATGATAGCTTTCTGCCTGTTTTTCCAATGTAGTGTTTGTTACAGTTCTTGCAAGGTATTCTGTGCAGAAAAGTTGCCCCCAGGATACATGAACATCAACCAGCCACAAAACGACATGACCCTCTCTCACTAGTATCCTTACATTTCGATAAAGAAGGACACCACTTTGGTGGTCGATGGGAAATCTTCATCCTGGTTCAGTTAGTAGTGGGGTACTGCAAGGGTCTGCTTTGGGGCCACTGTTGTTTGTCACTTTTATAAATGACTTGGACGAGAGCGTGGAAGAATGGGTTAGTAAATTTCCAGATGATACTAAGGTCAGTGGTGCTGTAGACAGTGCAGAAGGATGTTGCAGGTTACAGAGTGACATAGCTAGGCTGCAGAGCTGGGCTGAGAGGTGGCAAATGAAGTTTGATGGAAGGTCTTGGGCTGAGGGACTTGACACTGTTTTCGTTAGAGAGAAGTTTGAAAGATGACTTAATAGAGCGTGCAATATGATCAGAGGATTAGATGGGGCAGACAGTGAGACCTTTTTTCCTTGATGGTGATGGCTAGCATGAGGGGACATAGCTTTAAACTGAGGGGTGAGAGATATAGCTCAGATGTCAGAGGTAGTTGCTTTACTTAGAGTAGTAGGGGCATGGAACGCCCTGCCTGCAACAGTAGTAGACTCACCACATTTAAGGGCATTTAATTGGTTATTGCATAAACATATGGATGATAATGGAATAGTGTAGGTTAGATGGGCTTCAGGTTGGAGCAACAGAGGGCCGAAGGGCCTGTATTGCGTTATGCTCTATGTTCAATAGAAGTAAATCTGCCATCCTTATCTGGCCTGGCCTACATACGGCTGACTCTTAAATGGCTTCTCGGCAATTAGGAACGGGCAATAAATACTGGCCTCGCCCCAGCCCATGAATTAATAAAAATAAATTGCTTTCAGAGTTTCTTCAGCAATTTCTGTTTGTACATGCTTATTTAACTCCAGTATTTATAGAATCAAAGGAGGCAGTGTCATGAAACACAGGGTGCTCACTTTCACTGCGATGTGATTGTGGTCAAAAAGATCAGCCCAAGCACACAGTGTCCCAAGAAAACCTCTGACCCAGGTTCTCTACTCATCGACATTTCTTCCTTCTCTCGCCATAGTCCTGCCATATATTTTAATTGAGTTCTTTGCACTTGTTTTCTTGAACTCCTAATTGTGCTGTTAACAGAACAAAGTCATGTAAGGACTTGCATCCATAACAAGCTTCATCTGGTTTTCCTATAATTCTGAAGTAATTTCTGCTGCTGTGAGGCCTTAGTGTCCCATTTCACCACTGCAGTCAGTCAGATTGATTGAGAGAGAAATCTGCTTTCATATCAACTATAATTAGATTACTTACATTGTGGAAACAGGCCCTTCGGCCCAACAAGTCCACACCAACCCTCTGAAGAGCAACCCACCCAGACCCATTCCCCTAACACTACGGGCAATTTAGCATGGCCAATTCACTTAACTTGCACATCTTTGGAATGTGGGAGGAAACCGGAGCACCCAGAGGAAACGCAGACACGGGGAGAATGTGCAAACTCCACACAGACAGTTGCCTGAAGCGGAAAGTGAACCCGGGTCTCTGGTGCTGTGAAGCAGCAGTGTCACCGTGCCGCCCAATTCTTGAAGCCTGGACCAAACACATAACCTTCATTGATTTATTTTGAAAGTTTCAACAGGCACCAACTCCTTTTTTTTGTTTGCAAAATTTCGACTGAATTGATGGGTGTGATTTGCAATAGTGCCAACATCAGAAAATATAGAATCAGTTTAGATACAGAACTGGCTCAAAAGACAGAGGGTGGTGGTGGAGAGTTGCTTTTCAGACCAGAGGTCTCACCAGCAGTGTGCCACAAGGATTGGTGCTGAGTCCACTGCTTTCCGTCATTTATATAAATCATCTGGATGTGAACAAAGGAGGTATAGTTACTAAGTTTGTAGATGACACCAAAATTGCAGTATTGGACAGCAAAGAAATATAACAGGATCTTGATCAGATGGGCTAATGAATGGCAGATCGAGTTTAATTTCAAAAAAGTAAAGTGCTCCATTTTGGGAAGGCAAAATCAGGGCAGGACTTGTACAGTTAATGGTAATGTCCCAGAGAGTGCTGTTGAACAAAGATCTTGGAGCGCAGATTCATAGTTCCTTCAAAGTGGAGTCACAGATAGATATGAAAGTGAAGGTGGCATTTGGTATGCTTGCTTTTACTGGTCAATGCATTGTTACAAGAACTTGGGAGGTCTAGTTGCAGCTGTACAGGACATTGGTTAGGCCACTTTTGGAATATTGTGCGCACTTCTGGTCTCCCTGCTATTGGAAGGAGGTTGTGAAATTTGAAAGGGTTCAGAAAAGATTTACAAGGATGTTGCCAGGGTTGGAGGATTTGAGCTATAGGGAGAGTCTGAATTGGTTCGGGCTATTTTCCCTGGACCATCAGAGGCTGAGGAGTGACCCTATAGAGGTTTATAAGGTCATGAACGGAATGGAGAGAGTAAATATCCCCAGGGTGGGGAAGTTCAAAACTAGAGGGCATCTGTTTAAGGTGAGATTTAAAAGGGACCGAAGGGCTAACTTTTTCACACAGAGGGTGGTTCATGAATGGAATGAGCTACCTGAGGTGGAGGAAGCTGGTACAATTCCAACATTTAAAGGCATCTGGTTGGACATTTGAATGAGGGTTTAGAGGAACATCTGCCAAATGGGAATAGATTTATTTAGGATATCTGGTTAGCATGGATGAGTTGGACAGAGGGTCCGTTTCCTTGTTATACATCTCTCTGACTTATGACAGTTGAATGGCATCAATAGCCAGATATCCTGATAAATGTCTACCTTACGAATGCAAGTGAACATTATTCTTGAATATTATTTTTAGTAGGATGGTTTAGATCACAGAGTACACATGTACAACCTATATTTTAAAAAAATATCAGGTTAGACGGCTTGACGACTTCCTTTGACACAGAGCAGTAATAGTACGCCACATTAGGTTAACTGGTTTCCTGGAAATATTATAAAATGTAAACACCCTGCCTTGATGCTAATAACCTAACTTGGAAATATTGAATCAATTCAGGCAGAAAGTCAACCCGCATAGAATCGCTTTTTTCTGTTTCTTGATTCACAGGTGAGTTGCTGGCAAAGCCTACATTTATAATCCTTCATCAATGACCCTTCGGAAGGTGGTAGTGTGTCGCTTTCTTGACTGAATGAAGCCCTTGAAGAACAGGTAGATTGACAAGGCTGTTAGGGAAGGCGTTCCAGAATTTTGACTTAGTGACAGTAAAGGAACAGCAATATAGTTCCAAGACATGATGGTATGTTTGGGAAGGGAACTGGCAATTTCTTGTTCATCTACTGCCCTTGACTTTCGAAGTGGTGGTGATCATGGGTTTGGAAGGAGGTTTGAGCTGCTGCACTGCATCTGGTGGATCATACACACTGCTGTTAGTGAGCGGTGGTGGAGGGAATAGGTATTTGTGGATGTAGTGTCAATCAAGCAGGCTACTTTGCCCTGTATGGTATCAAGCTTTTGTGTTGCTGGAGCTGCATCCATTCAGGAGAGCATTCCATGACACTCCTGACTCGTACCTTCTAGACAGTAGACTGGCTTACCCCCACCTTACCCCAGTTCCAACCTTCCAGCTCAGCAGTGTCCTCATGACCTATTCGCTCCACCCTCCCCCTTTGACCTATCACCTCTATAGTGGATTAGTGGTGCTGGAAGAGCACAGCAGTTCAGGCAGCATCCAATGAGCAGCGAAATCGACGTTTCGGGCAAAAGCCCTTCATCAGGAATAAAGGCAGTGAGCCTGAAGCATGGAGAGATAAGCTAGAGGAGGGTGGGGGTGGGGAGAGAGTAGCATAGAGTACAATGGGTGAGTGGGGGAGGAGATGAAGGTGATAGGTCAAGGAGGAGAGGGTGGAGTGGATAGGTGGAAAAGGAGATAGGCAGGTTCGACAAGTCCGGACAAGTCAAGGAGACAGTGCTGAGCTGGAAGTTTGAAACTAGGATGAGGTGGGGGAAGGGGAAAATGAGGAAACAGTTGAAGTCCACATTGATGCCCTGGGGTTGAAGTGTTCCGAGGCGGAAGATGAGGCGTTCTTCGTCCAGGCGTCTGGTGGTGAGTGAGCGGCGGTGAAGGAGGCCCAGGACCTCCATGTCCTCGGCAGAGTGGGAGGGGGAGTTGAAATGTTGGGCCACGGGGCGGTGTGGTTGATTGGTGCGTGTGTCCCGGAGATGTTCCCTAAAGCGCTCTGCTAGGAGCGCTCCCTGCCTTCATTCCTGATGAAGGGTTTTTGCCCAAACTGTCAATTTTCCTGATCTCGGATTCCAGCATCTGCAGTCCTCACTTTTGCCTGGCTTTAGGAAGCCAGTGTCTATCAGGAATTGCAAGTTTTTACTTGAATCATACTATGCTGACACTGGAAAGGGCAGTTTTGATTCCCTTGAAAAGGTTGTCAGGCATCTTTTTGAAGCAAGGTCCAACATTGTGTAATGTCTGATGGACAAGTAGTATCTGTATGACAAATATATCAACTGCTCCAAGTGTAAACTGATCTTTGAAAATACACTGTTGCCTGAGAATCATAGAATCCCTGAAGGACAGAAAGAAGCCATTTGGCTCAGCGAGTCTTCACTAACTTTCTGAACAGCATCCCACCAAAAACCAACCCTATCCCAGTAACCGTGGAGTTTTTCTTAACCCAATCTTGGACACTACTGGGTAATTGTTAGCACGGCCAATCCATTGGACTTGCATATCTTTGGACTGTGGGAGGAAACCCAATGTAGAAACCCATACAGATATGGGGAGAATGCAGATATAGGAGAGTCAGTGACCTAGTGGTATAATTGCTGAACTGTTAAACCAGAGACCCAGTTAACATTCTGGGGACCAAGGTTCGATTCTTGCTACGGCAGACAGTGAAATATGAATTCAACAATTATCTGGAATTAAGAGTCTAAAGACTAATGTCCTTCAAGGAAGGAAATGGCCATCCTTACCTGGTCTGGCCAACAGACTCTCAGCAATGTGGTTGACTCTGAACTGTTCTCTGGGCAATAAATGCTGCCTAGTCAGCGATGCCCTCATCCCACGAATGAATACTTAAAAATTCATAGTCACTCAATGCTGGAATTGAACCTGGGTCCCTGGCGCTGAGGCAAACTAATGTCATCTTAGAATTGTACATCACTGCAATATACTGTCTTTGAGTTTAATCTTTGATTATATGCACATCTATTCTCGCTTGAAGTAGTGAAAAAAAGAAAGAGAAGTGGATTACACCATTCATCATATTACCTGTGCAAAATGAAGAGGCCAGTACCACAGAGTAGTGGATTTACACACAATGAAGTGTGGTAAATAATACTTAAGGCATGAAATATGGCTTAAATAAATCAACTCTTCTTTTAAATAACGCAAGCACAGGCAAACTTGCCCACAAAATTGCCACTTTGACAAATAATGATTATCTAGCGCTTTTAAGTATTACATTAAATCACAGATGGCCTTAATAAAGCGACTCGTGTCACATAATAAAATATTTTAAATAAGTGAACCGATACGGTAGCATTTTATCCTTTTCGCAAATTACTTAAGGGACTATGTTTATTTAAAGCACACGCCCCCTTCTGCGTGTGTTTTCTTATTTTGAGGCCTTGCTCAAGGCTCTCTGGGCCTCCGATTTACTCACCACACTCCAGCAGATCAGGTCGTTGGTATCGGGATCCTCGATTAAAGTCCACAATTTGGTGAGAAAGGCGGGCACGTTGCTGCCGTGCGCGTCCATCCGGAGACACGGCCGGGGCCGACAGGGCAGGTGGAGGATCTCAAGCCCAGAAGCCAAAGGAGAAACTGGGGCAGGGAAGGCAAGCCGCAGGCTGGCCCTCAGTATTCAAAGGCCCAGGATAAGACCGCAAGGTAAAAGTGTCTTCAGTAGCTCGACACAGAGGGAAAGGGAGAGACGGAGAAGACGCAGAGTGGAAGGAATTTACTGAACACAAAGCGATCTCCGGAGCGACACTTTATCCGGCAGCTGTACACTCCACGGCAACCGCCGCCATCTTCCTCACGCAGTCTCTCCGTGCCCCCTCCCCCCCAAACCAACTACCACCACGCAAATCACAACCTTCATTTACCTCACCGTTTGAAAAATCTAATTTTTATCACATCGCGACATCGATAACAAACCCATTTGTTTATCTGCCGGAGCTGGTAAAAGCCATCTTGTTAAAAAAAGCAAGAAAAAAAGCCGTGTAACCTTTGACCTTGAGGCGAACGGACCAATCACCGTATCCTTTACCGACCGGCCCCCTCTTCCATCAATTGGAACACTGCCGTCGTCCCGTTCATCTTAACCTCTGACCTTTTCTTTAGGCGGCTCCTACAGTAAGATGGCGGCTGAGAGCATGTCGGCGACTGGGGAAATGAGCAGTAAAACTGTAGGGAATAAGAGGCCGTTTCCACATCTCGATGAAAAGGACCAGGTCCGTTTTAATGTGTTTTTTTTCCCCTCCCGCGGGTGTTTTAACTTGAATTTTGGACGAGTCAACAACCTTCATTTGAAGAGAGGTAACGAGAGCGGGCGGAAATGCTGTTCTCGAAACTTCCAACGTGGGTCTGGATGGACCGTAGTTGTTCTTCAGTTTTAAAATCGCTCTGTTTTCTCTCTCTCACACCATCTTGTAGTTGGAATATAATGGCAACCTATTCGTTCTTTCGCTACTGCAGGCCAGATACCACAGGGAGACGATACTTCTTAATGTGATCATGATCAAAGGGTTATGCGAGTTCTGTCTGATCTCTGACGGTGATTGTAAAATCGCTTCCCGTGAATGTATGCAACATGTGGTTTCTTGCTGTAGTCTTCAGTGGCTTGATGTCATTTTTCTATCATGATATTCCTGGTACCAATTTTAATCTTCCACGTGATCTTTTCTCAATCGTGGTTTGAAATGCTACAGCACTTTCAGTTATACCATATGTTATGTTCCCAGCCCTAGTTATTTTAATTTGCTCTCGACTTCTAAGAAAAACTGGCATTTGTCTCAAGATGTTCTTTGAAGGTGGTAGTAATATGTCGTCTGGAATAGCTGAGGCGATGGTGGGAGAAGTAGCAAGTGCACTTGTGGTAATATTCCAAAATTCACTGGACTTTGGAGCAGTTCAAGCAGATTGGAAAACAGCAAATGTGATGCCACTATTTTAAAAGGGTGGTAGACAAAAGATGGGGAATTTTAGATCCGGTAGGCTAACTTTTGGAATGGGGACGACGCCTGAGTCTATTACCAAGGAAGAAATAGCAAGGAATCTAGATAGAAATTGTCCTGTTGGGTAGATACAGCATGGGTTCATGAAGGGCAGGTCATGCTTAACTAATCTTTTAGAATTTTATGAAGACGTTATGAGCACATTGGACGACGGGACCCAGTAGGTGTCAAAATGCCTTTGACAACATGCCATACAAGAGGCTGCTACAGAAGATAGATACATGGTATTATGGGTAAAGTATTAGCATGGATAGTGGATTGGGTAACTAACCGGAAGCAAAGAGTGCAGATAAATGAGTGCTATTCTGGTTAGCAATCAGTAACTAGTGGAATGCCTCAGGGGTCAGCAATTATTCACAATTTACATAGATGATTTAGGGACTACATGTAGATGACACTAAGATGAACGGCAGAGCAAATTGTGCAGAGGAATGTGAAACTTTGCAGGGGGCATAGATACTTTGGGCAAAGGTCTGCCAGATGGAATACAAGAGTCTAGATTAGAGTGGTGCTGGTCAGGCAGCATCCAAGGAGTAGGAAAATCGACGTTTTGGGCAAAAGCCCTTCTTTAGGCCCTGATGAAGGGCTTTTGCCTGACCTGCTGTGCTTTTCCAGAACCACTCTAATCTAGACTCTGATTTCCAGCATCTCCAGTCCTCACTTTTGCCCAGGTGGAATACAATGTTAATAAATGTCAAGTCATCCATTTTGGTAGGAATAGCAGTAAAAAGGACCACTACTTGGACATTAAAAAGTTGTAGCATGTTGCTCTGCAGGGGGACCTTGTGCATGAATCGCAGAAGGTTGGTCTGCAGGTACAACAAGTAATTAGGAAGGCAAATGGAATTTTGTCCTTCATGGCTAAAAGGATTGAGGTTAAAAGTGGGGAGGCCACACCTGGAGTATTGTGTACAGTCTTGTTTTTTTTATTTGATAAAGGATTTACTGGCACTGGAGGGGGTGCAGAGGAGGTTCACTGGGTTGATTCCGGAATTAAAAGGTTTGGCTTCTGAGAAGAGACTGAGTAGACTGGAATTATATTCATTGGAATTTAGAAGAATGAGGGGGTGGGATCTGATGGAAACATATAACATTATGACAGGAATTGATAAGATAGATGTAGAGGGGCTGTTTCCAATGGCAGGTGAAACTAGGACGAGAGGGCATAGCCTCAAAATTAGGGGCAGCAGATTTAGGACTGAATTGAAAACAAACTTCTTCACTCAGAGGGTTGTGAATCTATGCAATTCCCTGCCCACTGAAGTAGTTGACGTTACATCAGTAAACGTTTTTAAAGCTAAGATTATTTTTAAACAATGAAGGGTGATGGTGAGAATGTGGGTTAGTGGAGCTGAGGCCACGAAAAGATCAGCCATGATGAAGCAGGCTCGAAGGGCCAGTTAGCCTCCTCCTGCACCCAGTTCTTATGTTCTTAAGTATGTTCTTATTTGTTGAACTGGTGCTTTCACAAAGTTGGAAGATGGGAATTTCAAAGATGAAGGATCAATAATATTGCCTAGTTCTTGAACCAGGGCTGGCAGTTTAAGGATTATGGGATGCATGTTTAAGACACATGGTCCCACATGGAAGGCTGGTCCTAAAGGTTACAGCCATGTAATTCAAGGCAAGTTAGCAAATTGGATCCAGAATTGGCTTACAAGTAGGAGGTGATGGTGGAGTGTTGTTTTTGTGATTGGAAGCCTGTAACCAGTGGTATTCCACAGGGTGTTGGGACCCTTGCTGACTTGGATGTGAATAAAGTCAGAAGTCACACAATACCAGGTTATTTTTGTTCTTGAAGCCTTACAGTGTCGAAACAACCGGCCATTTGACCCAACAAGTCCACACCGACTCACCAAAGACTAACCTACCCACACTCATTCCCCTATCCTATTCCTCGACATTCCCCCTGACTAATGCACCTAACTTACACATCCCTGAACACTATGGGCAGTTCACCCTAACCTGCACATCTTTGTGGGAGGAAACTGGAACACCTGGAGAAAACGCATGCAGACACAACGAGAATGTGCATAGTGCACACACAGTCGCCTGAGGAATTGAACCTGGGTCACTAGTGCTGTGAGGCAACAGTGCTGACCATTGAGCCACCGTGCCACCTGAAGAAGGAGCAGCACTCCTAAAGCTTGTGACCTCTAATAAACCTGTTGGATTATAACGTGGTGTTGTGTGAGTTATGTGGTGTCCACCCCTCTCCAACACCGGCACCTCCACATCTTGGATGTGAGTGTAGAAAGTATCATTAATAAGTTTTGAAGATGACACAAAAATGAGTGTTGTTAATAGGAGAATGGCCTTCGCTTGTAAATTGGGCGGAGCAATGGCAGATGGAATTTAAACCTGATAAATATAAAGTGATGGATTTTGGGATGTCTAATACAGTAAGGCTATATGCAATGAATGGTAGATTGCCAAGGTAGTAATGAGGAACGATAAGGGACTTTGGTGTACAAGTCCATAGCCTCTGAAGGTGTCAACACAGGTAGACAGGGAGGTGAAGAAAGCAGACAAAATGCTTGCCTTCTTTAGCTGGGGTGTAGAATATAGGAGCAAGGAAGTCTTTTTACAACATATGAACATATGTTAGATCACAGATGGAATACTGTGTTTCGTTCTGGTCACCACGTTATTGGAGCAATTGGTTTGCAGTGGTGAGAGTGCAGAACAGATTCACCAGGATGTTACCCGAGATGTTAAGCCTCAGTTATGAGGTGAGACTGGATAGACCTTTTTTCAGAGTAAGATGTTAGGTGATTTGACTGAAGTGTACAAAATTTGAGGTGTAGATAGGGTAGATAATGAGAATCTTTACCCTATGGCAGATGTGTTTAAGACCAGAAGGCAAAGTTTGATGTGAAGCACAAATGGTTTAAAGGTGATCTGAAATAAGATTCTTGCATCCAGCAGGTGGTACAAATATGCAATGTACAGACTGAGGGCAGTGGAGGCAAGAGCTTATGCAACATTTAAGAAGCATCTGGATTAGCACATAAAGTGCCAGGGCATAGTAAACTATGGACCAAGTGCAGGTAAATGGGTTTAGTGTAGTTTAGTATTTGTTGGTTGGCATAGACATAGTGGGATGAAGGGCCATCGAAGGCTGGTCCAAAAGATTTCTCCGACTGAAATGAGAAATTTCTTCACCCAGAGTGAATTTCTGTGAAATTCTTTTGTACGCAGAAAGCAGTTATGTTTTTATTTTGATGGAGTGTGTCTCACCTACGTAAAGCTCTCACTTAAGAGTGTAGACAAACAGTTATCTTGTGGAGTATAATATCCATATACACTTCCCTGTAAACAAGGAACTTTAAAGTGGAAACAGTGAGCATTCTCTCTGGAGTTTGAGTACCTGTAAGGTTATTGTAGAGGGCAAAAAGTTTGAACTGTTATTTCAAGGTTTATGATAAGGTTTTGAATTGCACTTGATAGTTGGTGTTTTTTCCTTTTTTTGTGTATAATAAACTTTGTTGTTCTTTTGTTACAAATACATTGGCTGCATCTTGTGAATATGTTCACAGAATGACTGCTGCAGTAAACAAATAGCAGAAATAAAAGTTAAGGTCTGTCAAGCCAAGTTTTGTGCTGGGATTGTCCAGCATTACCATCAGATATGATCATTAGATGTTGTAGGAAACCATCATGACCTTCCTTCCCCCATGATCTGTGTTACCAAAGGATAATTACAGGGATGTGCATTAAGCACAATAAATGTGGTGCATAGAAAGGTTATATATGTTAGTACAAACTCCCCTCAACTTAACCATCCTGTAGATGTTTCACATGCTAATATTTTTGCCTGAGAGAGAAGATTTGTTGCTCTTGTTCCCACTATTCCATTGTAGAATGAGAAATAGAAACAGAATTAGGCCATTTTTGCCCTTTTGAGTCTGCTACACATTTCATTTTCATAGCTGATCCAACATTCCTCACATCCATTGTCCTGCTCTTTCCCTGTAACCCTTGATTTCCTCTACTGTTCAAAAATCTATCGTGAATATAAACAAGGGACCTCCTCCCATGACTCTCATTGGCAAGAAGTTCTGATGACCTTCAACCCTCTGAGAAAAGAAATCCCTCCTCATCTCAGACTTAAATTGGTGCTCCTTTATTCTGAGATTATGCCCTCTGATGTTAGACTCTGCCATGAGGGGAAACATTCTCTCAGTATTTACCCTGTGAACCCTCTTAAGAATCCTATATGATTCAATGAGATTACCTCTCATTCTCCTAAATTGTAGTGAGTTGAGTCCCAACCTGTTTAACCTTTGCTCATAAGACAATCCCTCCAAACTGGGAGTCATTCTAGTGAACTTTCTCTGAATTGTCTTCAGATATTTTATTTTTGTATTCATTGTGTGGGATATGGGCATTACTGGCCAGCCAGCATTTACTGACCGTCCCTTGAGAAGATGGTGGAGAACTGCCTTCTCTTATACTCCAACATCTTTGAAATAACAACAAACCATTAGCTTTACTGATTACCTGCTGTAACTGTGTGCCAGCTTTCTATATTTTGTGCACAAATCCTGCTGTGTTTCAGCTTTCTGCAGTTTTTCTCCATTTAAGTGATCTGTTCTTTTGTTCTTCCTTCCAAACTGAACAACTTCATATTTCCTATGTTCATACTCCATTTGTCCACTTTTGACACACTTAATCTATTAATATTTCTCTGTAAACTGTATGTATCCCTCTTGCAACTTTCCTTTCCACCTGTTTTTATATTGTTGCCAATTTGGCTTCAGTGCATTTGCTTACTTTCTCCAAGTCATTACTGTACAGGGTATATTGCTAACAGTTGCAGTCCCAGCATTTATCCCTTTGGAACCCCATAGGTTACAGGTTGCCCAGCTGAAATTCCACAGATTCACAACCCCTTGGTGAACTGTCATTCTGTTTCCCTATCCCTGTATCAGTTGAAGTAAACATTGAAACACAGTATGGCTTTAGCTTCTCCATCTTTACTCCGGGCCCTGGAGAGAGAGAATGATCGTCCATGTGCACAGACATGAGTTCTCAGTCTTCTCTTGAACAGCAGATTCTTAAGGAATTATATAGTCACGTACAGGGAGCAGCATCAAGATAAGGTAACATCTATCTTGATTGGGTGACCATTACAATCAGTGAGCATCAACAGTAAAAATTAGGCCATCTGGCATTATACAATGGATGTTCTTAACCTTGTTTACTGGCATTACACAATGGATGCTTTTTACCTCATTAACCCACTACCCTTGCCTCTAGCACTCATTGTTTACTGCAAGTTCTTACCTGGTAAAGTCATGCTAGCTGAGCCTTTGTCATGCAACCCAAAACTTAACTCTTTCCCTACCTGCTCATACCTTCTACACTTCTGCAGAACAAGTTCCTCCTCATCTCTGTCCTAAATCTGCTCCCCCTTATTTTGAGGCTATGCTCACTAATTTTAGTTTGACCCACCAGGGGAAACAACCTCCCTTATTCTAACTTCTCTTTCATTCATAATTTTATATGAAGTCATGTTGACTTTGCTTGATTAGGTTATGATTTTCCAAATGGTCCTTCTGCTAATAATTTCTTAATAATTGTTTCCAACATTATTTCAAGAATAGATGTTAGGCTAATTAGCCTATAGTAACCTGGTTTTTGCCCCCCTCCCTTTCAGAATGGGGGACAATTTACTACATTTTTAAAAAAAACTTTACCCAAGTCCTGATACAGCCAATTGCATTCTTTCTCGATATTAGACTTGGAATGAAAAGTTCCATCAACCAGGTTTCTTTTAATAATCATGATTTATTATAAAAGGGAGCCCATTCAATGAAGATGCAGCATTGGTCAGCACATAAATCTATAACTTCCTAAATAACACAAAACACAGGTGCGTGCACACACTTTCTTTACGTTAAGGATAAGAATCATATTTCTCTCTTGGAAGAGATTCACTTTTTTTCAAAATGAACTCTAGCGAGTGATGGTTATTCATGAAAGTAAGAGAAGGATATAGTGCCAAATATTCTGAAATCTGTCATAGAGTCATAGATGTGTAAAGCACAGAAACAGACCTTTCCGTCCAACTAGTCCTGTTGACTAATTATCCTAAATTAATCTAGTCCCATTTGCCAGCACTTGACCCACTGAGTGAAAACGTTGCCCCTTAGGTCCCTTTTTAAATTTTCCCCCTCTCAACCTAAATCTATGCCCCCTAGTTCTGGATTCCTCCAACCCAGGGAAAATGCCTTGTCTATTTACCATATCCGTCCCCCTGATGATTTTATAAACCTCTGTAAAGTCACCCCTCAGCCTCGGTCGCTCGAAGGAAAGCAACCCCAGCCTTTTCAGGCTCTCCCTCTTGGTCAAATCCTCCAACCCTGATAACATCTTTGTAAATCTTTTCTGAAGTTTCGCAACATCCTTCCAATAAGAGAGAGACCAGATTTGCACACAGTATTCCAACAGTGGCCTAACCAATGTCCTGTATAGCCACAACATGAGCTCCCAATTCCTGGACTCAATACTCTGATAAATAAAGGCAAGCATACCAAATGCCGCCTATATTATCCTATCTTTCTGTGAATAATGAAAGGAATAATGAACCTGCACTCCAAGGTATCTTTGGTCAGCACCAGACCATACCATTAAATGCATAAATCCTGCCCTGACTTGCCTTTCCAAAATGCAGCACCTCTCATTTATCTAAATTAAACTACATTTGCTGCTCCTCAGCCTATTGGCTTATCTGGTCAACTTCCCTTTGTACTCTTTTGCTGTCCTTTAAAAGACCAATTTTGGTGTCCTCTGTAAACTTACTAACCATACCTCCTATGTTCACATCCAAATCATTAATTTAAATGATGAAAAGAAGTGGACCCAGCACTGATCCTTGTGGCATGCCACTGGTCACAGACCTCTGGTCTGAAAAGCAACCCCCCTCCTCCATCTTCGAGCCTGTTCTGTAACCAAACGGCTAGTTCTCCCTGTATTTTGTGATCTAACCTTACTAGCCAGTCTGTAATGAGGAACCTTGTCAAATGCCTTACTAAAGTCCATGTAGATCATGTTCACTGCTCTGCCCTCATCAATCTTCTTTGTTAGTTCTTCAAAAAACTCAGTCAAGTTAGTAAGGCATGATTTTGCGCACACAAAACTGAGTTGACTATCCCTATACAGTCCTTGCCTTTCCAAGTACAGAGGAGCCTTGATTATCTGAAAATCTGATTATCCGAGGGAGATCTCGAGGTCCCAACAGAAACATTACATCAAAGACGTGTGTCCAACACTGACTGCATCTTTTGTGTGGTTAAAAGTGCTGCTGAGAACAGTCCTACTGTTCCCCCCCCAACACACACACTTTTCCTGGAGTTCTACATGGGGATGTACCCTATTCCCCCCCCCCTCCCCACTTAATCTCCCCAGCATTGCCCTGTACAGCAGTCTTGGACGGGATTGGGAGGCGGGCGGAGGCTCCCGCGAGGTGTGCTGCTGCTGCCTAGCCTGAATGGGGAGCAAACTTAATACAGAACTTCGCGCCCCAGAGGGAAGGTGTTGAATTGATTAACCGAGTAATCAATTATTCAAACGAAATATGCCTGCCCGTTTCATTAGGATAATCGCGGTTCCCCTGTACATGTAAATCCTGTCTCTCAGGATTCCCTTCAGCAACTTGCCCACCACTGATGTCAGGCTTACCATTCTGTAGTTCATTGGCTTTTCCTTAACCACCTTTCTTAAATTGTGACACCACGTTAGCCAACCACGTTGTTCTACATGGGGATGTACCCTATTCCCCCTCCGTTCCCCAGACACCACGTTAGTCTGTGTTGTTAAGTATCTATGTTGTTAAATATCTTCTCAAAACCCATCTCTACAGAGAACGCTTTCAGTCCTTGCTCCTTCGCTTCCCTTTTCTGGCAGGGTGTTTGACCCTGGGGGTTTCTTTTCTGTTGAATGGGTTATGCAAATATAAGTTTGTCTTTGATCACCTTTTTCTCCTGAGATACATTTGTTTCCTCATAATGCCAACACAAACTAAGAGAAGTTGGCATCTCTCAATTCGAAATTGCTGTCTACTTTGCCTGCCAAGCTGGCCTTCTGAATTGCAAGGTTGCTTCTATGCCAGATATACTTGAATAGATTGATCTGTGGAAGTTTTTGTAATTTGTGGAACGTGCTGGTAAAATTGGTATAAGGTGATATTGGTTATTAGAGACATGCCTTTCAGTTTGAGGGCCTTGGATTTGGATATAGAGCATCTCTTATGTTCAGCTGCAGTGGCCAGTTCCATTGTTTATTGTAGCAAGTGTGTTTTTTTTCTTTGTCTGTCTGAGTGCCATAAAACATTTTGTGTGTGTGTGATTGTGGGGGAGTGGTGTGGCTGTTGGGACCTTGAGAGACTGATTTGATTGTGCTCAAATGATCATCTGACTGGAAAAGAGACTGAGTATGAGACTTGTGTTTTCCCTCTAGTTTGCATTTCAAGGTGTTGGGTTACTCTATATATGCCAAGAAAGTCTTTCTGCTGCTTGGATACTTGAAGTTATATTGCCACGCTTCAAGTAGTAAAAAAATTACTTAAGGCTAACCTCTACAATTGCTTCGAAATGTGACTGTGCTTGAAATGAGCGTCACAATGTCTGCTTGACTCTGTTGGGAGCACTTTTGCTTCCAAGTCAGAAGGGCAAGAGTTCAAGACCCATTCCAGAAAACTGAATACAAAGTATTGGCTGACTCTCACAACAAATTTAGCTCCTTGCACAATTGTCCCTTGTGAAACACATTGTGCCTTCTACCTATTTTTGCCCCTTCATTCAGCTATGTGGTAAATTCATCCTTCATGCAAAGCTCTAAACAGTTCTTTTTAGAATCCTAGTACTTTTATTTTAAATTGAATGTACCTATTCTTTAGAAAAACATTGCTGCGTAATCTTATGCGCCAATCTATCCAAGTTCCTTGCCACAATGAGTTTGCTTGTTTTTTTTCTGAAATCTGCCATGACCTAATCATGCCTTTGGAATTTTTGTATGAATTTTTACTCTTAAGTTGAATCTTTAGCATTGTTATAGACTATGACATTTCCCAAATCCACATTCCACTGATCTATTTGATCTGTTTCATTACTCTTTACCAGATCTGGCAGCACCTCTGTCCCTTGTATCCCCACTTAGAGACTCTTCCTATCCATGTTTCAGCAATTTCATTCCTTGTTTCTTCCATTATTCCAATCCATTAGTCCCTCAGAACAGTCATTTTGTTGTTCCTAACTATTGTTCTAATATGCTGATTGAGTTTTTTTTTTGAAGAAGTAACAAAGAAGATTGATGAGGACAGAGTAGTAGATGTGATCTATATGGACTTCAGTAAGTCATACGACAAGGTTCCCCATGGGAGACTGATTAGCAAGGTTAGATCTCATGGAATACAGGAAGAACTAGCCATTTGGATACAGAACTGGCTCAAAGCTAGAAGACAGAAGGTGGTGGTGGAGGGTTGTTTTTCAGACTGGAGGCCTGTGACCAGTGGAGTGCCACAAGGATTAATGCTGGGTCCTCTACTTTTTGTCATTTACATAAATGATTTGGACGCGAGCATAAGAGGTACAGTTATAGTAAATTTGCAGATGACACCAAAATTAGAGGTGTAGTGGACAGCAAAGAGGGTTACCTCAGATTACAACAGGATCTTGACTAGATGGGCCAATGGGCTGAGAAGTGGCAAATGGAGTTTAATTCAGATAAATACAAGGTGCTGCATTTTGGAAAAGCAAATCTTAGCAGGACTTATACACCTAATGGTAAGGTCTTAGGGAGGGTTGCTGAACAAAGAGACCTTGGAGTGCAGGTTCATAGCTCCTTGAAAGTGGAGTCCCAGGTAGATAGGATAGTGAAGAAGGCATTTGGTATGCTTTCCTTAATTGGTCAAGAGTATTGAGTACAGGAGTTGGGAGGTCACGTTGCGGCTTTACAGGACATTGGTTAGGCCACTGTTGGGATATTGTGTGCAATTCTGGTCTCCTTCCTGTCGGAAAGATGTTGTGAAACTTGAAAGGGTTCAGAAAAGATTGACAAGGATGTTACCAGGGTTGGAGGATTTGAGCTACAGGGAGAGGCTGAATAGGTTGGGGCTGTTTTCCCTGGAGCGTCGGAGGCTAAGGGGTGACCTGAAAGAGGTTTACAAAATTATGAGGGGCATGGATAGGATAAATAGACAAAGTCTTTTCCCTGGGGTAGGGGAGTCCAGAACTAGAGGGCATAGGTTTAGGGTGAGAGGGGAAAGATATAAAAGAGACCTAAGGGGCAACTTTTTCATGTAGAGGGTGGTATGTGTATGGAATGAGCTGCCAGAGGAAGTGGTGGAGGCTAGTACAATTGCAACATTTTAAGAGGCATTTGGATGGGTTTATGAATAGGGACGGTTTGGAGGGAAATGGACCGGGTGCTGGCAGATGGGACTAGATTGGATTGGGATATCTGGTCGGCATGGACGGGTTGGACTGAAGGGTCTGTTTCCATGCTGTACATCTCTATGACTCTGTCTGCAGGCTACAATTTCTGGTTTCTTCCTAGAATTTCACCAAAGTGTGGATTACTTCACCCCGCTCACACCGCTGTTTTTATAACCAGCCTCTTACTTATTTAAAAAAGCCTTGGAGCTCCAACATGTCCCTTGTTGACATTATTTGATGTTTATCAATATTGCAACTCAACCTCCTTTGGAAATGTTTCCTTCCTTAAATATCAGATTCAAATATTTTCCTTTCTTCAGCTTGCAACCCAATCTTCAGTAACATTACCAAAAATTACCAAAATTGATTACTTGTAATTCTTGAGACCTCTAATTTTCCTTCTGCATTTGTTGCACACTGTACAATGGGCAACACAGTGGCTCAGTGGTTAGCACTGCTGCCTCACAGTGACAGGGATCCGGGTTCAATCCCAGCCTCTGGTGACCTTCTGTAGAGTTTGCACATTCTCCCCGTGTCTGCATGGATTTCCTGTGGTTTCCTCCCGCAATACAAAAGATGTGCAGGTCAGGTGAACTGGCTATGCTAAATTGCCCATTGTGTTCAGGGAGGTGTAGGTCAGGTGCATTATTTGGGGATAAATATAGGGATAATAGGATAGGGGAATGGGTCTAGCTGGGTTATTCTTCGAAGGGGCGGTGTGGACTTTGTTGGGCCAAAGGGCCTGCTTCCATACTGTAGGGATTCTATAATCTAATGTATTTTAAACCTGTTTATTTGCGCGCACTTCCAAATCCCACATCATTGTTCTATTTTGCCTTTAGTCTCTGGGTTTGACAGGCTATTCCTCATTGTAGTAGTATGCTGGAAATCAAGCTCCACAATTCCTGGTATTGCCACAAAAGTTAAAGATTTTATCAAAGTGCATTTAAAAATTCCCCCATTTACCTGTCTGCTTATACTCTGGTGAACTCGTAACAAGAAATAAATTGCTATTATTGAGGGAGGGAGAGGGAAAAAAACTGGGAAAGCAGTTCAATGGCTCTTATCCATAGAGTTTGCTGAGGTGATCCTTTTGCTTGGCAGGACTTGCTCAGTTCCATCAGGACAACTCAGCTCCTGATCCCATTATAACTTTTGGACAAAAATATTGAACTCCAGAGATGAGAGTGACTGCTGTTGGCATGAAGGGTACGTTTGACCAAATGTTGCATCAAGGAGCCATAGCAACAATTGAGTCATTGGGATTGGGGGAAAACTAACTGCTGGTTGGAGTCATTTTGCATGTAGGAAGATTATTGTGATTGTTGGAGGTCAGGCATTTTCATTCCAGATGGCTTAATCTTTACTGTTGATGCTATCTGATTGTAACAGTCACCCAATCAGTACAGATGTTGCCTTATTTGAATGCTGCTCCCTGTAAGTGACTGTGTAGTTAATTAAGAATCTGCTGTTCAAGAGAAGACTGAGAACTGCTGTCTCTGTGCACGTGGGTGAATGTTCTCTCTTCCTCCAGGGCCCGAAATAAAGATGGAGCTAAAGCTATACTGTGTTTGGAGTGTTTGCTTCAACTGTTATGGGGATAGGGAAATGGGATGACGTTACCATCACTGAATCCCCCACAATCAACATCCTAAGGATAAAAATCACACAACACCAGGTTATAGTCCAAAAGGATTAACTGAAAGCACTAGCTTTTGGGGCGCTGCTTCTACATGAGGTGGTTGTGGAGCACACGATTGTAAGACACAGAATTTATAGCAAAAGTTTACAGTGTGATGTAACTGAAATTATACATTGAAAAATACCTTGGTTGTTTGTTAAGAGTGACCACGATAGTTTCACTTCTTTCTTAACAAAACAAAAAGTTACATTCTCAGGTTAACTATAACAATTGGTGTCAGCCCAGATAATATGTTGAAGGTGTTAGCCCCCTGTGTGCTGCTGTCTGTGCCATAATATTTAGACTGATTCTAACCTAAGAAGTGAGTTAACAGAGTCTTTCTTGGATTCCAAAACATCCTAAGGGTTACCATTGAGCAGAAGCTGTACTGGACTAGCCACGTAAATGCATTGGCTACAAGAACAGATAAGAGGCTAGGAATACTGCGGTGAGTAACTCTCCTCCTGACTCCCCAAAGCCTGGCCACCATCTACAAGGCACAAGTCAGGAGTGTGATGGAATACTCTCCTCTTGTCTGAATTAATACAGGTCAAACAACACTCAAGAAGTTTAACGCTTAGGGATGGGCAATATATGCTGGCCCAGCCAGCAATGCCCACATCCCATGAATGAATTAAAAACAAATCCAAGACAAACACAAGCCTCTGGGAAGAGTGTTAAGATCATCCAAAGGCTTGTACTTGCTGAAATAAATTGTGGCTGTTCATAGAAGTTGGCGTATTGCAGTTGCATCAAGTGTGTAAGAATTCCAAGGAGAGAACCTCAGTGTGTGTTTTTGGGCCCCATATCTCGGGAAGGATGTACTGGCCCTGGAGCATGTTCAGAGGAGGTTCACGAGAATGATCTCAGGAATGAAAAGCTGAGGAACATTTGAGGACTCTGGGTTTATACTTGGAGTGTAGAAAGATTTGGGGGGGTGGAGGGGGGATCTATTTGAAACATAGAGAATACTGAATGACCTGGACAGAGTAGATGTTGGAAAGATGTTTCTGTTGTTAAGAGAAACTAGGACCTGAGGGCACAGCCTTTGAGTAAAAGCATGACGCTTTAGAATGGAGATAAGGAGAAACTTCTTCAGCCAGAGAGTGGGGAATCTATGGAATTCATTGCTACGGAAGGCTGTGGAGGCCAGGTCATTCTGTATATTTGAGACAGAGATAGGTTCTTGAGGATCCAGGGTTACGGGAGAAGGTTGAGAAACTTATCAGCCATGATTGAATGGCAGAGCAGACTAAATGGGCTGAAAGGCCTAATTTCTGCTCGTATGTTTCATGATCTTATGGAATGTCTGTTCTTTTCAGTTTGGCAGTTAGACACACCTTCTTCTGCCCTTCTCGCATTCCAAACACTTAATCTGCACTATCAGCACTCTTTTTTTTCCTCCCCCAGCACTCCACCTGCTGACAATTGCAAAAATGCTGCTCCCTGCACACTTCGTGACTGCTCTGAAGAGTCAGCTTGACTTGAAATGTTAGCATGCTCTCTCTCCCTGTGGATGCTGACTGATCTGCTGTAATTTCCAGCACTTTTTGTTTTCAGCGGTTCAAGAAGTCAGCTCACAATCACCTTCTCGAAGGCAACTAAGGATGGGTAATAAATGTTGGCAATGCCCACATTACAAGTGAATTAAAAGAAAACCTTGCTTTGAACTTTGCTTTGGGCGATCTTTGAGATAAATTGAAACATTTACTGTGGGTTTTTGAGCCTGTATCTTTATTTTGCAGCTTTCTGCCTTTGAAAATGCAGCACTTGATGAAGCTGGAGACGACCTAACAGATAGTGAAGAAAGCATTTTCTCTGGCCTGGATGATTCAGGGACTGATAGCAGCGATGATGAAGATGAGGATAAAGAAAGTGATGATGACAGTGGACTTGAGGAGAAGAGTATGAAGAAGTTCAGCAAACAGGATGTTAAGGTGAGTTTCAATAACTACAAATTTTCTTTGCTCCATGGGAATTATTGTTGTCCTGAATGTACAACCAATGTTTGGTTTCTGTTTGTAACTCGCTGTATTTAGCAGGTGGGGATTTATTTTCTTTCTATATCACCCATCAAACCTCACTTTCACTGATCCTTCATCTTGTTAAGACCAGTAATTTTTCTTTTGTTATATTAACTTGGAAAATGCTGAACTGGATGGTGTTTTGGTTTGCTCTCCCTAGTTCTCCTGTTATTGACTTGTTAAAGATTCTGGGAGAAGAATTCCCTCTGTAATAAATAAGCAAAAGGCTCCGGAGGTCTGCAGAAGCTGTTTGCATTTACCGGTCACATCTGAATTCAAGCAAGATGCACAGTTATGTGTACCTATATTACATTCCAATACTTTCACTCGCTGCTCTTAAGAAATTAACTAATTGAATAGCTTTTTAGTGACCCAGCACAGTCACAGATGAGCTGAATAGCTGCCTATGCTATAAGATTTCCTCGTTCTCAGTTTCCTCAATGCTGAAAGCTTGTGATGCAAGTGTTTTAACTCAGCTGAAAAAGAATGTGAGCTTGCCGAAAAGGGGGCTGAGGGTTGACCTAATAGAAGCCTTTAATTCTGCAAAGTTTTGATAGGATACAGAGAGAAAGCTTTCTCTTTTCAGAAAGAAAACATGAAAACAAGATCATCACCAAGAAATCCAATCGGGAATTCCGAAGAAATGCCTTTATCTGAGGAGTGGTGAAAATGTAGAGTTTGTTCCCATAATGAAGCTAATAACAGCCGTGTGTTTAATGGGAGATTTTGCAAGTGTTTAATGGAGAAGGGAATAGGGAGCTGTGATGATAGATGTGGAAAAGCGTTCAAGTGAAGCATAATCACTGGAATGGACTAGTTAGGATGAATGGCTTAGTGTTGTAGATCCCCTGTAATAGGTTCAGGCAGCTGCTTGGTAGAATTTAAACATTCCAGGATTCCCTCTGACAGAATTCTGCAACCGGGCAGCAATCGCAAATGTTTGATTGCTTGCTTCCAAACAGAGCAGAGACTGATGAGATTTTTGAAGAAGTTTTCTGGAGTGCAAGCCATCCCATCACTTCAAAGTTTGTGAGAAGGTTTGTAGCTCAGGTGCTCGTTGTTGTGGTTCTGTTAGCCGAGCTGGGAATTTGTGTTGCAGATGTTTCGTCCCCTGTTTAGGTGACATCCTCAGTGCTTGGGAGCCTCCTGTGAAGCGCTTCTGTGATGCTTCCTCCGGCATTTATAGTGATTTTTATCTGCTGCTTCCGGTTGTCAGTTCCAGCTGTCCGCTGCAGTGGCCGGTATATTGGGTCCAGGTTGATGTGCTTATTGATTTGAATCTGTGGATGAATGCCATGCCTCTAAGAATTCCCTGGCTGTTCTGTTTGGCTTGTCCTATAATAGAAGTGTTGTCCCAGTCGAACTCATGTTGCTTGTCATCTGTGTGTGGCTACTAAGGATAGCTGGTCGTGTCGTTTCGTGACTAGTTGGCGTTCATGGATGTGGAAATGACATGAGCCGCTATCCTTAGTAGCCACACACAGATGACAAGCAACATGAGTTCGACTGGGACAACACTACTAATATAAGACATGCCAAACAGAGAACAGCCAAGGAATTCCTAGAGGCATGGCACTCATCCACAGATTCAATCAATAAGCACATCGACCTGGACCCAATATACCGGCCACTGCAGCGGACAGCTGGAACTGACAACCGGAAGCGGCAAATACAAATCAGTATAAATGCCGGAGGAAACATCACAGAAGCGCTTCACAGGAGGCTCCCAAGCACTGAGGATGTCACCTAGACAGGGAACGAAACGTCTGCAACACAAATTCCCAGCTCAGTGAACAGAACCACAACATCCCATCACTCTTTGCCTCAGTAAGGTGAAGGTGCATCTCTGCCTAGAGCTTCTGCTGTCTGAATGGTCATGGTAACACCTGTGCTGCTGTCAGAAATGGAGATTTGGGATTTGAGCCACAAATTTCTACATAGCAGGATAGTGCGTGAGTTGAAGGGGATTTTAGAAAGGATCTCCCTTGGAGCATCACTCTTGGCCTTCTGGGTGGTGACGGCTGTAGATTTGGGCAGTGCTCCTGAAGAAACTTCGAGAATTCTGCAGTGCATCTTGCTAATGGTATTGACTGGAGCCATGTTGTATAAGTGAGAGAGGGACTGAACATTTGGATTAATGAATAAGATGCCAGTCAAGCTGGCTGTTATATCCTGGATGGTGCTGGAGCTGCATTTGACCAGGCATGTAGGTATTATTCAATCACACAATTTACTTGTGCCTTATAGATGGTAGGCAGGCTTTGATGATTTATTCGCTGTGCAATACCTAGTGTTTGTGCTCTAGTAGCAGTGGGGTTTGTGCTGCTCACATGTTGTTCAAATACCTGGAATAATTGTCAATGGAGTAGGCTGTAGCAACAGAAAGCTGATGATCCAACTGTCATAGCTATTATTTCTGTGACTGGATTAGTGGTGCTGGAAGAGCACAGCAGTTCAGGCAGCATCCAAGGAGCTTCTCCCTGGATGCTGCCTGAACTGCTGTGCTCTTCCAGCACCACTAATCCGGAATCTGGTTTCCAGCATCTGCAGTCATTGTTTTTACCTTTTATTATTTCTGTTACCTGGGTTTTGTGCTTAGTCCTAAAAGATCATTTATCCTTACTAGATTGCCTACTTATTAGTATATGAAATATTCAGAATTTGATTACATTGTGTGCACAAATTTTAGAATTGGAAAAATGGAAGATTGAGACAATTCTTGAGTTGCAAAGGCTTTACCAGGTAATCTTTGTAAGAAATCACAGGCCCAATAAAACTGGGAATTGTCTGTTTGCAAACGTCAACTGACTTTGTGGACTACAGCTTTTTAAAGGGGAGAAAAAAGTTGTTCTTTTAATGACTTTAATTTCTAGGTATACAGACTGGGGTTTGGAAGGATTCTTGTGCTGAACATTGCTGAGCAAAGTCTTGGGAGTTTTCTGTTTTGCTGCAACATAATAAGTGTGAAAAGGACATGCAAACTAAAAATAGCAAATTCAGGCTCTCCCAAAAACTGAGCGTTAGAAGAAAACTGGCAGTTTCTGATGAGGCTTGCAAGGGAAGGAACTCTCACTCTGCTTTTGATTTGATTTATTCTTGTCACATGTACTTAGGTGCAGTGAAATGCTTTGGTTTGCGTGCCGTACAGGCAGATCATACCATGCAAAGTGCATAAGTGTAGTGGAACAGAGCGAGGAATACAATGTTACAGCTGCAGAGAAGGTGCACAAAGACTGAAGTCAGTATTATATTGGAGAGGTCCATTCAGAAGTCTAATAACAGTGGGGAAGAAGAAAACCTTGTTTCTCATTTTAACAGACTTACAATTGTTCTGATCTTTTAAACCTCAATTCGAAGATATGTAAGAGTAAATTCTGCTGTAGAGAGCTGTCCTGCATCAGTGCCATCTTGAAAATGTATCTTGCATGATATATTGAATCCTAAAAGTTTTAAATATAATGTTCCTAACTGATTCCTCGCTGAATCAGTATTCCTGACTCCTGAACTTGGAAAGCTGAACATTATCTCTGTTTAAGCACATGGGTCTGACAGATCTCCAACCCAAACTGAAATAATATTGACTGTATTCTGATGTTTTCAGATAGGAAATGTGAGAAGTTAACCCATTCAATCATGTCCAGTTGAGCCCTTGACCTACAAGAGCTGTTACATTTTGCTTTTGTTCATCCCAACCATAATAGCTTAGTTGATCTCCAGTTTTGTCAGTTATTGAAAGAAAACATTTTGTTCACAAATGTTATTTTTGAGTTTACTGAAATTCCTTGTCAAAATCTGATCTAGTTAACTGTAATAAATAGAAACAAATTGACCACTTTTGCTGCTTGAATAAGGCACATAGGCTTTTGGAATAGTGGGGCTTGATTTCCAATGCACTCTTTGTATCAGATTTGGAATGACTCAGAATTAACAAGCATTTGGTCAATTATAAGTTTCTGAAGTTAGGAAAATTGTTACACTTCAACTTAGAGCTTGCAGGACAATACATGCTGGGTAGTCTTTTTTGGTCCTGCTTTGTTTTGCTCGCAAGTCTATAACGAACTAAATATTGCACTTGGCCATAGTCTTATTAAGGGTAAGATTGTGCAGTGATGATATTACCATGTTCTGGGCATGGAATGAAATTACCCCACGGGAATTGGTGAAATTGAAATTTTATTTTTTAAATCTGGAATTGAAGGTCCGTCTCTGTAATGATGATAACGACACTGTCACCACTAAAAAGTCAGCTGGTGCACTCGTATCCTTTATGAAAGGGAATCTGCTGTCCATGCCTGGTCTGGTCTACAGAACCAGTGAGTTTGATGGTTTCGTTAACAATCTCCTGCTTGTCCATTTTAACCCATATGCACAGCCTTAGTCTTATTTTGTTTTGGTTGTGTTTGTGGCTTTCTCTCTCAGATCCCTGAAGTTAGCACGAAGGAGGAAGAAGAAAACAATGGAAAGTTGGCCGAGTCAGACTGCAGTCTCCACCCGGAGCAGCCTGTGCTGACCCATCCACGAGATGAGTACGAAGAGGACACTTCAGATGAGGAGGTAAGGAGAGAGGTCTTGCTGTTGCCAGCAAATTTAACCCTTTGGATTGCTGATGTGTTTGAATCAATACTGAGGCAAAGTTGCTGGTTTTGGTTCAAAGCTAATCTTTTGAAAGCTAATTGATATTCATCCTTTAAATCTCTTGCTACTGCAAAATGTTCCTTTTTTTAAATACACAATGGAGAATGTTCATGGCTTTCTCTCTCCACTGCATCCAACCCCCCATTTGTTAGTTGTGCTGTTGTCTGAACACTTGAACCAGTAAGGTAACATTTGAAATGTTAACTTGCTCCCTCTCCATGGATGCTGTCTGACCTGCTGTGTTCTCCAGCATTTTTTCTTTTCAGGTGAAATTTACAAATAATTCCTGGTATCTTGTTCAAGTGGTGAGTCTTGGGCATCATATGTTAGTGGTTTCAGTGGTACTGTGCTTGACTATTAACCAGAAGGTTCTGGCTTCATAATGCCATTCCAGGAATGTGAGCATAACGTTCAGACCAGAGGATCTGTTTTTAATAGGATGTGAAATAGAGTGTCACCTATCCTTGCTGGTGGAATTAAAAAGATCCTAAGGTGCTTACTGGGGTGAAAAGCCAGTATGGTCGTTCTCCCAGTATTTGACCAATAATTATCCTTCAGCCAACATCAATCATCAAAGTTGTTGGGATCTAGTTGTTTGGTTTATGGCTATTTGGCCATTGCTGTGTTTCTCATGTTAAATATGAATTACAATTTAATTAAAAAATTGGTTTTGAAGGAGGCAAGGATGTCACCTGCTGAGCTAAGCTGACACTTGAATCCCTCTGTTCTATAGTTATTAAGGCAGTAGGTTGCTGTGCTGAACCTCATCGACAGTACAGTGCACCACCACCACTGTCTTCATTTGAAGAAGAAAATGGTAATGTCCTGCTTCTGTTTGTTGCTGAAAAGTTTTAGCTTCCTGGTGTGCTGCTTCATGCATCTCATGCATTTGTTGTACCCCTCAGGAATCCTGCACGCTCTAGTCATGGAAGCGAAAACCCTGTTGAATTCTCCCCCCACCCCAACAAATAAACACTGAGGACATTGAAGCCACTTGGAGAATTCTGACTCTTTGTGATCAGCTAACTCCACTTGAAGCAGGGAATTCAACAGGGACAAGTTTGCACTCAGTACCTTGACTGCTCACAGAGTCTTACCTCTCCTCCATTGGCACCACAGCTGCCCCTGAGGCTGCTTGTTCTTGTCGCATTTTAGTTTCTTTAGGCTGCACGCTGACCCTTGTCTCCACTTTTGTGGTGCTTTCTAAATAGTGACTATGTGCACTCATTGTGCGTCTTCATCCTGGAATGGTGAGGTGTTTGCTCCTGACATCTGGTTTCACTACTGAAGTTCCTGGGAGGATTTGTGTGCTTTCCTGTATTGGGTATACTTCCTGTGGGAATTGATGTCGGCAGTTAACCACTGGATTAGGTGTTCTTTCTGGAACAAATCTCCTTGGGGCTAATGTTGCTGGTGTGACCCCTGACAGTGCTGAGGCTGTTTGCACATTTTTGGATCAGTTTAGCCTAGTTTCTGGTGTTGAATTCCAGTCTCCTCCTCCGACCTTCGGTTATGATTTGAACAGACTCTGTGATTCCTGTTGGGAGGCTAAATGCTGCTGTCAAAAGATCCGCAGTTTAACAAACCTAGTGTGTCATTCTTGTAAAGGTTTGATCCCACTGTGAGCCTGGCCTGTCATGTTAGATAAAGGCTGTCATTGTTAATACAGTTTTATAAATTGCTTTCCCCCTTTTGTACGGTGTGACTCTGTAGATTTTCTCTTTGGCTATGAGTAAATGATGAGATTTAATGTTCAGATGTACTGTACTTCTGCCTGTAATACAGGGAGATCCATGGAACCTTTTGAAGTTTATAGCACAGGAAGATCCCATTTGATCTATGCTGTTTGCTGCTTCTTGGCTAGAATGATCCAAAATGTAATCTGCACTTTACCTATCCCTCTCGCCACCTTCAGCTTCATATATTTCTACAGTGTTTTTCAAATGCTGTCGATAGTGAAGTTGGACTGAAGGGTCTGTTTCCGTGCTGTACTACTCTATGATCTCAGCCATTCGGTCTCTTTGGACGAGTTCGCTGCACTTTGTGATGTTTCAAGGACTTTTATATGTCTCTAAGCCACATGAATCATGTTCTAAGTTTTTTAAATCTACAGCACAAAGAAAAGTGCTTTGTAACTCCACCAGGACCCCCCTGCCATTTCAAACAAGAGAATCAATCAATAAGAAGAATGAGTTAGACAGTGTAAGAAAGATTTGGGGGTACACGTAGGCCACAAATGTGCACAAGTTAACATATGCCTGGCCCTGTCTGTCCACTGTTGATTGGTCCTAATTTCTGAATGGACTTTGGATACAAATCTGGGAGATCATGGCTGACCTGTTAATCCAGAGCCCTAGGAAATGTTCTGGGATTTGGATTCAAATCTTACCACAGCAGTTGGTGGAATTTGAATTCAATAAAAATCTGGAATCAAGAATCTAATCATGACCACAAAACCCATCTGGTTCACACATATCCTTTAGGGAAGGAAACAGTCATTCCTTGCCTGGTCTGGCCTCCATGTGATTCCAGACTCTTGGCAATGTGATTGATTCTTAAATACCCTCTGGGATGCACAATAAATGCCGGCCCAGTGGTGCCCTCATTCTGTGAATAAATAAATAAATAAAGGTTGTTGGGATCACGTTCACTGAGAGTAGTTTTCAATTCTAGATGTATTAATGGAATTTAAATTCCATGGCTTTGAACCCAAGTCTCAGAGCATCAGCCTGGACCTCTAGATTACTGATGACATTATCACTACTGTCCAACAATCTTCACCCAATGCCTCTTTCCTCCGTACATGTTTAAGTGGGGCGGGTAGAGATGGACTGTTGCTTCTCCCTCTTGATGTTACTTGCGTAATTAAAGATCCATCCATGCTAGTTTATGCTTTGGTCCGAGGCTTGTTTTTATTTGACAATCTAATGGTTGCATAGAATCGTAGAATCATAGAATCTCTACAGTGTGGAAGCTGACCATTTAGCCCATCAAGTCCACACTGACCCTGAGAGTATCCCACCCCTACCATCCTATCCCTGTAATGCTGCATTTCCCATGGCCAATCCACCTAACCTGCACATCTTTGGACTGTGGGAGTAAATGGGAACACCCAGAGGAAACCCACGCAGGGAGAATGTGCAAACTCCACACAGACAGTCATCTGAGGGTGGAATCAAACCCAGGTCCCTGGTGCTGTGAGGCAACGGTGCTAACTACTGAGCTACCATGCCGCTCAGATTCCACGATTAATATTATAGTTCTGTTTCTTAACAGATTTTGAATTTTCCAGCTGTTGTGGTGGATTTTAACTAATGATTAACTTTATGCAGTGCCTTTAGTCCAGTCAATGTTCCAACACACTTGACGAGATGATTATCAGACAAATGTTGACTGCAGGAAATGCATCAGAACTGGAGCTCTGAAACAAAAATCATAGAATCCTGATAGTGTGCAAGCAGGTTATTCGGCCTGTCAAGTCAATGGTCAGTTAAATTCTGCCAGCATTAATGTGACGGAATTAATTTCTTCCTGGATTGCTTTGATTCTGTTGAAGAACACCAAGAGTGAGTTTGCAGAATTTATTGCCGGGATTCTACAGCAATCCACTTCTGATGGCTCAATGAAGAGCACAGGAAAGCATGCAAGGAGCAGTTCCAGGCATATCTGAAAATGAGGTGTCAACCTGGTGCAGCCACCAAATAGCATAAGCAGAGAAAGATGAACAGAGCTAAGTGATCCGACAAACAACGGATTAGATCTAAGCTCTGCAGTCCTGCCACATCCTGTCGAGAATACTGGTGGACAATTAAACAACTGACTGGAGTAGGAGGCTCCACAAATATTTCTATCTTCAAAGATGGCAGAGTCCAGCATAACCATGCAAAAGATAAGGCTGAAACATTTGTAACAATCTTCAGCCAGAAGTGCTGAGTGGGTTATCCATCTTGCCTCCTCCAGTGGTCCTCAGTGTCACAGATACCAGTCATCAACCAATTCAGTTAATTCCATGTGATAGCAAGAAGTGATTTGAAGCACTGGATAGTGCAAAGGCTATGGGTCTTGACAGCATTCTGGCAATAGTACTGAAGACACGTTCCAGAACTTGCCGATCCCATAGTCAAGCTGTTCCGATTCAGTTACAAGATTGGCATTTACCCGACAATGTGGAAAATTTCCCAGATATGCCCTGTACATACAAAGCAGGATAAATCTGACCAGGCAATTATGGCCCCATCAGTCTACTCTAAACATCAGTAAAGTGATGGAAGGTGTCATCAACAGTGTTACTAAACAGCACCTGCTCAGTGATGCCCAGTTTGGATTCAGCCAAGGCCACTCAGCTCTTGATGTCATTATAGCTTTGGTTCAAACATGAACAGAAGAGTTGAATTCCAGCGGAGAAGTAAGAGTGACAGCCCTTGACATCAAGGTTACATTTGACCAAGTGTGGCATCAGGGAGCCCTAACAAAACTGGAATCAATGGGTATCAGGCAGCAAACTCTCCAGTGGTTGGAGTCATACCTGGGAAGGTGGTTGTGGTTGTTGGACATCTCTGCAGGAGTTCCTCAGGGTTGTGTTCTAGGCCCAAGCATCTTCAGCTGCTTCATCATAACATCAGAAGTGGGGATGTGCAATCATTGGTGAACAATGATCAGTACAATTTGTGTCGTCTCAAATACTGAAGCAGTCCGTGTTCAAATGCAAGAGCATCTGGACAATATCCAGCCTTGGGCTGACAAATGGCAAGTAACATTTGTATTAGACAAATGTAAGGCTATGACCATCACCAATAGGAGATGGTCTAACCACTACTCCTTGTCATTCAATAACGTTACCATTACTGAATCTAACACTATCAACATCTC
Source organism: Chiloscyllium punctatum (assembly GCF_047496795.1). Taxonomy (NCBI): domain Eukaryota; kingdom Metazoa; phylum Chordata; class Chondrichthyes; order Orectolobiformes; family Hemiscylliidae; genus Chiloscyllium; species Chiloscyllium punctatum. The sequence continues at coordinate 128,431,995 of NC_092746.1, read as the reverse complement.
TGGGAATTGCCATTAAACGGTAACTCAACTGGACTGGTCACATAAAGGTATTGATTATAGGAGTAGGTCTGAGGCTAGGAATCCTGTGGCGAATAACTCACCTCCTGACTCCCTAAACCCTATCCACGAGCTAGAAGGCATGAATTAGGAGCGTGATCATTACTCCCCACTTTGCTGGGTAAGTGCAAGTCCAACAACACTCCAGAACCGTGACACCATCTAGGACAAAGCAGCCCACTTCACTGGCACTGCATCCACAAACATCCATCCCATCCACCATTGATGTTCAATTGCAGCAATGTGTGCTATCTCTACAAGAGAGAGAGAGTGCAGAAATTCACTAAAGATCCTTAGACAGCACCTTCAAAACCCACACCAACTACCAGATACATGGGAACACCACCACCTGCAAGCTTTTCTCCAAGCTGCTCACCATCCTGACTTGGAAATGTATTACTGTTTCTTCACTGTCATTGGGTTGAAATCTTGGAATTCCCTCCCTTAAAGCATTGTGGATCTACCTACCGCACAATAATTGCAGTAGTTCAAGGAGGTGGCTTACTACTACTACCTTCTCAAGGGCAACTAGGGATGGACAATAGATGTTGGCCAGCTAGAGACACCCACATCCCATGAGTGAATTAAAAAAAAGGTAGTTTTATTTTCACAGCTGACCAATGACCAGATTGAATCGTTGTCAGGGTAAGGTTTGAATTCAGGGCCCATCTGCTTGGGAAGCTGGAGAGGTTTGAAAGATTTGAATAATTAATTTGAGGTGACCTGTGGGTTGTTGGCCCTATAACCATAACTGTTGCACTCTTCCTTGGGGAATGTCTGTTTTGGTTAGCAGCCAAGGTTAGGAAGGAGGTGCAAACTTGGCACCCGTTTTTGTATAAGCTCTCCTTGTTTGTGGTTATTTGTATTTACGTGGAAAAGCAGTGGACATTCTGCAGTGAGGAGGAAAGTGCAAAAATGTTACTGATAGGATAAGCAAGAATCAAGTTGAGCACTTTTCATTCCCATTAACTGCCTTTCTTCAGTATCTCTTGATCACTTCCTTTGCCAAAGAGGGTAACAGTATCCCCTTAAACTTGTTTTAGATATTTTTAATGGACCACTTCACTGATGTTATTACATAGCTCTGAAACAAATGGAACTTGTCCTTTTTTTTTAAAGCTTCTCAGCTGTTGAGTGGAAAAGGTCTGCATGTTTCCCCCCACTTTTTAACTCTTAATTTCCTACTTGTTCAGCTTGTCCCCCTGGTTTTGAGGAGGAAATGAAGCTGTTAGATAACAGCTGCTGATGCTGTTGACCAGGCCACCATATGCTCTTTAGTTAATGCAGGCAGCCTTGTCAATTATGCTAGAAATTTAAGTGATGGAAGTTTATTAAGTTAGGAGGATCAATAACATGGGGGAAGTGTGTGGGCGTGAGATTGGGAGTGAGGGAGCGGATGTATGGACGTGGAAAGGAGAAGGACTTGTTGAGTACATTGGTCACCTGATTAGGAAGAATGTTTAATTAATGAACATGATATACCAGAGAGGAGTTAATTCTAAACATTTATCATGTCTTGTTTTACCAGGAATTGTGATTGCAAGGGACTGTTCCTTTTTTTTTTAAACTCACCTAACTTCAGTCAAGCACTTGGTGATCTTCCAGTGTTTGTTCTGTTTTTACATGGAAAGATTATGGCAAGATGTAACTTTGTTCTCTGCTTTGACAACCCTTGCAGTCAAAAAAGCTTTTTCAGGAGAGCAGTGAGAATAGTTCCTTCCAGCTGGCCCTGTCATTCAGGGGACTGTGCACAGGATCTTGTTCATCCTGCTTTGCTGACAAGCTCCTATCCCTTTAGGAGCCAGGAAACTGTCAGTTTTCCTTTCTGAAAGCTTTGACTGCATGTTGTTCACTTTGCTGGATGGCTATCTGTTGCCGAGGGTGAAACAGTTACTGAGAGCTCTGTTTGTTATTTTGTTTTTGACTGCCCAACAGTTCCCCGCTATAAGAAGACGCTGTTTTGGAGGGTTTTGATTCACTCTTTCAATCATTCCTTGGAGATGGTGTGTGTGGTTCCGCTTGAGCAATCCTGGATGAGGCCATGTTTTGCAAAATATGGTGGACATTTCTTTCAGACTGTACCAGAGGCATGGGAGACAGCTGTTGGCTTGTTCTGCGAGTTGGCATGAGTCGACTGATTGTTTTGCTCTGGAATTCTATTGTGTGCCCATCTGTAGCCTTCATTTTCATTTAAGCTTCCAAACAAGAAGAGGACATTTTAATTTGTACTGAACATCAGTGTCAATATTGTCGGAGAGATCCAAGTGGCAAATATGATCTAGAATAGTGAGATAGGCTTGCGGGTCTGAATGGTGTACTCCTGCTCCTAATGATCCTAAAAGACAAACTTGCCAATGAAAAATGGTCAAGATTACCAAAATGCTTGACAGCCAGTTGTAAATTTCTAATATAATTTAGGAAACTTGGCAACCAATTTATGTACAACAAGTTCCCATTAACACTCAGAAGTGAGAACTGACTTCAGTCTGTGCTGTTGACAGTGAACTTTTAAAAACTTGATTCATGGGTATGGAATTGTTGACAAGTCCACCGTTGTTTTGCCCATCTCTAATTACCCTTGTTCAGCTATTCGAAAGAGCCATTAAGAGTCATCAAAGTTGCTGTGGGTTTGGAGTTATGTGGAGGCCAGAACAGGTATGGATGGCAGATTTTCTTCCCTCAAGTACATTAGTGAAGCAGGCTGGGTGATTTTTATATTAAAATTTCATCATTCAGGGGATGTGGGCATCACTGTCGAGGCCAGCATTCATTGTCCATCCTTAGTTACCCAAAGGGCAGTTGAGTCAACCACATTGTTATGGGTCTGGAGTCACAGTTAAGGATGGCAGTTTCCTTCTCTAAAGGACGTTAGTGAACCAGATGGGTTTTTCCTGACAATTGACAACAGTTTCATTGTCATCATTATACTTTTTAATTCCAGATTTTTACTGAATTCAAATTCCACCATCTGCCATGATAGGATTCAAACCCAGGTCCCCACAGCATCACTCGGGTCTTCAGAATACTAGTCCAGTGAGAATACCATTAACCCATTGCTTCTCTTTGACATTAATTGTTGTAATAGTGTCATGGTTACCATGTTACTTGAATGCAATTCCGGATTTTAAAATTAAATTTAAGCTGCAGTCATGGTATTTGAACCCATGTTCCTCAGGGCAATGCCCTGGGCCTTTTGGATAAATAGTCCAGTGACATTATCATTACACCACTGTCTTATCCCCATGTTACCCAGGATGTTGGAGAGACTCCCCTGCATTTCAACATAGTGTCACAAAATGTTTTATGCCAATCTGAGAGTTCAGATTCAGTTAGTATTTCATTCAAAGCATATCGATAGGTTGAGGATTTCACTGCAGTATTGCATCAGTCCCTTCAATGAGCTGGATGTTACGACATTCTGAATCTGAGATCTATGTCAATGCTGATACAGGAGGGGGGAGGTGGATTGGTTGCGTTGGCACATGGACATAGTGTCTTACTGAATAAGCAGAGCATGCACAGTGTCTGCTTGTGTTCATTAGATTTCTGTCTACAGTGTGGGCAGCTGTAGAGAGAAAGAGAATGTTGCCTCATATGGGTGCAGGTCTGGCCCTCTGTGATTGGGAATGGATCAGTTGGCCAGATTTGAAACTCTCACCCATTCCCTCTGGTCACTATTGGTGCACAACCCATCCATATTTAAAAGTTGCAGTGAGGTTGGTGTCTCTTTAAAGGTACAGACGGAAGAAAGCTACTGTGCCGAATGATTATTCCATCTGTGTGGAGTGAGTGAGTGACGAGGCATTGTGGAATAGAGTGCTGGCAGCCGTCCCTGTTCCACTTCCTGGCAATAGCAATCCCTGCTGCCGGTCGCCTGCAGTCTGAGAACTGATGGAAGTTCAATCGCACAGTAGCTGCAGGGCTCTCCTGGAATAGCCATCAGGCCTTTGCAGCTTTACTGAAAGCAGCTGCCTGCTTTGTTCAGCCTGGAATGGTGGCTGGAATTGGGAGGGTATGTGTATTTACCTCCTGACTGAATTCGCGTGCACCAAGCATGGGGGAGCTGCTAACCTTTTTGTCAAGTGCTGCAGTTCTGGGTAAGAAGTTGCTGAAGAGTCACTGTCACTGACCAGACATCCAGCTCCCTGCATGAAGAGACAAAGAAATGTTTCTGCTGAGACTTTATAACCTCTTAACTTTTGACAGCTTTGTGACATTTTCACAGCTAAGGCAGAAAGTGGGCTGTAGGACTAAGTGCATTGCTCTTTCAGAATAGCTGAGTGGCCTTTTCTGTTATGACGTTTGTCTATTTTTATGAAGGCCTTTACAGCCAAGAAGTATCTTTTAGTCAAGTCAGTGTTAGAAAGTAGGGAAAACAGCAGCCAATTTTGCACACAGCAAGGTCAGGCATACAAACATATGAATTAGGACCAGGACGAAGGCACTTCCATCAAGGGACCACGTTCCATCTCATATTTCCTGCTGCTGCAGGTCTCCAAGGTGTATGTAGAGTCATAGAGATATAGAGATATACAGCACAGAAACAGATCCTTCGGTCCAACCTGGCCATGCCGACCAGATATCCCAACCCAATCTAGTCCCACCTGCCAGCACCCAGCCCATATCCCTCCAAACCCTTCCTATTCATATACCCATCCAAATGCCTCTTAAATGTTGCAATTGTACCAGCCTCCACCACATCCTCTGGTAGCTCATTCCATACATGTACCACCCTCTGTGTGAAAGAGTTGCCCCTTAGGTCTCTTTTATATCTTTCCCCTCTCACCCTAAACCTATGACCTCTAGTTCTAGACTCCCCGACCCTAGGGTTTTATTAGATTAGATTAGATTAGATTAGATTAGATTAGATTAGATTAGATTAGATTAGATTAGATTACTTACAGTGTGGAAACAGGCCCTTCGGCCCAACAAGTCCACACCGACCCGCCGAAGCGCAACCCACCCATACCCCTACATTTACCCCTTACCTAACACTACGGGCAATTTAGCATGGCCAATTCACCTGACCTGCACATCTTTGGACTGTGGGAGGAAACCGGAGCACCCGGAGGAAACCCATGCAGACACGGGGAGAATGTGCAAACTCCACAGAGAGTCGCCTGAGGCGGGAATTGAACCCAGGTCTCTGGCGCTGTGAGGCAGCAGTGCTAACCACTGTGCCACCGTGCCGCCCAGCAACATGTGGCAGCAACAAACAGAACTTCACCAAAGATCATCAGCACCTTCCAAACTCATGATCACTTCCTCCTAGAAGGACAAGGGCAGCAGATATGAGAACACCACCACCTTCTAGTTCCCCTCCAAGCCACTCACCGTCCTGACTTGGAAATATATCACTGTTCCTTTACTATTGCTGGGTAAAAATTCTCTAATTCTTTCCTTCATGGTATTGTAGGTCAACCCAAAGCAGATGGACTGCAGCTGTTCACAAGAAGGCAGCTCACCACCATCTTCAAGGGCAACTAGGAACAGGTAATAAATGCAGACCAGCCAGCGGCACCCACATCCCACAAATGAATAAAATAAACTGGAAGTTAACAGATCTGTGCGCAGACCATCCCCACACACCTTCTAGGGAACATTATCCATAGCTCTGGTCTCCCAATTCAGTTAGATCATGACTGATCTAATTTATCCACATTCCTGCCTACTCCTGATAAATTTTCATCCTCTTGCTTATCAAGAATTTCTCTTCCTTCACCTTTAAAAATATTTAAAGTGTTTCCATTGCTATTTGAGGGAAAGAGTTTAAAAGGCCTCCACCCTCTGAGAAAAATTCTTCTTAATGTTTTAAAGCAGCGACCTCTTATTTTAAACGTGGACCCATTGTTCTAGATTCTCCCAGAAGAAGAAACCTCCTCAACAAATCTACTATGTCAATAGCCCTTAAGATCTTACGTGTTTCAATCAAGTAATATCTTGTTATCCCATACTCTAGCGGATACCAGCTAGCCTGTCCAAACCTTCATCGTAAGACAATCTGCCCATTCCTGGTGTTAGCCCATTTAAACCTTCTCTGAACTGTTTCCAAAGCATTTACATTCTTTCTTAAGTAAAGAGAACAATGCTCTGCGTACTATTCGAGATGTGGTCTCACCAATGCCCTGTACTACTTAAGCATGTTAGGCATAACCCACTTTAGTATTTGATTTCCTTCACCATTGTTATGACCAGGTGAGGAAGAGTTACAGCTTCCCCTTTATTTTCTAGCACCATTTCTTGGTTAGTTGTAACAGTTTTTTTTTTCAGTTTTCCTTTAGTACATAGCTGTCACATTTCATTTTTGGTCGGTTTAGTTAAGTTTAATTGCAGCAATGTAGGTTCCAATGTTTTCTTCAGTGTTTGAAAATGAAGTTTTTATTGTTTTTAAAACAATCTCTCTCTTTTGCTCGCTTGTGAGAGTCTGTGCGGACACACACAGATAACGAATGTACAGTAAAGATTAGGAGGAAGGGAGAGGAGTTTTAATACAGGCAGGAAGACCGAAGCAAATTGAGATACTGATCTTCAGAGTCCTCTGAGTTGCAAGGACAAATCAACCTGAATCTGACTATGTAGCTTTCTTTGTGTTTCTTTAGCAGTGGAAAAGTTTGCAGATCTTGTGTGAATAACACTTTTTTTTCCAAATTGATTTTTCACCAGTGCTGGTTTTTGCAATTGAGACTGATGGAGAGAAAAGCATTCAGTATCCTTGCAGTTATTAGTCCATGTTCTGTGCCTGTGTCGCTCTCTACAAAGGTTGCGTGGTTCCTTTGTGGATCCTGGTGTCTGTCATTGATTCAATTTATACTTGAAGGTTGCAGGCAGCCTTCTGTCTCTCAGTACGTTCAGTTATTGTGCAAATGTGGATAAAATGAGAGATATCGACTTCTCAACACTTCCACTGAGTTTCAGTGTCTCTCCATGAAACTGAGAATTCTGAGGCAGCCACTTCTATATGTTCCATGTTAGTTGCTTGAACTTGTTGGTGATCTGAGTAGTCTTTCTTTTAAACTTTAATGGACTATAAATGGTTTATTAAAGTCAAATGATGGAAGTTTTTAATCTTGTCCATTTTCAGTATGATTGTAATGAAAAACAAACTTTTCTTTTAGCTTTCGAAATACTGGGTGTACCTACATACTAAACCTTTTATGATTCTGTGTATAAAGATCCTTCTGCATCTTGGAGTTCATGTAATCTCTCACCGTTTAGATATCCATCTGCCAGAATGAACAAACTTGCCTTTTTCCATATTATTCGAACTCACATAGCAAGCTATTTTTGCAATTTGCTTTCTTATTTACTTTTTGAATCATCAAATTTAGCAAGCTTGTCTTCGGTTTCTTCATCCAAGTAATTTGTATAAATTCTAAAACATTGAGGCCCCTGTACCTGTTACATTTTTCCAACTTGGAAATAACCCAACTCTCTGCTCACTGTTTCCTGACTGCCTGTCAGTCTTCTGTCTGTGTCAATGTTACCCACTACCCTGAATCTTTGCAGTAACCCTTGATGAGACACTTGATTTGAATGTCTTTAGAAATCTAAGTGCATTATATCCTCCAGTTCCCCTTTATCCACAGTCCATGTTACTTTCGATCGAAGAAAATGTTGGAATTGATGTTGCTGTTATCTGATGGGATCATCCCTCTCCCAACTGAGAGAATTTAGGAAAATCAAAACCGATACAGCCACTATCTCACAAGCTATTTATTTTGAAATAAAGTCAATGAAAGCTTGGGGATTTGTTGGCTTGCAGTTCCAGAAGTTGCTTGAACTCACTTCTCTGATAATTGTAAACTTCCCAAGTTTCTCCCTTCGAAGATTTATAGCTATTTCTGGGATGGTACTTACTTCCTCTGTAGTGAAGATTGATGCAAACTGTGCAATTCATCTGCCATTTCCTTATTTTCCTTTATTTAATTCCCCAGGCTCACTTTCTATACGATTCATGCTCAGTTTAGCTAATATTTTCTTCCCTATTGATTAATCTTTTAGTCATATTTTCTGTTTTTATGTTCTATCTTTATGTTCTGTCTTTATGTCCTGCCACTCATCTTTGCTCAATAATGTGTCTTCACTTTCAGTTGGACACTACCTTGAATTTTTTAGTAGATCATAGGTGATGGATCCACACCTTGAATTTTTTTTCTTATTCATTTGAAGTACATCTGTTCTGTGTGTGTCTGAACAACTCCCTTAAATGTGTGCCACTTAATATCTATTGGCATATTCCTTAATCTAATTTGTCAGATCATTTCAACTAGTTCTACTTTCACATCCTAAAAATTAGCCTTATTTAAGTTTAAAGTACTAGTGTTGGACCCTCTCTTCTCTCTCAAACTGAATGTAAAATTCAATCATTGTTGCCACCTAGGGGTGCCTTTATGAATTACTCCTAACTTGCTGCAGATGTAGTATAGCCTCTTCTCTCTCTTCAGATAATGTTGTTCTAAGCAAATCATCAAAAGTTTTACTCTGAACTTTTCATCTCGGCTTCATTTGCCAACTTGCATTCTCTACGTGGATAAACGTCCCTTTCATATTTTTCATACCTTTCAGACAAATTCCTGTAGTTATTCCTTTATACTGCATTTAACTAAGTGGTTCCTGTTCAGGAGTTTACATGCCACTCCCACAATGACTTCTTGCCTTTTGCCTTTATCAATTATCACTAGAATATTGCATGCAATCTGGTCGCCTTCCTGTCGGAAGGATGTTGTGAAACCTGAAAGGGTTTAGAAAGATTTGCAAGGATGTTGCCAGGGTTGGAGGATTTGAGCTATAGGGAGAGGCTGAATTGGCTAGGGCTGTTTTCCCTGGAGCATCGGAGACTGATCGGTGACCTTATCGAGGTTTACAAAATTATGAGGGGCATGGATAGGATAAATAGACAAGGCTTTTTTTCCCCTGGGATGGGGGAGTCCAGAACTGGCAAGCATAGATTTAGGGTGAGAGGGGAATGATATAAAAGAGACCTAAAAAGGGGCAACTTTTTCATGCAGAGGGTGGTACGTGCATGGAATGAGCTGCCAAGGGAAGTTTGGAGGCTAGTTTAATTGCAACATTTAAAGTATTTGAATAGGAAGGGTTTGGAGGGATATGGGCCAAATGCTGGCAAATGGGACTAGATTGGGTTGGGATATCTGGTTGACATGGGTGGGTTGGACTGAAGGGTCTGTTTCCGTGCTGTATATCTAAGACTGTCTCCCAATATTGTCTCTTTGCGGTGGTTTCCTAAACGTGGATAATACAAAATCAGCGATGTGATGACAATCTGTTATCATTCCAGTTGATGTGACGATTGAAAAAGTTAAACCTGAAATGAAATTTGCCTTGGTTTTTTTTTGAAACAAACAAAGGCTACAGATTTGGACTTAACAATAAACAGAAGTTTGTTTCTTTCACTTGCTTAACAAAATAAAATAATCAAGCAATCTACGTCTGACAGCTTAAAAGCTTTCAAACACTCTTCAGAATTAAAATCCAACCTATTCCCCAACATTATCACGTTACATTTAATCAAAAGAGAGAGAAGGTTTCCTTCCCTATCACATTTGTAGGTTGACTTAACTGCTTTTTCTGTTCTGGTGCTGTTTCCTGCATACCTTTTTTGTACAGTTCTCACAACTGACATCCTGACTTTCTCAGCTTTCAATTACCAGTGCATATTGCTAACCAAACACACTTTATCTGCAAGTTTTCACTAACTAAAGCCTTCACACTGAGGTAACTTATTCTCTTCACTGGTGTGAACAAGCTTCTACTCTTGCATCTAACTTCAGACAAAGTATCTTTCCAACTGAATTCTGAAGCTTTTGACAAACTTTTTAACAACTTTTGCTCGTTCTCGCTCATACTCAGCTAATGGCTTAATGTCTTTTTTTTCCCTTCCCCTGTCATAAAAGCCTATGATGTCAATAAATGTCCATTAACAGCACAGGAAGCCTTCAGCCATATGCTTACTGATGCATACTAGTTTAATATTACGGTTCTGAAAAGGCTAACCTAGTTAATTATTAAGCCCATTCACTAAACATAATTTAACACCGGATACCACGAGTATGAAATTAATCTTTTTAAAAAGAATTATATAATGATCTCTTGTCTTTCATGATTTTCATCTCACCAGCCAGTGTTTGTATGATTGTCCAGGATACTGGAGAACTGCTATAGCCCTTTTTCGCAACAGCGTTATGTCTTGGACCATTATGGAGAGAACCGATGGCCCCTGTATTTAATGTCTTGGCCAAAATATAACATCTCTGCCAGTACTGCAATATGTTGTGCTATTAGCCTCGACTTTTGTGCTCAAGACTTTGGAGAACTGTATTATGGATCGTGCAGCTTATGGTATTTAATGTACCCCTGTTTCCTCTTACCCAGTAATGAAGCTGTGCCATTGAATTGGAATTGGGTTATTTTACGTTTCAATCATGTACTGATCCAGGGTTGTTTGTTCATAAAATAGAGCTGTGGCAAATCTCTGCCTTAGTCCAGGGCTCATTCCAAGGATATGAATTCCATTCCCCTATTCTGCTATCCTCAAAAATTGGATTTTGAGTGGGAGGCTAGTTGCTGTAGCCTCCATGAAGAACACTGGAGGGCGCTGCAGTATCACAGCTTCCAAATAAACCTGATGGACTATAACCTGGTGTTGTGTGATTTTTAACTTGGTATCACAGGAGATAATGTTCCCTTCGGTAGTGCAATGTGGGTATTACAGCAATTCCTGGTGGTTACAGTCTCACTCTTACTCCCAACAAGGTGCATCGTATCGAACTTGTGTTCTTTATTTCCTCAGACATTGTAATGGCAGTTCAGTTTAGCAAGATCCAGACACCATACGGTACCTGGTTCAGGTGCTGGTTTTACCAGCATTATTTTAGCGGGCTCAAGGACATCCTGCCCAGGGCTGATCCTGTTATTAGATAGTGGGCAGAAGTGATTTTTAGCATGAGTGACAGTTCCAACATCAGCCACAGATCCTTTAGTATCGCTGCTTCTGTCCCAACATAAATCAAGCAAATTAAGGATTAAGTTTGAGTCTTTTAATCACAAAATTGAATTACAAATGTTTTTATAGCTTGTAAAGAATTGGCAGTGAGGCAGACTTTAAGGTCAGACTACAGTAGTTTGAATTTTCACTATCCCTTCATTCCGTAAGGTGGTTGAGGCATTCAGTATTTTCAAATTTCCATTAATACTCTACCTCCAATAGTAAACTTCCAGTTGCACCTTGGCTTAGACCTGGCTATCAGCAGAACGTCAGCATGAATGGCAGCTTGTGATAAAACTTGACAGGGTAAAAACAGACTTGGGAGAAGTTATCCCTGCCAGATTAGGAGGAGCTCTATAACACAGGAGTACAGTCTAAGCTTAGGAGCTGGTCAGTTTGGAGTGGGGTAGGGGTGGAGGGGGGTGAGGGGAATGGTGTGTCACACCATCTTGGGGGGTTGGGGGAGGGGGTGCTGTACATCTGGGGCATTGATGCTTTCAAAGATGCTGACAATCAAATGAGATCATAGAATCTATGGGAGAAGGAGAAAGGGGAAGAAACGGGGAAAGAAAGGGGGCGGAAGGAGAGAGGGGGAAGTAGGGAGGGGAGAAGGAGAAAGGGGGGAATGAAACGAGAAGGAGAGAGCAAGAAGGCGAGGGGGGAGAATAGAGAGGGAAGGAAGGGAGTTGGAGATAGGGGAGAAGGAGAGAGGGAAAGGAAGGGGGAAGGAGTTGGGTGAGAAGCAGAGAGGGGAAGGAAGGGGGAAAGAGAAGGGAGAAGGAGAGACGAGAAGGAAGGGGGGAGAGAGGGGGGAAGGAAGGGGGGAGAGAGGGGAGAAGGAGAGACGGGAAGGAAGGGGGGAGAGAGGGGAGAAGGAGAGACGGGAAGGAAGGGGGGAGAGAGGGGAGAAAGAGAGAGGGGAGAAGTAGAGAGGGAAGAACGGGGGAAGGAGAGAGGGGAGAAAGCGAGGAGGGATTAGAGGGGGACAGATAGAAGGGGGAAATGAGACAGTGGGGAAGGGGGAATGAGTGAGGGGAGAAGGAGAGGGGGAAGGAGAGAATAGGGAAGGATAGAGGGGGAAGGAGAGGGGGAAGACGGAGAGAGGGGAAGGAGGGGGAAAGGAGAGAGGGAGAAGGAAGGAGGAAGCAAAGGAGGGGGGGGGGACAAGGAGAGAGAGGAGAAGGAGAGGGGGGGGAAGTAGGGAGGGGAGAAGGAGAAAGGGGAAGAAACAGGGAATGAAAGAGAGGGGAAGGAAGGAGGAAGGAGGGAGGGGAGGAGGAGAGAGGGGGAAAGAGAGAATTAAAAAAAAAAGAAAAAAAGACAGGAATAAAAGGATGACTAGGGTAGGTATTGGTCCAGTCAAGGATAGTAGTGGGAAATTGTGTGTGGAGGCGGAGGAGATTGGTCAGACACTAAATCAATACTTTTCATCAGTATTCACTCAGGAACAGGACATTGTTGCCGATGTGAATACTGAGTCACAATTAATTAGAATGGACGGCTTTGAGGTATGTAGGGAAGCGGTGTTGGAAATTCTGGAAAGGATGAAAATAGATAAGTCCCCTGGGCCTGATGGCATTTATCCTAGGATCCTCTGGGAAGCTAGGGAGGAGATAGCGGAGCCATTGGCCTTGATTTTTATGTCGTCGTTGTCTACAGGAATAGTGCCAGAAGACTGGAGGATAGCGAATGTGGTCCCCTTGTTCAAGAAGGGGAGCAGGGATAGCCCGAGTAACTATAGGCCAGTGAGTCTCACTTCTGTTATGGGCAAAGCCTTAGAGAGAATTGTAAGGGATAGGATTTATGAACATCTGGATAGGAATAATGTGATCAAGGATAGTCAGCATGGTTTTGTGAAGGGCAGGTCGTGCCTCACAAACCTTATTGAATTCTTTGAGAAGGTGACCAAGGAAGTGGACGAGGGTAAAGCAGTAGATGTGGTGTATATGGATTTTAGCAAGGCGTTCGATAAGGTACCCCATGGCAGGCTAATGCAAAAACTACGGAGGTATGGCATTGAGGGTGCATTAGAGGTTTGGATTAGGAATTGGCTGGCTGGAAGGAGACAGAGGGTAGTAGTTGATGGTATAGGTTCATCTTGGAGTGCAGTTACTAGCGGTGTTCCACAAGGATCTGTTTTGGGACCATTGCTGTTTGTCCTTTTTATAAATGACCTGGAGGAGGGGCTTGAAGGCTGGGTGAGCAAGTTTGCGGATGACACGAAAGTCGGTGGAGTTGTGGACAGCGAAGAAGGATGTGGTAGGTTACAGCGGGATATAGATAAGTTGCAGAGCTGGGCAGAAAGGTGGCAAATGGAGTTCAATGTAGCTAAGTGTGAAGTCATTCACTTTGGTAGAAGTAACAAGAAGATGGATTACTGGGCTAATGGTAGACTACTTGGTAGTGTGGATGAGCAGAGGGATCTTGGTGTCCATGTACACAGATCTTTGAAAGTGGCCACCCAGGTAAATAGTGCTGTGAAGAAGGCATATGGTGTACTGGGCTTTATTGGTAGGGGAATTGAGTTCCAGAGTCCTGAGGTCATGTTACAGTTGTATAAGACTCTGGTGCGGCCTCATCTGGAGTATTGTGTGCAGTTTTGGTCGCCATACTATAGGAAGGATGTGGAAGCATTGGAACGAGTGCAGAGGAGGTTTACCAGGATGTTGCCTGGCATGGTAGGAAGATCGTATGAGGAAAGGCTGAGGCACTTGGGGCTTTTCTCATTGGAGAAAAGAAGGTTTAAGGGAGATTTGATAGAGGTGTACAAGATGATTAGGGGTTTAGATAGGGTTGACAGTGAGAACCTTTTTCCACTAATGAAGTCAGCTGTTACTAGGGGACACAGCTTTAAATTAAGGGGAGGTTGGTATAGGACAGATGTTAGGGGTAGATTTTTTACTCAGTGGGTTGTGAGTTCATGGAATGCCCTGCCAGTAGCAGTGGTGGACTCTCCCTCTTTATGGTCATTTAAGCGGGCATTGGACAAGCATATGGAGGTTATTGGGCTCATGTAGGTTAGGTAGGCTTCGGTCGGCGCAACATCGAGGGCCGAAGGGCCTGTTCTGCGCTGTATTTTTCTGTGTTCTATAATCCCTACAGTGCAGAAAGAGGCCATTCAGCCCATCAAGTCTGTAGTGACCCTCCTAAGAGCATCCCACGTAGACCCTATCCTATAACACCACATGTCCCACGGTGAATCCACCTTACCTGCATATCTTTAGACTGGGAGGAAACCCACGCAGACATGGGGACAATGTGCAAACTCCACGCAGACAGTCACCCAAGGCTGGAATCGAACCCAGGACCCTGGCATTGCGAAGCAGCAGAGCTAACCACTGAGCCAATGTGCCACTCTGAAATGCCAAACTCCAGTTGCCCTCTGCAGAACTGAAGAATGGTCACAGAACACGAAACATTGATTCTGCTTCCTATCCTCAGATGCTGCCAGACCTGCTGAGTTTCGGCAGAAATTTGTTTTTATTTAAGATTTCCATCGTCTGCAATTCTTTTGTTTATTTTAGTGGTATTATTTGAACAGGTAACCAAGAGCTTGGTTTAAAATAAAAGTTTGGAGAAGACCAGAGGGAATCCCAGAGCTCTGATCTTAAACAGCTGACTGCATGGCTGCCAGTGATGGTGCAGAGGAGGTGGGTGATGTGCAAGGAGGCTGAATTTGAGAAAGATATTGTTGTCAGACTGGAAGATGTTGCTGAGATATGGCAATGTCACGCCACAGATGGATTTGTATGTGAGAAAAGTCCCAAAATGCAATTTAATGAAAATCAGTTAATCATCAGTCCTACACAGCAATCCCTGATTGACAACAACACTATCTTCCTTTTGAGCAATAAGCTGTTGCAGTTTATTCTGACTGTGCAGCAGGACAAAATCTGGTGAGTTGTTGGTGTGTGCTCCTGTTGTGACTGCATCTTATCCATCAGGAGAGGGTTTTGAACGTTCATATACCTGAGTTTGATTTGCTACTGAAGACTCTGACCCCATAACCTAGATAGAGTTCATCAAGTGTCTGTCTTGCACTAGACTGCACATGTGTTGGGTGCAGTTATAATTGCAGTCTGATTCTCTGAGACATTGGGAATAAAATCTCATTGCTGTGCACTGCATGAGAGAAACCTGCATGACACAGCAGCATGGGAGAATTGTATCTGAGCTTCAAATCAGTACAGCTATTTCCCCATCACCACTGCTCATCTCCACCTACTTGTGGACCTGCTGTGTTGGCTGCGATTGGTTCAAGTAGTTTTGGATGTAGCTTTGATGGACTTTGAGCAGTTTAGTTTAGAGATGGATCCTGGATGTTTTATTGAGGCAAGTATTTCATAAGATAGTGATGTCTGCCTATCACAATCTCTTTGGGGTCAGTAACTTCTGACACACACATCATTTCTGGAGTTTGGAACTGTATGTGAATGTATATCAAAAACCGTGCTTTGTCAAATCCCATTGACAAAATCTTTTCACATTTGAGGAGGTGTATCTTGTAGTGAGTGTGGTTTGGATTGAGCAGTAATAGTGTTGTGCTGTTGGATGACTTGGTCAGGTGTGTCAGAGCTAGGTACTGATGGCTGCAGGTAGTGGCCCCTCCGTTTTGATTGGGTGGATCAGGTGGGATGAATTTAAAATTCTGCAACTTGTCTACTTAAAGATCTTACCATTGTTCTCGAATCTCTCTATCACTATGCCCCCTCTCCCATATGTGTAACACTTCCATTCTGATTCTTGTCTTCCATTTCTGTTTTTCCGTCTTTGTGTGTTCAGGCCCTAAGCTCTGAATTAGCTTCCCAGCCCCTGTCTGCAGAACTCCTTTTCTGTAAAAGGTCACTTTCAAACTGGCTTTTGATCACCTGCCTTAATATCTTCTGATGACACCACTGAAATTTTTAACACTTCAGTGGTGACTTGGGAGACTCCAGGTGCTATGTAAATGCAAGTTGTTGGGCTCAGCAGAGGGTTGCCCTGCAGTTAAAAGTTTGTAACAGCCTGCAGCAGCTTCCCCCAACAACACCTTGAAACGAGGTTCAGGTTTCTCTGTAATGAGATGCATTTCTGACGATGGAAAAAGTGTTGGTCTCAGCCTGTGCCTGTGACCAGGAAATGTCTGCAAAATAGGCTTTCCTTTTGTTCTCCCTTTGCTGGGAGAATCAAATGATGTTTTTCTAACTGAGATGGATGTTGACAGAGATGAAGAGCTCGTTTGCTTTGGCAGCCGGCTGAGAGTGCTTGGGCTGCTTCCCTCCTCTGGTATAGCTAGCAGTCCTCGCAGTGGCCGAGAGACAGAGAGGGAGGAAGCTACGCACAGGTGCGAGTGCAGGCAGCCACTGACTGACAGCCAAGCCACCTGTCGTCCTTTGCTGTGTGTGTGTGTTTTCTTAAGTGCTTCCTTTCATCCGGCTTTCCAGCACTCCCAGTCAGGCCACGTGGATCCCACCAGGTCTCCTGATTGAAACCAACTGGAACAGAGAGGCTGGGATTACTCTTGAGGGGACCTAGGGGAGTGGGGGTGTTGCAGTGAGACTCTGAGAACGCCACAGGAAAGGAGAGCAAGAGATTTCAGTCGAAGCAATATCAAATATAACAGGGCTGTCACTGGAGAAAGTGTCTGGGGCCAAGTTAAGTACCAGAATGATTCCGATTACACTGCTGTTTAAACAGTGTCTGATCCCCAATTAGCTCGTCTAATAACTCCTCCGGAATCTGCTCAGATTCTTGTTTTGACTGTATGGCAGCAAGGTTTTTTTCTCTTGCAGTCCCAGATCGATTATTAATCACTGTCTGCAGTGGGGGAGGTACCTTTTACCTGGTGTGATAATGTGACTGGGCTAACTTGTGCCCATTTGTGTTGACAACTAAATGTCGGGAGGATGTTTCTGACCTTATCTCCGTCTGGCATGGTGCCTGTCTGTGTTTGTCCTCTCCTGCTTCCTCTTGCAAGGGTAGGAGATGGTCTGGTGATATTATTGCACAGCTATTAGTCCAGTGAGCCAGGTCATGTTCTGGTGACCTGGATTTGAATCCTGTCTAGGTAGATGGCAGAATTTGAATTCAGTGAAGAAAAGTCAGCTGTCACAAAGTTTTATAAAGAATCAAAAAACAGAATGAAACTGGATGGCGTTAGAAAGTGGAAACAGGCTGCTGAGATGGATGGGTTTTTGTTATTCATTCACTGGATGAGAGCATCGCAGACTAGACCGGTATTTATTGCCTATCCCTAACTACTCCGAGGGCAGCTAAGAGTCAGCCACATTGCTGAGGGTCTGAAGTCACATGTTGGTCAGACCAGGTAAGAACTGCAGGGAAATAGGGGTTTGTCTGATGATTGCCAATGGCTTCATGGTCATTAGACACTTATTTCCTGATATTTATTTAATTCAATTTCACTCTTTGTCATAGCTGTATTCGAAAATAGGTCTGCAGAACACTACCTAGGTCTCTGAATTCCTTGGAGAAAGTGAGGACTGCAGATGCTGGAGGTCAGAGTCAAAAAGTGTGCTGCTGGAAAAGCACAGATGGTCAGGCAGCATCCGAGGAGCAGGAGAGTCATGTTTCAAGCATAAAATCTTCGTCAGAAATATGGGGAAGGGTGGGCGGGGGGAGGGGGTAAGGGGTCTGAGATAAATAGGAGGTAGGGGGAAGGCAGCTAGGAATGCAATAGGTGGATGAAGGTGGGTGGTGATAGGTCAGAGCGGAGGGTGTCGCGGATAGGTGGGAGGGGAGAAGGACAGGTAGGACAGCTCAAGAGGGCAGTACTGAGTTGGAGGGTTGGATCTGGGATAAGGTGGGGGGAGGGATGATGAGAAAGCTGGTGAAATCTACATGGATCTTGTGTGATTGGAGGGTCCCAATGCGGAAGATGAGGCGTTCTTCCTCCAGGCATTGGGTGGTTTGGATTTGGTGGTGGAGGAGGCCCAGGACTTGCGTATCCTTGGCGGAATGGGGAGGGGGAGTTAGTGAATGGTCACAGGGCGGTGGGGTTGTTTAGTGCATGTGTCACAGATGTTCTCTGAAATGTTCTGCAAGTTGGCGTCCTGCCACAGCTCTGTCTACCTTAGTTTCATCCGCAAATTTACTAATCCATCTTTCTATACCCACCTAGAGATCATTTATAAAAATGACAAACAGCAGTGGCCCCAAAACAAATCCTTGTGGCACACCACTGGTAACTGAGCTCCAGGATGAACACTTCCCATCATCCACCACCCTCTAACTTCTTTCAGCTTGCCAATTTCTGATCCAAGCCACTAAATCACCTTCAATCCAGAAATTCCTTATTTTGTGTAATAGCCTACCATGTGGAGCCTTATCAAACGCCTTACTGATGTCCACATACACCACATCGACCACATTACCTTCATCCACCTGCTTTGTCACCTTCTCAAAGAACTCAATAAGGTTAGTGAGGCATGACCTACCCTTCACAGAACCGTGTTGACTATCCCTAATCAACTTATTCCTTTCCAGATGATTATAAATCCTATCTCTTATAACCTTTCCCAACACCTTATCCACAACCAAAGTAAAGCTCACTGGCCTATAATTTCCAGGGTTGTCCCGACTCCTCTCCTTAAACAAGGGAACAACATTTGTTATCCTCCAGTCTTCTGGCAGTACTCCTGTTGACAATGATGACATAAAGATTGAAGCCAAAGGCACTGCATTCTCCTCCCCGGCTTCCCAGAGAATCGGAGGATAAATCCCATCCGGTTCCGGGGTCTTATCTATTTTCAGGTCTTCAAAATTGCTAAAACCTCTTCCTTGTCAACTCAATCCCATCTAATCTTCTAGCCAGTGAATCTGTATTCTCACTAACATTACCCTTTTCCAATGTGAATACTGACAAAAAGTGTTCATTAAGCGTTTCCCATGTCCTCAGATTCCACACACAACTTTCCACTACTATCTTTGATTGGCCCTAATCTTGCTCTCGTCATTCCTGATATACCTATAGAAGGTCTGAGGGTTTTCCTTGATTCTATCAACCAACAATTTCTCTGTTCCCTCCTGGCCCTCTCTTTAGATCTTTTCTGGCTTAACATATAACTCTCAAGCCCCCTACCTGAGCCTTCACACCTCATCCTCACAGAAGCCTTCCTCTTCCTCTTGACAAGAACTTCAACTTCTTTAGTAAACCATGGCCCCCTCTCTCGACAACTACCTCCCTGCCTGATAGGTATATACTTATCAAGGACCCGCAGGAGCTGTATCTTGAATAAGCTCCACATTTCAATTGTGCCCATCCCCTGCAGTTTCCTTCCCCATCCGATGCATCCTAAATCTTGCCTAATTGCATTATAATTGCCTTTCCCCCAGTTATACCTCTTTCCCTGTGGTATATACCTATCCCTGTCCGTTGCTATTGTAAACATAACCGAATTATGCTCACTATCGCCAAAGTGCTCACCTACCTCCAAATCTAACACCTGGCTGGGTTCATTCCCCAGTACCAAATCCATGTGGCATCTTCCCTTAATAAAAGCAAATTACTGCGGATGCTGGAATCTGAAACCAAAAGAGAAAATGCTGGAAAATCTCAGCAGGTCTGGCAGCATCTGTAAGGAGAGAAAAGAGCTGACGTTTCGAGTCTAACTGACCCTTTGTCAAAGCAGTGAACTTTCTGTTCTTTTCATATTTGATCATTTTGGTCAACATGGACTGGCGAGGAGGGGCCTTGGTTTGGTGCGTCATGTGAAAGACAGCACCTTCGATAATGTAGCCCTCTGCACCTCCATTCCCATCACCGGTGGCAAGTATAAACCCAGACCGATTCACCGGGCACTACAGTGAATTGAAATCTAGGATCTGGAATGGATCATTCAGGGCCTTCAAACTTGTTCAACTGATTAGTTAAATCGTGACTGATTTTATTTATGGATCCATCTTGGTCCTGTAACCTCTGATCTCTAATGCTCTTTCTTAACAAAAAATCTATGTCTCATCCCACGAATGAATTTTAAAAAAGCCTCCCCATTTTTGAAATTTTCAACAGGCATGCAGCCAGCAATTTTGGTTGGACAGAATTCCAGATTCCCACCACCAACCGTGTGAAGAAACAATTTTCTGGCATTAGCCCTGAGCAATCCATCTCTCATCATGTCATCGTGTGGACTTCTCACCCTGTACCCATCCTCCCCTCCAACTTATTGATCTGTTTCATTGTTTTAAACACCTCCATTTCAGCACCCTTCCTTGTCTGTATTCAAGGAAATGCAAACCTAGACTCTCCAACCTCTCCTCATAATTCAAACCCTTTAGTCCTAGGTATTATTCTGGTAAGTCTGTACTGTGCCTACTTCAAGGCCAAGTGTGGTAATGTGTAATGTTTGCTTTGGTGTAATTCATTGAACTTTTAATTGCCTGCTGCTGGTGAGTCTGCCACACTGACTTTCCTCACCTTACCACTGACCCCAGGTTTCAGCAACCAGCTGTGAGCCATAGGACAAACAGCAGCCAGAGGTAAACTGCACTGCCTGGCCCTCCTGGGGACAGGGACCAAGTTCAATTGATGATATAATCGCTTGAAAGACTTGCCGTTCTGGAGGAGCAGCCTTCATTAATTGAAGTGTAACAGAAGGGAAACTGGGCAAGCAGCCTAAAATAACTCTAAGCAGCAGCTACCAGAGATCAAATCTCAGCAGTGAAAGCTGAAGCTCTTTACCTTCTCCATTTAAAGTAAAACTGCTTCAGCATCAGAGTCAGGTCAAAGGAATAAAATGTTAGGGGCTGGTGGGGCGAAGGACACAGACTGAAGGGTGGAGGAGTAAGAATAAATCAGCAACTTCTATTGTTTAAGGTAGAGTCAGGTAAGGTGGCATGTAATCTGCCAACAATCTGAGAGAAGAGTGTCTGGGCTCGTCTCTCACTAGTTGAATCCTTCAGGGTTTCTCCATGCCACCTCAAATCTTTCAAAATCTGTAAGGATCACTTCCACATGTTGCTCCGTTTTAAGCTGCAGCTGTTTAGGTAATTCTTTGGAACTGAACTTGCATTTTCATAGCGCCTGTCAAGTGCTCAAATATCTTGAAGTGCCTTACAGCCAGTTAATAGCTTTGTGAAACAGAATATTATAGACAATCAATTTGCAGGTTTTGACAAATAGCTGTTGGGTGAATGACCAGAGTTTTTTTTCTGAGGTATTTTTTGCTGACCAGCACACTGGAATTGTGCCACGGAGCATCCTTAAAGGAAGGGCCTCGCACTGTCATTTGCCTTTATCCTCCATCGAGTTTTAGCTGAGATTGTGTGCT
The DNA here is from genome assembly GCF_047496795.1 of Chiloscyllium punctatum. Taxonomy (NCBI): domain Eukaryota; kingdom Metazoa; phylum Chordata; class Chondrichthyes; order Orectolobiformes; family Hemiscylliidae; genus Chiloscyllium; species Chiloscyllium punctatum. Next base: position 128,410,671 of record NC_092746.1, on the reverse strand, counting down.
CAAGTCCTGGCCCCAGTGCAGTGTTCCGAACACGTGGAAAGCACAATCTCAATCTCTGCCTGAATGAAGGGCCACTCGTGTACGTGTGATGGATTCCTTCTGTGTCTGCAGTTCTTGTGGAGTGGGCTCATAAATTCCATTCTCCCACTGTGGATAGCTTCTTAAATGGAGGCCAGGCACAGGAAGAGAGAGAAATATCCTGTAGGCCTAATGGTTCTATTAAATAGTCCAGTTTTAATGGTGTTCTCACATACAGCTGGCATCGCTTTGCTTCCTAATAACATTCACCTGCTACTTCTTGATGCCTGTGACAAAAAGGTTGTAGCTGGGGAGAATTGTTGGGGAGAGAAGCAGGATGAACAATTTGAGCTTTGGGCAAGTCTTATCTCACTGCATGGAGCATGGTGGGTTAAGGTGAGCTTTAGTATGGTGCATAGCTCCATATCTCTGGAGTCATCAGCTCAGGTGGCTTAGGGTAGGAAATGTTATTGGCCTTTGCAAGGTTTCATTGAAAACTGTCCAAATTATTCTCTGCTATTTCATCAAAATCCTTCCTTTCATCATGCAGTCAGAAGTTGACATGTTTACTTACTGCAGAATGTTAAGCTCCATTCACAATCCAATGATGCTGCATGCAGACATGGGCTGCTTCTGTAAGATTTGGGCAATATTCAGGCTTAGGAGGTGGAAATGGCTGTCAGGGAGCATGGCTGAGAGCATTCAATACGATTGAACCAATTATCAAGAAAGACCAGTCCTATGTGGCAATTTAGTTGGGTTTTTAAAATCTGGGTTGCTGTGTTACCCTTTGGTTAATGATCAACCTTTTTAATGATGAGATCTTATTTATAGCAAAGAGTCATCTTGTTCTATGATTCTTCATTTTAGGATATAGACACTCTGACTTATGGAGAGGGACGAGAGCTGGGGAAGGGTCTTCCTATCAAACTCCATGAACATCCCTGTCAATCATTTCTTTGTGGGATTCTGTTTCGTGTGGTAACTCTTTTCTTTTCCCCCTCCCACCCCGCCCCTGCAAGCCAACCCTTCAGTTACAGCAAATTACAACTGTGTTGGAGTTTCCTGGTCTGCCCTTCTTGCAGCTTTTCTGACAGCTATATGGAATGAACTTCTTGTGTGAGTTATGCCAAGTTGCCTGCTACTGTAAAGTTCTTTTGAATTGGGATGGTGGAATGCTTTAATGACTTACAGTTGCTGCTATGCACTTGACCAGTCGGCCCCAGGTGCAGCCTGATAGAAGACGTTTAACTGCCTTGAAGGAAGGCCGTTGACAGTTGTTTTTCTAGGGAAAAGTAAACCTCCATAAATCAGTTACGGGGCTCTGTGGTTCGGTGGTGGCTTTTCCCCACTACACACCGCCAAGACTAGTCAGCAGCCCATACTGTATCATACTGTACCCAGAGAACGGCTGCTTATCTCTGGACTGAAAGTCTTTGACTGCTGTACACCATGTACTGTCAACAAGGACTGTCCTGTCTGCTGCAGCTGGTGGCAGAGGGTGGGGGCCCAGGCTAGGAGCTGTTCCGATTCCACTGCTACGCTTCGCATCCTGTCAGGGAGGCAGGTGGTGCTGTGTTGGCTGAGATGTATAAACCCTCTTAGATTGAAAAGGCATTTCCTTGATGCTGAGGACAGGTTGTATTTATCATCTGTCCCAGGACCAAACCAACATGTCGAGGGCATGAGTTTGTGGTTACTGTTGTATGCATAGCAGAACCTGCCACACTACAATAAGATGGCAGGTCACTTTCTGTGTTTTGATAGCGTTGTTTGAAGGATGTATTCTGGGCAAGTTGGAAAGAATTGTATGCTGCCTTTGGAAAGAAGTCTTTAATATCCAACTATTCTGTCTGGCAGCTTCATGCTGCACACGAGCTTCCCATCTCTTCCTTTCTTCTTCGTGCTTTTACCTAGCTATCCCTTTTTGTTGTTCACATCAGCCACTCCACATGGTAATGTGTTCTGCATTCTTGTGACTTCCTAAGGATATAAGTTGCTGCTGGACTCTCCCTCTGAACATTGAATGTACAGTACAGAAGCTGCAGCTGGCCCAAGCTAGTGTTTATGTTCTGTATACACCCACTCCCGCTTCAACTCTCTCCATACTTCTGTTTCTTTCTTGCTTTTGTGTTTGTTCAGATTGCTCTTAAATCCATCTTCACGTTCTTCATTTCCATAAGACGATAACAAATAGGAGCAGAAATTACGCAGTTCAGCCCATCAAGTTCACTCCACCATTCAATCATGGCTGCTAAGTTTCTCAATCCCATTCTCCCACTTTCTCCCTGTAACCCTTGATGCTCAAGAACCTATCTAGCTCCGTCTTCTGTATACTTAATAACCTGGCCTCCAAAGCCTTCTGTGGCAATGAATTCCATAGATTCCCCACTCTCTGGCTGAAGAAGTTTCTCCTTGTCTCCATTCTAAAAGATCTTCCCTTTACTCTAAGGCCCTCTGGTCCTAGTCTATCCTATCAATGGAAACAGCTTCCTTCCATTCCCTCATGACTCTGTGTAAATAAGTTTCTCTCAATTCCTGATTTGAATTGAGTGACTATTTTGTGTTTATGGCCTCTCTGGTACTAGTTCCACGTACAAGTGGAAATATTTTCTATGTATCTACCCTAACAATCACATTTATAACCTTAAAAGTTCACCAATAAGCAATAAATGCTGGCTAAGTCAGAAATGGCCACATTCCATGAATGAATCGTGAAAACTTCCATTTGGTGACCTACCATACTCTTTTTTTTTCTTCAGAAAAGAATGTTGTCCTATAAAATCTTTCCTGCTGACTCGAACCCCTCAATTCAGCATCCATGTAAACCTGTTGTTTTTGCTCCTTCCTGCTGCCTCAATATCCTAATGTGGAGGACATGTTCAGTCCTCAAAAGTATGGTCAAAAGTTCTATCCAAGTTAATCTTTCCTGCTTACTCTATTCCACTAGAAATTGCATCCTATTGGATGTCTTTTTTTCCGGTCTTGCTTAGCAACTTTTGAATTGTATATTTTGTATCCTGACACCCCTTTGCTACCATATCTAATGTTGTCTAAGTGGTTTGTCCATATTCTTACAATCAAAGTGTCCCACCTCACACTTAGCTACATTTTAGTTCATTTGCCAAATGAGTGCTCACTCTGGAAATTTACTCAAGTCATCTTGTAATTTGTGGCAGTACCACTCCTACGACCACCCCGAAATTTGCTTTCATGGCAAATTGAGAAATTCCACTCTATTCAAGTCTAAATTATGAAAGCAGAAGTGAATAAACATGGTCCTAACACCTATCATCACGGAACACCAACTTGTGCCCATTTGAATTATTTGTGCAGCTTTTATTTTGAACTCTCCATTAGTGTGGCTACAGTTGCAAACCTGGTGCCTGAATTTAATTCTGCTCCCACCCTTTGCCGTGATTAGCAGCGTTGAGACTGTCAGGCGCAGAATTTCGACACTGGGTGGAGGGAGCAGAGTTGTGTGGCGTTGGGAGTGGGGAAGCAGAGTTGAGTATATTTTATTACCTCTGGCGTGTTGGCTGTTTTCAAGCTTGTCACAGTAGGGAAATGTGGCTGATTGTGACCCAAGAGTGATGGAATTTCCGTCCTAACTGCTCCAAGCAATAAAATGCTGGGAATGCCTTGGTGGAAAGAGAACTTGGTAATCTTGGAATGAGAAACAGCCTCACTAGTGCTGGAAGTGACATGCCACAGTGAACAGTGGGCTGACACTCCAGCTAATGTATGTTATAAATGCTTTACTGCAATCTTCTTCTGTCATTAGTACTGGGCATTCATTTGAAAAATGGTTGCACTTGCATTGATATAGAGCCTATTCATTCCTTGAAACTCTCCAATATGCTTCACAGCTATGGCAACAGCCACTTCTAAGTTTGTAAAATCCAGCAGATTTTTTTATGCGCAGCAAAATCATACAACAGTGTTAGGAATGTAGACTATTTAATCAGATCTGTTGGTGCTGCTTGGGGATGATTCGCTTTTCTCTGAATTATATAGGATCTTTCCTGTGCACCTGTCAGGTCAGGCATTTAATGCTCGATCCAAAAACCAGCACTTCTAACAGTGCAGTGCTGGGGAAGCGCTGCTCCATGTGTCAGCCTAGATGACCACTAGGATTCTGCACAAACACTGCCTTTTTTTTGGTGAGTGTACAGCCAACAAGCCAATTTGGCAATGAAACAAGTGATTGATTGAGCACCACTTGTTCTCATTGTTCTCCCCTCAGCACGTGTCCCTCCCCCCTCCTTCTTCAACACCCCCCCCCTCCCCCTCCAAAGAAACAAAGCCATTTTATCAACGCCAGATGCCCTTCGGCTTCCTCGCAGCTTCTAGCTCGGATCTGTAAGGTGAAACGTCTGACAGGGTAATCAGTCAAATATGTACTTGGCACTTGCTGCACATTCAGAGGGAATGCATTGATGTGAGGATATGGTTTGCGATAGAACTGGAAAGGACGGGAAGAGCGCAAAAGAGAGGAAAGTTTAAAAAGAAAATGACAGACCTCTGGGGAGAAAGGAGGAAGGAAGAAGGATCGAGAGTGCGGTTATATTGGAGAGCATGGGGTCTGCGATGTAGCAGACACTGCCGTCATTGTGAGCTGGAGAGGGGAGAGGAGGAGGGGTGAGGAATAGGAAACTCTCTTCTCTCCAGAGAAAGTGCACAGGAACCGGGAGAGTGAAAAAATTCCAGAGGTGGGGAATGTCTTCCTCTTTCTCCAGACAGCCGCCGGGCGCAGTGCCAGCTCCTGTACCTGCAGCTCGGATCAAGCCCAGACTGCCGGCCCTCGACTGGGGAGCCGGCCTGCCAAGTGCAGGCAGATGTGGGCTTAAAACGCATTAACCCTTTCCCTGTGTCAACGGCAGCACAAATGTGAGCAGCAATTGTAGGAAAGCCTCACTCTGCAGACTGATGCAGACTTGGTATTCTATTAAAGGTGCTTACCCTCTCAGTAATCCATCATATTTTGTAAATTTTCTGTTCCCTTTCTTCCCCCCCCCCCACCACCTTTTCAAAACTAAGCAACTATAACGAAGGAACAGCAAAGAAAGGGTCCATTCAACCCATCATGTTGATGTCGGTGGAGCAAACTAGCTGTCCATTCTAAACCCATTTCCCAGCACTCCATTTGGAGCTTTGCCAGTCACAGCACCTTCGGTCTAGATCCAGGTTCATTTTAATGAGTTCAGGGTTTCCGTCTTAACCAACAAATCGGATAGCAAATTCCAGACACCGACAACTATTTGTGTGGAAGAGTTTTCCCTCATATCCCCTCTGATCCTTTTGTGAATCATCTTAAATCTGGTAACTGATCTCTCTGCAAGGGGGATCAGGTCTTCCCTATCCATACTATCCAAAGCTATCATCTGTCTAAGTGATTGCATATATTGACAGATTAGAAAATTCTTGGATGGGTTGGAGATTGCCACTGAATGGGTGAGCTGAATAATATCTAACTTCCCTTTTAAATAATATATAGAAGTACACAATAGAGAAAAGAATAGAAGGCGGTATAGAATTGGTGGAAGGGAGTGTGTGTGAAATACAAATAGCACATAAACCAGTTAGGCTCAGAAACCAGGCCCTTCAGCCCATCATGTGAAATTCTGCAAGTAAGCAACATCTGATGTGGTAGGACTTTAACCAGAGTGCAATACCTCGGCAATTTGTATTTTTGATTGGTTTCTCCCCTCTTGTCTGCAAAGTGCACTGCACAGTAACACACAGCTCATTGGATGCTGCCAATACTGTCGTTCCTAAACCATATACTCAATCTACATGTCTTAGTGTGCCGATGGGAAATACAGCTGCGGGGAGGGTATTGTGAAACAACGGAATCGTATAATTGTTTGTTGTTTTGTACACGTTTTACTAGAAATTGTTGAATAGGAAGGTAGAGTTGGTTTATCACCCTTACTAATTGTTCAGCATGCAGGTGCTGTTTGGTTGGCTGTTACTGCTGCAACTGAGGTTCAGGGATTTTAGCACTGACCAGGAATCAAACTTTGGGTTTTCTCATCTGTATGGCACACTGATGTGGAACTTTGTTTTTGTACTTTCTGTTCTAGCCATTGAGATTCCAGCATATTCAACAAACTGAAGTGAATGTTTCTGTTTATTAAAAAGTGCCCAGGTCTTAATGCAGCAGATTTTCAATTTTTATTTTGATAGTTCAGAGCAGTTCCTCCTCTGGGACTGGCTGTTCGGATTTAATTGGCCATATTGTGCCTCAGTAGCTGAACTACTGTATCTAACTTTCCAGTGGTTTTCAGCCGATATAGAAAACAGATCTCTCTCTTTTTTTAACGAGGAACCATGATCCTGTGCAAAGTTGTACAATACCAGATGGTAGCTATGATATCATCATCCCCTGAACGTGCTCCCCACTCCCACTCCTACCTTTCAACCACAGGAACTATCCAGGCTGCAAATTCACCTCACGCCGTGGCTTTAAGGCAACTGATCTCTTCCTGTATTGGGTTTGTCAGAATAATGGGCTGTGGAAAAATGCAAGGAGGAGGTGAGAGAGGTGAGCAGGCTATAACTGATGATTGGTGCAGCACTAGGGAATCATACTGCACAGAACGAGGCCATTTGGCCCAACATGCCAATGTTAGCTTTTTGTGATTAATTCTACAGCTCTTTACTGTGCTGGTTCCCAGTAGCTTGCCAAACCTCCACATGTCAAGTCTTCATTCAGCTTCTCTTGGAATGTTACTGATTAATTTTTTTTTCACCATCTTTTAAGATGGTGTACTTCAGATAACCATAATGCTGCTGTCAATCATTCACTGCGTTTCAGTTAAATTTAGTTCCAAGTTGTAATTGTTCGTGACTTAACTCGTGGGAGAGTGAAGCTGAGAGTGCCCCATTTATAAAACTGTAGTGCTTGGTCCCATTAACGAGGAGAAAGTGAGGACTGCAGATGCTGGAGATCAAAGCTGAAAATGTGTTGCTAGAAAAGCGCAGCAGGTCAGGCAGCATCCAAGGAACAGGAGAATTGACGTTTCGGGCATCAGCCCTTCTTCAGGAATCTTTCTGAAGAAGGGCTGATGCCCGAAACGTCGATTCTCCTGTTCCTTGGATGCTGCCTGACTTGCTGCGCTTTTCCAGCAACACATTTTCAGCTTGGTCCCATTAACCCCCATGTTATCAAAAAATCAGGTCTTTGCTCTGAATGCTCAGGGTAATATTGCCTTGGGTTTTTGTTGTATCTTGGTGTAGGATTACTGAAGTGATTCCCAGCCCCTATAGAGTACCTTTTTTTTATTTTATATCCTGTCATCCGAAAACTTTGGTAACATGATGACAAGAATATGATGGCAGCACTTCGAGGGCAAGGGAGTGGAGAAATTTTGCTGCTCAGTAAGTGAATGGTGGCTTAAGGGGAAGCACGGTGGACCAGTGGTTAGCACTGCTGCCTCACAGCGCAAGGGCCCAGTTTCAGTTCCCACTTCGGGTGACTGTCTGTGTGGAGATTGCACATTCTCCCTGTGTCTGTGTGGGTTTCTTCCGGGTGCTCCGGTTTCTTCCCATAGTCCAAAGATGGACAGGTTAGGTGGATTGGCCATGCTAAATTGCCCATAGTGTTAGTCAGGGGGAACGGGTCTGGGTAGGTTACTCTTCGGAGGGTCGGTGTGGACTTGTTAGGCCGAAGGACCTGTTTTCAGACTGTAAATAATCTAATATAATCTAATCTAATCTTTAAAAAAAAGTGACAATTAAAATGGGTCTGTGGAAAGGTGCTGCTTCTAGGCAAAGCAGATCTTTGATCAGGAATAGTGCTGCTCGATCAGCAATGAGAAGGTGTCTGTTCCCAATTAGCAGTAACTCTGCCATAATTACTGAGCTAGTCTCATACTTTAATATCTAACCCAGGCACTGCTGTGTTTGTTAATGCCCAGGTAGACTGAGATCATAAGAACATAAAAAGTAAGTGCAGGAATAGGCATTTTGACAACTCGAGCCTGTCCCTGCTGTTCATTTAGATCTTGGCTGATTTGTCCCAAGTCGCAGCACTTAGTCACATTACAGATGTACAGCATGATGGCAAGAATATGATGGAAGCACTTGGAGGGCAGGGGAGTGGAAACAGACCCTTCGGTCCAACCCGTCCATGCTGACCAGATATCCAAACCCAAACTAGCCCCCAACTCCTGATATTTCAAAAACCTATCCTCCTCCTCTTTAAATATGGAGAGTCTCCACAGCTCCCACAATTTGAGGGAGAGAATTCCAGCCGTTCACTGTCCTCTTGGATAAGGAAGTCTTTTGCATCTCAGTTTTAAAAATTTCCTTCTATTCTTATATTCCTCAGCTGAAATTCCCTTACTAGTGGCAAGATCTTTTCAGCATTTACCCTAACAAGCCCATTCAGAATCCTGTGCATTTCAGTAAGATCACCCCTCATTCTTGTAAACCCAAACAAATAAAGACCTAATCTGTTCAGCTTAGTCAACCCCTTCATCCCAGGAGTCAGCCTCGTGAGTATCTTTTGAACTGCCTTGCATGCCAGTACAGTATATCCTTATTTTAATACACGGACCAAAATGTAACTATCTACACAGTAATCCAGTTGCACCCTCCCACCCCCAACACTCTGTAAAGTTGTAATAAGGCTTCCCTAATTTTAAATTCTACCCCTTAGCAATAAAGGCCTTCTCAATTACTTGCTGCACTTGCATGCTGACAGTTTGTGTTTCATGCTCACAAACACCCAAATTTCACTCTACAGCATTTTCTTGGAGCTTCTCTCTCCATTGGCATCCTGTTGCTAACGTTACTGGCCAAGGTACTGCTGTACATATATACTGGTCCAGGTATACAGAGCGAGCTTGTGCTGGGTATACCAGTCCAGGTAGACTTGTAACTGACTGAGGTATTGTGTATGTGTACTGGTCCAGGTAGGTCCATGTCTGACTGAGGTATTACTATGTGTGTATGCCACTTGAGGCAGACTTCTGTGTGACCCAGCTGTTTCCAACCTGCTTTAGCTGTGGAGGGCTGAGCTACATCCTGCACTCAAGAATATTGAATTGCTTTTTTTTTTGATGGCTCTGAATTAATAATCAAAAATGGGAGCTCTTGTTTATATTTCCGCTGCCTTATTTTGCTGCATGTTGAAACCCATGAAAGTAATGGAGTGGTCAGAATTCTCCTGCCAATTTCCTACCATCATATAGGGAATGTTTTTCAGAAACCTCTTTAAGCACTGTTTTTTTTTCTGGGATGTACCCACTGGATAAAGCATCATCACCTGACTTGGTTAAGATTTGGAGATGCTGGTGTTGGACTGGGGTGTACAAAGTTAAAAATCACACAACACCAGGTTATTGTCCAACACTAGCTTTCGGAGTGACGCTCCTTCATCAGGTGATTGTGGAGGGCTCAATCGTAACACAGAGGTGATCACCATTGCACTACACACACACACTCTCTCACATACACACAGACACAGGTACACACAGATGCGCACACAGACACCCACACACACCCTTATAGACACACATACTCCCACACTCTGACATGCACCACCTCACAGACTTAAGACACTCTGCACTCACTACACACACACACTCATTCTCTCTCACACACACACATTCTCACACTCACAACCCCCACCCCAGACAGACAGATACACACACACACACAGGCAGACAAAGATCCACATGCACACATATATTTTGTGGGGTGAATTTGTACTTGCAGAGTTGCATTGCACTTTGCTCAAAAATTGCATACATTCATGTAGAACTCTGAGCTCAAAAACTGCATGAATTTATGTAAAACTCTGTTATCTCACTTTTTAGATTAGAATCAATCTAAACATCAGGTCATAGACAGAGAACACAGGGGGCTAACACCTTCAACATATTGTCTAGATATCACCATTGTTAACAGCGAACCTGAGAATGCAACTTTTTTAAAAAAAAGGTTTTGTGATTTAAACATGAAAGAAGTGAAACTATCATTGTATTCTAACAGATGAAAGGCTTAACAGACAATCAATTTTTCAATGTATAATTTCAGTTACATCACACTGCAAATCTTTGCTATAAATTCTGTGTTACGATCGAGCCCTCCACTATCACCTGATGAAGGAGCGTCGCTCCGAAAGCTAGTGTGCTTCCAATTAAACCTGTTGGACCATAACCTGGTGTTGTGTGATTTTTAACTTTGACCTGGTTAAGTGTTTGATTGCACTCTCCAGCTTGGAGCGGGGAATTGCCTGAAAATACAGGCGGACACGCATGATGAGCCAGAACTTGGCATTTGTTTTTCTCTTCGGGAATAGAAATGGATTTGGGAAATTGCCCGATTTTAGATGGTTACCTCTGAGCACTGATAGTATCAATGGGCTGGTCTCGATGAAATGTATCACTGGCATATCTATAATACCATCAATGTGTGACCCTGGGTGATAGGTAATGAGCTCTCAGGCAGTATGATTTGGATTACGAGTATGAATTAAGAAGTTTGATATGTGCAGGAATAGAAGAGATCCCATTCTGGTGCTGGTGCCTGCAGTAATACTGCTTAGCAAAACTCATCATAGGATCTAGCCATGTATCCTGCTGAACTCTCTGTAACCTGTTTGCAATTAACTTTTTATACGCTTAGTAATAATTGACTCCTATTTTTCTCCACTTCATTACAATAGTTTAGAAACTGTGTGGCAGCAGTCTAAAAGCTGCTACATTGTCTTCACATGCTTATCCCCTTGCTTTCAAGGTTAACCTTGTCCAGAGCAACTGAAGCTGTTAGCCCCTAAGAATGCAAGAAATAAAAGCAGGAATAGGACATGCAGCCCATCAAGCCTGATCTGTCTCCAGTCTCAACTCCCCTTTTCACGCCAACACCTCATTGCTGCAAATTCCCCAACATTTCCAAAGTCTACCGACCTCTTAGAATCATAGAATTAGAATTCCTATAGTGTGGAAGCAGGCCATTCAGCCTATCACGTCCACACTGGCCCTGTCAATAGCATTGCGACCAAACCCATCTCCTACCCAGTCACTGTAACCTTGCATTTCCAGCGGCTAATCCAGCTAACCTACACAACCCTGGTCACTATGGGACAATTTACTGCAACTAGTCCACCTAACCTGCACATCTTTGGACTGTAGAGAAACTGGAGCACCCAGAGGAAACCCCACAGAGATACTGAGAGACTGTGTGGAGTTTGCACAGTCACAGGAGGCTGGAATCAAATGAGGGTCCCTGGCGCTGTGAGGCAGCCGTGCTCACCACTGAGCCTCCATATGGCCCTTCTTTAAATACTTCCAATTATTTGGCCTCTGCAACTCTCTGGGGTCAAAAATTCTAGATGATCAAGACCCACTAGGCGAAGAAGTTCCTCTGCACTTTGGTTTTAAATGAGTGCCTTCTTATTTTATAATTATGTCAAAATAAAGAACTGCAGATATTGGAGAGCTGATAGAAAAATGCAAATTGCTGTCAAAGCGCAGGAGGATGGGCAGCATTTGTGGGAAGAATGCAGAGTTAATGTTCCAAGTCTGGTAACTCTTCATCAGATCCTTCTGATGGTGAGTCACCAGATTTGAAATGCTAACTCTGCTTTCTTTTCATAGATACTGCCAGACTTCCTGAGTATTGCCAGTAATTTGTGTTTTTCTTTCTGTAATTATGTCCCATACTTCAAGATTACCCCAACTATTGGAAGTATCTTCTCAACATGTACCTTGTTGAGCCCCTCAGACTCCCTTCAATAAGATCACCCCTCATTCTCCTAAACTCTAAGTAAATGTCTAACCTGTTTAGCCAGGTAGTCTTGTTAAGTCAACCCCTACATCCTAGGGATCAGACTAATTAAGGAGAACATTCAGCCCATTGTGTCTATTATGGTACTTCTAAAATGCTGTTAAGTTAGCCCACCACCTTGCTGTAGTCCCACCTGAGGCGCTGATTTTTTTTTTTGAACATTCATCCAATTTCCTTCAGTAAGTTATTATTGGATCTGCTTTCACCAGCTTTTCACGCAGCGCCTTCCAGATCACAAAACAACTTTTTTTAAAAATAAAAGAACTTCTAGAATCTTCTCTAGTTACCTTGCTGGTTATATTTAGTTTCTGTTTTGGTCATTTTTCCTCGTGCTAGTCGAAATTGTATCTCCTTATTTACTCTGATCAAAATCCTTCTTGATTTTTAAGGGCTTCTGTCAAAAATCTGTTGTAAGGAGAACAAGTCCAGCTTTTGTAGCATATTCATAACTGGAGTGTCTTATCCCTTCCCCATAAATCTCCTCTTTCCTCTGTTCCAAGGCTTGGTGTTCAGTCCTAAATTGACAGGATTTCAAAATTTGTGGCTCCACAAGTTTTGGGCAAATGTTTTTTGGTAACAAAGTTGCACTGTTGGTCTGAAGAATGGTGATTTAGAACACTTGATCTGTGGGCAGTGGTGCCTTGTGTGTGTGTGAATTCATGACAGCATTTGAATTCTGTGCTCTACATAAGATGACTAGATATAGGAGCAGGAGTAGGCAATTCAGCCCATCAAGTTTGTTCCCCCATTCAATGAGATTATGGCTAGTTAGATGATCCTTGACTCTCTCTTCCTACCATTTCCTAATAATCCTTGATTAAAAATGTCATTCTCAACCTTGAATATACTTAACGGCCTAGCCTCAGCAGCTCTTGACAGCAAAGAATTCTACACATTCCCTGCTCTCTGAAAGAAGAATTTCCTCTTCATCTCCATCTTAAATGGGGGTTTCCCAATTTCAAGATTATGCCCTCTGGGCCTAGACTCGCTCACAGGGAAAACAACTTTTCCATATCTAACCTGTCCGGTCCCTAAGAATCTTCTATGTTTAAGCAGGATCGCCTCTTATTTCTAGACATTCCAACGGGTAGAGGGCAAACTTACTCATTGTGTGGAGGTGTTGGACTAGGGTGGGCAACGTTTACAAAAAATCACACAGCACCAGGTTATGGTCCAACAGGTTCAGTCAGAAGTACAAGCTTTTGGAGCACTGCTTCTTCAGTCAGTCACTAGCTACCTGACGATCACAATTATGCCTCAGACAACACACAGGAAGCCGAGGATTGGTGTTGAGAATTTTACTTTCTATTCCATATTTATTACATGACAAACCAGCTTGGGATGAAGAAATTAATCATGTACTAGACCCTGCTTTGCAGTACTTGAAGCGTCTAGTAGTAGTTTTGTTGCATTCTGATTTTGAATTTCCTCCTTGGTACCAGCAGTTCAGCAGCACTGCAGCTGTGTGAACATCAGTTTCCCGAGCACATTTTCTCTTGTGGTAGTTATTTCATTTGTTTCATGTCCTCTTTTTGCAGTTGAATATTTAGTCATTTTGGAATGGCATCAGTGTCTTCTATTATGGAAAGTGATGCAAAGTATTTATTTCAACCCCTCTGCTTTTTCCTGGTTCCCCATTATTATTTCTCCAGCCTCATTTTCAAAGGGGGCCTGTATTCACTTTGGCTTCTCTCTTCTTTTTCACATATTTAAAGAAGCTCTTGCACTCTGTCTTGATATTACTTCCAAGTTCGCCCTCAAAGTTTACTTTCTCCCTCTTTTTTTTTTGGTCATCTTTTGTTGATTGTTAAAACTTTCAGTTCTCTGGCTTACCACTAATTGTTGCCACATTCTTTCAATCTGATGCTACCCTGGTCCCTGAGGCTCTGCAGACTCGAGCACATTTATTTATTTTGCTGATTTTGGCAGCAATAAATATTGACAGTTATCTTACGATTGTTCAGCTGTTTTCATAAGGCAGCTGCCCCAGCTCACCCGGCACCTCTCCAAAGTAAGTTGTCTTCACCTTCTCTCTGTTCAATGGGGAACTTGTCCAAGCTCCAGAAGTCGCTTTGAAACCCTCGACTGTCTGAACTTGGCGTCTGAAACAAACACACTCCACAGGCTCCCAAGTGCCTGAAGAGCACTTCCCTGTCACAGAGCTGCTGTAGAATCATGGGAATTTACAGCAAAGGAGAAAATCTAATATGAGGCAGGAATGATAGAATGGTTGCCATTTGTCTGTTTCTATGATGCCAGAGGCATTTTTTTTTAATGGTATGATATAATTGGGTCAGGCAATCATATGGTCAAGTCCACAAGACCCGTGCTGATGATCCTAGTGCAGTATTACTGTACTGCTGATTTCTGGTGAGATATTAAACCGAGAGGGCGAGGGCACAGAGCACAGGGCACAGATAATTGACAAAGAAACAAAATAATCTTACACAGTGAGTAGTTAGGAATTGAAATATGCCGCCTCAGTGTGTCGTGTAGATTGCTTCAATCAAACCTACAAGGCAATTAGATAGTTACCCAAAAAGGAAGAATGTGCAGGGTGATTGGATGAAGATGGTGGAATAGTTGGGGGTGAATTACTGAGCTGACACAGACACAACTGGCTGAATGACCTCCTGTGCTGGAACAGTTCTGTGATTGAGTCATTGCCTATTCATATAGATAGGCTAAAGAATGCTGTTTTGAAGAAGTTTGCCATTATTATGACTCTGGTGGGCGAAGTGCACAGGAGATTAAGCACATGACTTGACTTGCTGTATTTATTTGATCACTAACACATCAATTATTTGCTCTTTATTACTGTCATCTAGAATGATCGAGCCTTTCACCAGGTTTCATCGCAAACTTTTTCGAAAAAACTTTCTGCTCTACCTGTGTGTGACCAAACTGATTATCAGCAAAACTACAATGTACGACTTCAGTGACATTCCCTTAGTCATAATTCATACACTGCCATGTTCCAACACAAGCACAGCAAGGTGACACACACCTGCAAAGCAATTGAGGTGGGGGGGTGGAGGGAGGAAAAGCCTTGTTGATTGAGAGTCTAAACTAAATAGGAAGAATGAAATTCTCATAGTTTGTTCTTTTATTTAATCAATATGAACACATTGATGTCAGATCAATGATAGTTGGGTAGCAGGTCAGTTGCTATTGAGTTAACATTTTGACTTTCAGAAGTTGAGGGAATAACAGGTCTCTGATTTCTGAACCTTTTCTCTGATGCTGAAGAAATACTTCACTGAAGAAAAAGTGAGGCAGAGAGAAGGGGGGTTAGGCAGAATTGGGGAGAAGAGGGTGTGAAGGCAGATGGAGGGGCAGGCAGAAGGCGTGGTGAAGAGGGTGGGCAGGCAGAAGAGGAGGGGAGAAGACAGGGGGGTGGGGGGAGCAGACGGAAGGGAGGGGGAAGAGAGACACAGAAGTTTCCTTGTAAGCCTCTAACAATTCTCCAGTCTGTGGCAAAAATAGAAACTCAAAGTCCAGAGGCTGTTGCTAGGCAATCCTCAACATTAGGCTCTGCTTAGTATCATAACTGCGAGGCAAACTTTTTCCTGTGTTTTTTTAAATTAAAGCTTTCCTCCCAAAATCTTTTGGCTTTTTGGAAACAACAGATAACCCCCAACCCTTCTGGTTTTGATTTCTGTATTCCAAACATTCACCTGATAATTTCTGTGTGATCGAGAAATTGTGCAAACTTTCCATCTTTTGCAGTTATCCTTCATTTATTTAGATACATATATGTTTCTAGCAAATGCTGTCCAGGTCAGTGTATGTGTGTATATATTTATATCACTCCATTTGCATCACAGCAACATCGTATCCACTTATGCATTTTACTGCTGGTAACTTTGCTGGTATAAATTGGTTGCTTTTTGTTTCTTGTACAGTAATGACAGTACTTCAAAACGAGGATTTGGTTGGCTGCAAAGGATTTGATACTTTATTCTCATGTCGTCACTATGTAAATCACTACATAAGTGGATGCTCTTTAAAGGAGATCTCTTCTCCACCTCAATAGCTTTGTATGGTAAACCATTCCATGTTGAAGTGTGTGGAATGTGTCTCTTATGACATCAGTTTTTGTGGTCATGGTGATCTTCAGTCCATGCCTGAGGATTTAACTTATTTTGGTTAAAGGAACATTTGATGAGCAAACCTTTAGTCATGGCAGGAAAACCATGAGTAATGCATTCTTCTCCTGTCTCAGCTTCCTTATCAAGTCTTATTGGTGTTTAAATATGTCCTTTATAATTCCAAATAAATTAAAATCACAAATGAAAATATCTCTGATGTAAGATACAGTAGTCAGACTGGAGTTTCCAATCAAACTCTTTTGATGTTATTACTGTTATTATGCTATTGATGTTATTATAGATTTTCCATCTCCAGGCCCCTGTGTTTTGGAGGTTCGTGTTGTCATGAATCCTCAAATTGCACCATAATCATGAGATCAAACACATTCATGAAAGTGGAGATGGTGAGCTAGAAGGGGAACAGGAGTGACTCACCAAGCATCCAAGTTTCGTCATCTGGGTCATGGGTCAGTGTGGCAATCCTGGGGGTCAGCTTGTTGTCTTTTATCAGCAATGAGACATGGAATGTGTCTGTCATGGTGATTTGAATCAAGGAGCTTTAGTCTGTGGAGAGTGTTCAGAGGCTGATGCTGGTTGGGGGTGTGTTGGGGTTTCAGACGAGGATAGCTCGGGTTGCCAGACTGTTGTTCCTGACTAATTGATTCCAGATCCGTGACCAGGAGGCAGACGAGCAGTGAGACCCGTTACCACACGGGGAAAGAATGCACTCCACTCGACTGCTGTCAGAGTGACCGTAGTATACTGCAGCTAGCAAGGCAAACTAATAACGGAACTGGAGAATTTGGACGTGACCTTTGCCCTTCAGGCCTGTCTGATTTGGATTAAGAAAAATATGAATTCGTTAAATTTTGAGTAGCCTTGGTGTATAATTATTAGTTTATAGTTGTAAGTAATGTTGCAGCTTAAAATCAGACTTGGTGTGCTTCCATTCCCTACACACATACACACAGATGCACCCAATCGAAAAGACTGACTCCAGTAAAGCTTGGTACATGTCATGGTACTTTTCTGGTATTTTCCTGACTGCATGATATGCCAGTTGTTGGCTTTCCTTCTCAATGTTCTCATAGACACAACTATTTCTGAGTTACTCTGCCTTCTGAAAAAGCTGATGATCTCTAAAGTCTATTAACATAAATTCAAAGACTATATAGGTATTGGGGCATGTTAGATTTGAGTGAACAGTGGTTGAATTCATTATTATTCAATGTTCATCCCCTTCACTGTTGTCGCACAATGCCGGCAGTGTGTACCATCTAAGAGATGTGCTGCTGTAACTCACCGAGACTCCTTTTGAGAGCACCTTCCAAACCCCTGACCACTTCGGTCTAGAGGACAAAAGTAACCGATACATGGAAACACCACTACCTTCAAGTTCCCCTCCAAGCCACTCACCATCCTGACTTGGAAATTTATCACCATTCCTTCACTGTCGCTGGGTCAGAAAATCCCTCCCTCTAAGCACTGTGGGTTGTAACTTTTATGGAATGTGGGCTTCACTGACTGATTCTATTAAGCGCTGGTACAAAGAGATGTACAGCACAGAACTTCAGCCGAACTTGTCCATGCTGACCTAATCTAGTCCCGTTTACTAGCACTCGGACAATTTCTCTCTAAACCCTTCCTATTCATATATCCATCCAGATGCCTTTGAAATGCTGTAATTGTACCACTTCCTCTGGCAGCTCATTCCATACACGTACCACCCTCTGTGTAAAAAGTTGCCCCTTAGGTCCCTTTTATATCTTTCCCCTCTCACCCTAAACCTGTGCCCTCTAATTCTAGACTCCCACACCCCAGGGAAAAGATGTTGTCTATTTATCCTATATGTGCCCCTCATGATTTTATAAACCCCTGTGGCTGTGGAGGCCAAGTCTCCGGATACTTTCAAGAAAGAGTTGGATAGAGCTCTTAAGGATAGTGGAATCAAGGGTTATGGGGATAAGGCAGGAACAGGATACTGATTGAGGATGATCCGCCATGATCATTATGAATAATGGTGCTGGCTCGAAGGGCAGAATGGCTTACTCCTGCATCTATTGTCTATTGTCTAAGGTTGCCCCTCAGCCTCTCCCTATAGCTCAAATCCTTCAACCCTGGCAACGTCCTTGTAAATCTTATCTGAACCCTTTCAAGTTTAACAACATACTTCCAATAAGAAGGAGACGAGAATTGAACGCAATATTTTCCAAAAGTAGCCTAACCAATGTCCTGTATAACTGCAACATGACCTCCCAACTCCTGTACTCAATGCACTGACCAATAAAGGAAAGCATACCAAACGCTGCCTTCACTATGGCAAAAGTGAGGACTGCAGATGCTAGAAACCAGAGTTTAGATCAGAGTGGTGCTGGAAAAGCACAGCTGGTCAGGCAGCAAGGAGCAGGAAAATTGACGTTTCAGGCAAAAGCCCTTCAGCTGCCTTCACTATCCTATCTACTGCGACTCTACTTTCAAGGAACTAAGAACCTGCACTCCAAGGTTTCTTTGCTCAGTAACACACTCAGGGCCTCACCATTGCATTGTAAGTCCTACTCTGATTTGCTTTTCCAAAATGCAGCACCTCTCATTTATCTAAATTAAACTCCATCTGCCACTCCTCAGCCTACTGGCCCATCTGGTCAAGATCCCATTGTAGTCTGAGGTAACCCTCTTCGCTGTCAACTGCACCTCTAATTTTGGTGTCATCTGCAAACTTACTAACTCTACCTCCTATGTTCACATCCAAATCACCTATATAAATGACGAAAAGTAGTGGACTGATCCTTGTGGTACACCACTGGTCACAGGCCTCCAGTCTGAAAAACAACCCTCCACCACCACCCTCTGTCTTCTACCTTTGAGCCAGTTCTGTATTCCATGGGATCTAACCTTGCTAACCAGTCTCCCATATCCTAGTCTCACCTTGTCCAATGCCTTACTGAAGTCCATATAGGTCACGTCTGCTGCTCTCATCAATCCTCTTTGTTACTACTTTTAAATACTCTACCAAGTTTGTGAGACGTGACTTCCCATGCATAAACCCATGTTGACTATCCCTAATCAGTCCTTGCCTTTCCAAATACATGTACATCCTGTCCCTCAGGATTCCCTCTAACAAGTTGCCCACCGCTGGTGTCACACTCACCAGTGTATAGTTCCCTGGCTTTTCCTTACCACCCTTCCTAAACAGTGGCACCACATTTGCCAACCTCCAGTCTTCCGGCACCTCACCTGTGACTATCGATCTTACAAATATCTCAGCAAGAGGCCCAGCAATTACTTTTCTAGATTCCCACAGAGTTCTCAGGTACACCTGATCAGGTCCTGGGGATTTATCCACCTTTATGCATTTCAAGACATTCAGCACTTCCTCCTCTGTAATATGGACATTTTTCAAGATGTCACCATCTATTTCTCCACATTCTATATCTTCCATATCCTTTTCCACAGTAAATACTGATGCAAAATACTTGTTTAATATCTCCCCCATTTTCTGCAGTTCCACACAAAGGCCACCTTGCTGTTCGTTGAGGGGCCCTACTCCCTCCTTAGTTACCCTTTCATCCTTAATGTAGTTATAAAAACCCTTTTAGATTCTCCTTAGCTTTGGCAAATAAGGTTATCTCATGTCCCCTTTTTGCCCTCCTGATTTCCCTTTAAATATGCTCCTACTGCCTTTATACTCTTCTAAGGATTTACTCAATCTCTCCTGTCTATACCTGACATATGCTTCCTCCTTTTTCTTAACCAATATCTCAATTTCTTTAGTCATCCGGCATTCCCACCTACCAGCCTTTTCCTTTCAACCTAACAGGAATATACTGTCTCTGGATCCTCGTTATCTCATTTTTGAAGGCTTCACATTTTCCAGCAATCCCTTTACCTGCGAACATCTGTCCCCAATCAGCTTTTGAAAGTTATTAGAGAGGTAAAAACAATGACTGCAGATGCTGGAAACCAGGTTCGGGATTAGTGGCGCTGGAAGAGCACAGCAGTTCAGGCAGCATCCAAGGAGCTTCGAAATCGACGTTTCGGACAAAAGCCCTTCATCAGGAATAAAGGCAGTGAGCCTGAAGCGTGGAGAGATAAGCTAGAGGAAGGTGGGGGTGGGGAGAAAGTAGCATAGAGTACAATGGGTGAGTGGGGGAGGAGATGAAGGTGATAGGTCAGGGAGGAGAGGGTGGAGTGGATTGGTGGAAAAGGAGATAGGCAGGTAGGACAAGTCCGGACAAGTCATGGGGACAGTGCTGAGCTGGAAGTTTAGAACTAGGGTGAGGTGGAGGAAGGGGAAATGAGGAAACTGTTGAAATCCACATTGATGCCCTGGGGTTGAAGTGTTCCGAGGCGGAAGATGAGGCGTTCTTCCTCCAGGCGTCTGGTGGTGAGGGAGCGGCGGTGAAGGAGGCCCAGGACCTCCATGTCCTCGGCAGAGTGGGAGGGGGAGTTGAAATGTTGGGCCACGGGGCTGTGTGGTTGATTGGTGCGGGTGTCCCGGAGATGTTCCCTAAAGCGCTCTGCTAAGAGGCGCCCAGTCTCCCCAATGTAGAGGAGACCACATCGGGAGCAACGGATACAATAAATGATATTAGTGGATGTGCAAGTAAAACTTTGATGGATGTGGAAGGCTCCTTTAGGGCCTTGGATAGAGGTGAGGGAGGAGGTGTGGGTGCAGGTTTTACAGTTCCTGTGGTGGCAGGGGAAAGTGCCAGGATGGGAGGGTGGGTTGTAGGGGGGTGTGGACCTAACCAGGTAGTCACGAAGGGAACGGTCTTTGCGGAAGGCGGAAAGGGGTGGGGAGGGAAATATATCCCTGGTGCTCTTTGGAGGTGGCGGAAATGTCGGTGGATGATTTGGTTTATGCGAAGGTTGGTAGGGTGGAAGGTGAGCACCAGGGGCGTTCTGTCCTTGTTACGGTTGGAGGGGTGGGGTCTGAGGGTGGAGGTGCGGGATGTGGACGAGATGCGTTGGAGGGCATCTTTAACCACGTGGGAAGGGAAATTGCGGTCTCTAAAGATGGAGGCCATCTGGTGTGTTCTGTGGTGGAACTGGTCCTCCTGGGAGCAGATCCGGCGGAGGCGGAGTAATTGGGAATACGGGATGGCATTTTTGCAAGAGGTAGGGTGGGAAGAGGTGTAATCCAGGTAGCTGTGGGAGTCAGTGGGTTTGATGGAGAGGTTGCCTAATACTTTCAAAATTGGCATTCCTCCAATTTAGAACTTCATCTTTTAGATCTGGTCTATCCGTTTCTATCATTATTTTAACACTAATAGAATTATGGTCACTGGCCCCAAAGTGCTCCCTCACTGGCACCTCAGTCAACTGCCCTGCCTTATTTCCCCAGAGTAGGTCAAGTTTTGCACCTTCTCTCGTAGGTGCATCTACATACTAAATCAGAAGATTTTCTTGTACACACTTAACAAATTCCTCTCCATCTAAACTCTTAACACTATAGCAGTCCCAGTCTATATTTGGAAAGTTAAAATCCCCACCATAACCACCCTATTATTCTTACAGATAACTGAAATCTCCATTAAAAATTTGTTTCACAATTTCCTGCTGACTATTAGGGGATCTATAATACAATCCTAAAAAAGGTGATTTGTCTCTTTCTTCATTCTCAGTTCCACCCAAATAATTTCCCTGGATGTATTCCCAGGAATATCCTCCTAAGTACCCCCCCCCTCCATCCTTCCTATAGCATTTGTATCCTGGAACATTAAGCTGCCAGCTCTGTCCATCTCTGAGCCACATCTCTGTATTTGCCGTGATATCCAGTCCCATATTCCTAACCATGTCCTGAGTTCATCTGCCTTACCTTTTAGGCCTTTAGCATTGAAGTAAATGCAGTTTAATTTATCAGTGCCTGCCCTGACTGTTTGACTCTCGCCTTTTCCCAACTGTATCACTCCGATTGATCTCTTTCCCGAATGTAAGTTTGTTTACAGAGCTGGAAGGTTCGTTTCCAACATTTCATCACCATATTAGGTAACATCAGTAAGACTCCGGTGAAGCACTGGTGTTAGTGACTCACTTTCTACTTGTGTTTAGGTTTCTTTGGGTGGGTCAAAGATCCAACCCAAGGAAACCTAAACACATAAATAGAAAGCGGGTCACTAACACCAGTGCTTCAGAGGAGGTTCACTGATGATGTTACCTAATATGGTGACGAAACATCTGAAAATGAACTTTGTAGCTCAGCGAGCAAACTTACATCCAGAAACTCAACCAGAGCTACAAATCTTCCCAAAAATCTTTCTTTCCTCTCTCCTTCCCTGTGTCCCACCCCCCCCCCCCCCCCCCCCACCTTACTAGTTTAAATCCTCCCGACCAACTCTGGTAAATCTTCCTGCCAGTATCTTAGTCCCCTTCCAATTTAGGTGCACTCCGTCCTTCTTGTACAGGTCACTTCTATCCCAGTAGAGATTCCAATGATCCAAAAATGTGAACCCTTCTCCCCTGCACAGGCTCCTCAGCCATGCATTCATCTGCTCTATCCTCCTATTCCTACCCTCACTCGCTCGTAGCACCGGGAGTAATCCAGGTATTACTACTCTCGAGGACCACCATTTAAAATTTCTGTCTAACTTTCTATATTCTCTCCTCAGAATTTCTCCCTCTTCCCTTCCTACATCGTTAGTTTCAATATGTACAATGACCTCCTGCTGGCTCCTCTTCCCCTCTGAGAACAGTCTGCACCCTCTGAGATAATCTTGATTCTGGCACCAAAGAGGCAACACACCATTCTCATTTTCACTGCTGGCTGCAGAAACATCTATCTGTGCCTCTGACAAGGGAGTTCCCTTATCACGATCGATCGCTTGGAATCTGACGTACCCCTCATTACATTAGAGCCAGTCTCCATACCAGAAACTCGGCTGTTCGTGCTACATTCCCCGGAGAGTTCATCACCCCCTACATTTTCCAAAACAACATAGTTGTTTGAAATGGGAATAGCCACAGAAGACTCCTGCACCACCTGCCTACCATCCTACCTTTCCTGGAGCTAACCAATCTACCTGACTGTATCTGTGGCTTTTCTCCGTTCTTATAACTGCCATCCATCACACTCGTAGTTCTTGTAAGTTCCCTATTGCTTCTAAGCTGCTGCTCCAACACTCCATGAGATCTACTAGGATTCCCAACCAAAGAAAGATTATGCAAACATAATCATCAGTAACATGGAACCTCCCCTTAAGCTCCCATATCCGACAGGAAGACTACTTCACTCTACTGAAGGCCATCTTTGCTCCTTCACAATCTACAGACCCAGAAAATAGCAACGTCTTTTTGCTTTAAAAAACAGTGCTGCCGGCTAACTTAGTACTTATGGTTTATATTTTTAATATTTATCAAGAGACCGATCTCAATAAAACATATAATCAAGAAAGAATCCATTCTACTCACTACTGTAGACTTACAGCAAGGTTCCTGTGCTGTGGGATCTCTCACACCGGTTCCTCCAAAGTCAGCTGTGAATTTTTCCTAGATGCATTCCAATGGCCAGAGACACATGAACTCAAACAGCCAAGGCAGCAACTGTGCCAATTCACTGCTGTGTCAATTAGCAGTGTAGATTTCTTTCTCTCTCTCTCTCCATGACAGACCATGTGGTCACTCCTTTTGTTTGTCTTCCTCCTTTTTAAAAGTGCCGTTGTTTTGATCTTTGTTCCCCAAGGTTCCAAATCAATGCATCAGCATGTAAAACAAAAACTGCTGCTCCTGGAATTCGAGGAAATCCCCATCAACACCTAAAATACCTCATGTGGGCGTCTCTGTTTGTAGTTGCCCTTGAGTGACCCATGAATGAATTAAGAAATGTTATACAGTCTTTCTCCTCCTCCCTGACCACTCCCAAAATTACCAGAATTTTAAAATGTTTCACCATAGGGTGAGAGTTTTTGGCTTCATTGCTGTGTGGCCCATGTTAACTGCACTCCATGAGTGATGGGATTGAGGCTCAGAAAAGAAACTCGAGGGAACACGGGGAATGAAATTGAGTGGCAAGTTGTAAATGTTTAACTGAAGCGGCTTCTGTGGCTCGGGAGCAGTTCACCTGTCATGCAGTTGATGTGTAATTGTGTAGGGAGAAACATGTAATGGAGAGAGATAAATCTTGAAAGAACAGCTACGAATGTTTTTGTGACGGGAGAACATTTTGAGTACCAAAAGCTAGAAAGCAAATTGAACTCCTGAATTGATGGTAGACCATTGTACCTTGTGCAACATTCCCATCTGTGATTTGTGCAACATATCTGTGACCTCTCTTAAACTCTGGTTCAGCTGTCCTTTGTATGTAGTCTCGCTGGCACTGGCTTATCAGTGTACATCATCTTTGAAGTTATGACAGGCAAACCATCTTTTTAGACAAATGACCGTCTTCCCAAGGCAAACTTGTGCGCATACTTTTGCCGTTATGGTGCAGTTTACAAATAATCTTCCTGAAAAATGTCAGGGTTCCTTGTGTAGCCATGACCACTTCCAAATAATCACTGCAGTCAATGATTCCATGCTCCATTCATCAAGCTTATTTAGACCCTCCAGTTATCACAAGTGCCAGGCATCTCACTCTGCCAGAAGTGAACCACATCTTGATCTTATTGATGGGGGAGTGAGAGTTTGTTTTATTTCAAATCTTACGAAGAGACTTCGTTCATAGCTTTCATTAGTCACAACAGCAGTCACCACCTCTTATTTTGTTTCTTGGCTTTTTGCTTGTCTATTAATGTTCTTCAGCTTACTGTCTCCTCTCGATGTTATAAATAAGTAAAACTCCCACCTTTCCATTGCTCACGTCAAACACTCTTCCCTGCAATAAATCTTAATTCTCAATTGGAGAAGGTAATACTTGACCAAAGTTAAAGCTAATTGAATTGGAGGGTCAGCATTCATTTTGATTTAATTAATTGAATTTGGTGGAAGGGATGGGAGAGGAAACTATAAACTGAGGAGCATTGTTTGAAAAATGTGTGAGGGGGGAGGTTGGTGTGAACTATTCTAGGAAGGTGGCAGGAAGAATTGAAGGAGTAATTAGCAGAAATGATTGAGAACAAAAACACGCACATTATGCTAAACTTTGCAAATGCGTTGTATTTATATTTATAAATCCATTATTCAGAAGGTGAACTCTATTTATGTAATTTTTTTTTCTATTCTGGAGGCCAGGTGCTGGTGTGGACTCGGGTGGAAGGACTCTAATTCTGGACTTTTTATTCCTTTTATTTTATTCCTATGATCTTGCATTTTTCTTAATCATTTGCTAAGAATCTGTATTTACGTACCTTCGTACCTTAGATGGTGTCATAAGTGGCAAATTCTAATGTTTTCACTGTACTCATGTGAGTACATGTCATAAAGTTAATTCTAATTCTATAAGGTGCCCAATTTGAGATTAGGTCCCAATGAGAGTACTGTGTTCTCTTGTTGTCACCACCGCATTGGAAGGATGTGAGGGTCCTTGAGAGGGTGCTGGTGAGATTGACCAGAGCGGTGCTAGAGAGAAGGGATTTTAGTCACAAGATTAGGTTGGAGAAGCCTGTGTCATTATGATTGGAGCAAGTGAGATTGAGGAGAGAGACTTGATTAAATGTGTACATGATTGAGATGGAAAGCTTTTCCTATTAGCTGATGACACAGGTGCAGGGTACAGTGATTTAATGTTTTGGCCAAGAGATGTCAGTGAAAAGTGAGGAAGAATCTTTTTTGACGGTGCATGGTAATGACCTGGAACTCATCCCCACAAGTGGAAATGATCAATGAAGAATTTACAAGAGGACTTGAAGGAAGTTGACTTGCAGTGTTATGGAAATTAAGTAGGAGTGATGGGAGCCAGCATAGACTCATTGGATGCAATGGCCTCTGCCTTTTTCATAATGTGTAATAAATTTAATTTTCAAGAAAACTGAATGCTAGTAACATTGCCAGTATGTGAAGAATTCTATCAATGCTGAAGAAATTAGGGGAGGGTGGAAGTTACCTCTGGAAATTCCCACTTCATAGAGGGTGAGGACCCCTCTGATTCATGGGCTGTGACATCACTGAGACTGGTGAAGAGGGAGAGAGGGAACAAGTTCATTTTTTATTAGTACTGCAGACTTATTAAGATTTGAAATCGTGACTTCTTGGGGTCTTTGGCAGTACCAGAATCAAAATTATGCCCCAAATACACACAGGAAACTGAGCTTGGGTGTTGAGATTTTTATTTTATGTACAAAATTGCCATTTTATATTACATACTTATTACATGACAAACCGGCATGGGATGAAGAGGTTAATCATGTACTGAAAGTTCCTTTGCAGTTCTTGAAGCCACTTATAGTAGTTTTGTCGCATATTGATTTTGAATTTCCTCCTTGGTACCAGCAGTTCAGCTGCGTTAGCGTGGTTGTGTGCTGGCATCTTTTTTTTAAACAAAGGAGCAGATTGGGAACCCTAGCCCCATCCCTGGAGGTTTTGCTTGGTCTCCACTAATTTTCTTGAAAACTCTTGAGTCTAGAAAGACCCAGATGTCGAGGTATTGCCTTGTTGTAGACTCGTACAATTGTCCTCAACATGCTCCTTGTTTATTTTTTATCCCTTTTAGCGGCTGCACTCTTGAGTACTGCTCCTCCTAGTCTGCCGCTAGCTTGCAAAGTTTGTGGGTCACGTAATTGTTATGTTGGTTAACTTCGAATTGTGCTCTTTCTGTCTCGGTCTTTGTTCTGCAGGAAGAAAAGAAATAAATTGAAAACAAAGTGCTGGAGAAACTCAGCAAATAAAGAAAGAATTAATGCTTTCAGTTCAATGAGTCTTCAGAACTCATGGATTTAAATTTGTTCGCATTTCGGTGCACGTATGACTCCTGGATTTATTGCACTGTTTGCCCTGCTTTATTAAACACAACTGGGTTGCTGAAAAAGCTTCAAGTCACTTGAGCTGTAACCTGTTCCCTGGTTTTGAAGCTCCTCTTTAAAGCCTCCTATTTATGTGGCTGGCACCTGTCTAACTTTGATTTACATTGGCCACATTTAAAAACATCAAGTAAGAGTAGGCAATTCAGCCCTTTGAGCCTGCTGCACTATTCACTGTGATCACAGCTAAACATCCAACTCCATATTCTGCTTCCACTTGTTCCCCACGTCTTTTGACCCCATTTGACCATCTAAAGCTTTGTTGGCAGTATCACTTGTCTACTTGTTCTTTTTAAATAGTGAAACTGGTAGGATCTGTCTCTGTGATTAAGGAGACCACTGCTGAGCTCTTGATTGTGTGTGCACACTTGTGTATACCTATGTATGTATAACACAACCCTGTAATTATTCGTTTCTGCTGGAAATTTAACTCCAGTTATAGTAGTCAGTGGCCCTTCAGTCCAACTCGTCCATGCCAAACGTAATCCCAAACTCAAGTAGTTCACTTGCCTGCTCCTGGCCCATATGCCTTCTCATGCCCTGGTGTAGCAATGCTGACTCCATGCAAGCAGTGTTAACACTATCAGGTTTGTGTAGTGACTGCAGAGCTAAGTACAGTGGCTGCTGTCATGCCTTGAGTCGAGGCACCAGCTCCATTGCAGAGCAATTTCTGTAGCTCCTTCACTCTCTCGTTTCACCATGTCCCCTCCCCAGAAAAACCCACTTGCTCTTCAGTTCAGTTTTTAATGTTTTTCAAATTCTCCCCATCGCCTGCACTGTGATTGAGAGTTTTGACAGCTCAGGAAGCTGAGGCTGGAAAAACCACACAGTGAAAACTCCTATCGCACCTCGTCAGCTTTCAGACATGTGTGATGCGTTAGTTTGATTTGTGGCTGCCCAGAAGAATGGAGCTGGAAACTTTTATTTTGCTTGTGCTGGGACTCAGGAGAACTTCATTTAAAACAAGAGCCTCTGATTTCATTCCTCACCCTAGCCTTTACTGAGAGGGTTTTTCTTTTGTGCTAAGCCTGAAACTCCCAGTTGACTGGTTCCCAATTCCCTCTTTGATCTGACTGAGCTTGATCTTCCGATCTCCCTCCCCTTCCACCAAGCATCAGTTCCTGATACAATGTATTGCTATATGTTGGCCCTCTGAACACTAACCTTCTGATCCTGGACCTGCTGTGCACAATAGTGTTTAATGGAAGCTGAGATCTTGGGCTTTGCCACAGGAGGTAAACTAAAGGGATCTCTGGGACTGCTCCCCCCCTCACTGTTGGGTTGACCAGCCAAAGAATTTTTTAAAAGTTACTATTGGCAGAGAATTTAATTTAGTTATCCTCATCATTTGAGCATCACTACCTGGGTCAGCATTTATTGCCGATCTCCTAATTCCTCTTGAAGATGGTGAGGTACCTTCTTGAACCGCTGGAGTCCATGAGGTGTAAACAAGGAGCCCAGTGGTTTTGAACTCCGAAATCCACCTCGTGTTAATAGATGAATCTGCACCACATGGGCTGCAGTGGATCGGTCAACAGCTCACCACTTTCTCAAAGGACATGGGCAATAAATGCTGGCCCAGCCAGCAGCACTTAAATCCTGTGAAATAACTTAAAAGTGCTGAAAAGACTTTTCAGCAGACTCTAATTTAAAACCCAATTGTGTGGCACCCACTCAGTAGTGGCGTATAGCTGCTATAACTGACACTGCCCTTTTTTTTAACAGGCCTCTTCAGCTTCCAGTCATTAATCTTCCCTGTTGTTCAAAGCATTGTACTAAGGAGCTCCTGGTAGTGATATAAGCACCTCTCCGTCAGGAGCAGATTTCTTTTTTCCTCCCATTTCAATGTGCTGTAACTGTACAGGATGGCTTTGTTCATCTGCTTCCAAATAACCCTTCAGTGACACAATCCAGGGTAAGGAAAGTAGGAACTTAATGTATAGCAGGTAATTGTTTAATGCACCTTAATAACTGGGCAGTGAATTACTTTGGAAATATAGTGAGTGCTGTTGTGTAGTTAAATGTGACAATTGTATTTAATTTCCCAGATTAGCAGTGTGCTTAAAGGTTCATGCATTTGTTTGTGGACATGTTGATTGAGGGGAGACACATTTGACCAATGCACCAAAAGAGTCCCCAAAAATGTTGATGCAGTATTTTTGACATGTACCCCCTCAGAGAAATGGAACTTCAATATACGAACTCAGCTAAAAGCCACTGCCTCATTGCAGCACTGGGAATGTTGGCTTGAATTATGCTCCAGATTGGAAATTGAATCCAAATATTTTGATACGAAGGAAACATACTACCAAATGAGGTGAACCAATGGTTGGGGGGGTGGGGATTAATGGTCAGTCATCACAAATATCTTGTCCATTCATGTATATATCTTTTCACCCGTGCCCAGAGGTTTACAGTGGTTATCCTACTGAGCAAGTTATGAAATTGATTTAATAGATTTCATCAGTTATGATCTGACACTAGACTACAGAAAGCTGCAAAGACTATCTTTTGAAATCCAGGTGGTACACCAACATCTGCCACCTCTGACCTATTTTAGTCTCACACTACTGTCTTGATTCATAAGGTTTTCAAAACAACTTTTCACTGGAGCGTAGGAGGTTGCAGGATGATCTTATTGAGGTTTATAAAATCAATAGGACCATAGATAAGCTGAATGACCAGAGTCTTTTCCCCTAAGAGAAGGGAGTTCAAGCTAAAGAGGAGAAAGTTTTAAAAAGGACATGAAAGGCAACTCTTTTTACACAGAGAATGGTTTGTGGGTGGAATGAATTGCCAGAGGAAGTGTTGGATGCAGGTACTGTTACAACATTTAAAAGGCATTTGGGTAAGTTCATGAATAGAAAAGTGTTGGAGGGTTATGGGCAAAGCACAGGCGAGTAGGACCAGTTTGGTTTGAAAATACAGTCAGCGTGGACATGTTGTTTTTGTGATGTGTGACTCTATGACTCCATGACTCGACTACTCAATAAATACTGCCAAACCAGCATCCTCAATATGCCAGGTATAAACATTTGTATGTTAAAATGGATAAGGAAAAGATCCACACATTGATAAGCTTTTCAATCTTTCACTCTTTGGGGCAAATGCATGAATGTCAGATTTCAAACCATCAGGAGTATTTGAGCTACATTTAAAAAAAAAGACATGGGTGCAAAATGAATGGAATAGGTTCAAGTCATAGAGTCAGAGACATGTACAGCATGGAAACAGACCCTTTGGTCCAACCCGTCCGTGCCGACCAGATATCCCAACCCGATCTAGTCCCACCTACCAGCATTTGGCCCATATCCCTCCAAACTCTTCCTATTCATAAACCCATTCAAATGCCTTTTAAATGTTGCAATTGTACCAGCCTCCACCACACCCTCTAGCAGCTCATTCCATACACATGCCACCCTCTGTGTGAAAAAGTTGCCCCTTAGGTCTCTTTTATATCTCTCCCCTCTCACCCTAAAGCTATGCCCTCTAATTCTGGACTCCCCCACCCCAGGGAAAAGACTTTGTCTATTTATCCTATCCATGCCCCTCATAATTTTGTAAACCTCTTTCAGGTCACCCCTCAGCCTCCGACGCTCCAGGGAAAACAGCCCCAGCCTGTTCAGCCTCTCCCTGTAGCTCAAATCCTCCAACCCTGGCAACATCCTTGTAAATCTTTTCTGAATCCTTTCAAGTTTCACAACATCTTTCTGATAGGAAGGAGATGAGAATTGCATGCAATATTCCAACAGTGGCCTAACCAATGTACTGCACAGCTGCAACATGACTTCCCAACTCCTGTACTCAATACTCTGACCAATAAAGAAAAGCATACCAAAGGCTTCCTTCACTATCCTATCTACCTGCGACTCCACTTTCAAGGAGCTATGAACCTGCACTCCCAAGGTCTTCGTTCAGCAGCACTCTCTCTAGAACCTTACCATTAAGTGTATAAGTCCTGCTAAGATTTGCTTTCCCAAAATGCAGCACCTCGCACATATCTGAGTTAAACTCCATCTGCCACTTCTCATCCCATTGGCCCATCTGGTCAAGATCCTGTTGTAATCTGAGGTAACCCTCTTCGTTGTCCACTACATCTCCAATTTTGGTGTCATCTGCAAACTTACTAACTGTACCTCTTATACTCTCATCCAAATCATTTATGCGAATGTCAAGAAGTAGAGGACCCAGCACTGATCCTTGTGGCACTCCATTGGTCACAGGCCTCCAGTCTGAAAAACAGCCCTCTGTCTTCCACCTTTTTAAGCCTGTCCTTGTTGTGCATTTTTGAGTGACTTTGCTACCTTTTCCATGGCAACATCTTGGCCAGTCAGATTTGACTTGCCAACCAATCAGCATCTTTTTCTCTCATATAAATTGGTGTAGTTGTTTGAAATTTGACATTTTTGCTTTGTCCTGATGAGTCCAAGATGAAAAGCTTCGGCAACGTGTCTCTCTTTTCAGCAAAAGTTCAGTTGTGTATGACCAAGGGACTGTTTATACCAGTACTCGGACTTATTTCAGTGCTGGAGTCTGTCTCGCACTGCTCCAGAGGGACTGGCCTCCAAACTGAGCGTAATATTGCTGTGGAGGTGGAGAGCGGGTGATGAAGGGAATTGCCTGAGCCCCCTTACTGAATGACACAATGAATGTAACCTACTCCTCAGTTTCCTCGCACCAAGGAACTTCACTGCAGAATAACACCTTGTGTCCATCTCTCATCACTGGCAGCCTGCCTGGTAACTGTACATAAAGCTTCTGTTTAAAATTCAAGGCATTTATTAGAAGTTTCTGAAAAAACAAAATTCTGCCTTGATTTTCCTGTCTGTTCCACTTGACCATATGCTAGCTTTATCTTGTGTCTGAGTTTTATAGAGGTTCGTAACAATTCAGGGGCAGGGGAGGGTTGCAGTGTCTGGGTAGTTATACTAAGTTTACCTACTTGTTCAAGAGATATTCTGCCTGTTAGTCCTTGGGCTAAAGTATTATTTTAATTGTTTCAAGGTTTTAATCCTGTTACTCAGAGTATGTTGATGCTGCTGGTAGTGTTTCTGTAGTGAGATAGGGGACGTGGCATGGATCAGGGAAATGAGTTGAGTATTACAGCATGCAGGTGGAAGGGGACTGTAGAGGGAAGTTTTCAGCTCATTCCAGATGCAGGGTAGACAACTTTAAGAAGACTTTTCTTGCATCTCACTTTTTATTTGAGAATATAGGCAATGCTAAACGTGTCAAATGAAAAATGCTACTGGATTTTGGAAATCTGAAATAAACACAGATGAAACTGGAGAAACTCAACAGGTCTGGCAATATCTGTGGAAAGAGAAACAGTTAACAATTTAAGGTAAAAACAATGACTGCAGATGCTGAAAATCAAATACTGCATTCGTGGTGCTGGAAGAGCACAGCAGTTCAGGCAGCATCCAACGAGCAGCGAAATCAACGTTTCGGGCAAAAGCCCTTCATGAAGGGCTTTTGCCCGAAACGTTGATTTCGCTGCTCGTTGGATGCTGCCTGAACTGAAGGGCTTTTGCCCAAAACGTTGATTTCGCTGCTCGTTGGATGCTGCCTGAACTGCTGTGCTCTTCCAGCACCACTAATCCAGTAGTTAACAATTTAAGTCTGTTTTGATTTCTTCAGAACCAGAAGAGTCATATTGGACTCTGTGTGTTAACTGTTTCCGTGTCCACAGATGCTGCCAGCCCTGCTGAGCTTCTCCAGCAATCTATGTTTGTTTGTGTGTTAAGTATGTGCTTAGTTTGTGTGCTTGTCTGAAATGAGCTTTTGGTTGCACATGGCACTTCACTGTAATTTATTAACGTGTTTCTCTCTCCGCACTGAGCAGAGAATATAATCATCCACTCTCACGAGAGTCAAGGATCAGAATGAAGGATCACTGAGCTGAAACATAAGTTCTTTTTCTCTCTGCAAGGAGACTCCCTGACCTGTTAAGCATTTGTAGTGTTCTGTTTTGAGTCAAGACCAAGCCAGCCCTAGTCAAGGATCACCTATTGACTCAGCCTGGCTAATATTGGTTGGTTTACCAGGCTGTTCGTGGGATGACAAAGTTGAAGACTGGCGCTGGAAAAACACAGCTGGTCAGGCAGTATCCGAGAAGCAGGAGAGTCGACGTTTCAAGCATAAGTTTGATGAAAAGCTTATGCTCAATGTCAGTTCTCCTGCTCCTCTGATGCAGCCTGACCTGCTGTGCTTTTCAGCACCATACTTTTTGACTCTGATCTCCAGCATCTGCAGTCCTCACTTTCTCCTGGAATGACAGGACTGATGTATGAAGAGAAACTGAATTGGTTGGGATTATATTCACTGGAGTTTATAAGAATGAGGGGATGTTTTATAGGAGATTAAAAACAATGACTGCAGATGCTGGAAACCAAATTCTGGATGAGTGGTGCTGGAAGAGCACAGCAGATCAGGCAGCATCCAAGTAGCTTCGAAATCTACGTTTCGGGCAAAAGAAACATCGATTTCGAAGCTACTTGGATGCTGCCTGAACTGCTGTGCTCTTCCAGCACCACTAATCCAGATGTTTTATCGGAACCTGTCAAATTCAATCAGCAGGAGACAGTGTAAAAACAGGAAGGGTTTTCTTGATGATCAGGGAGTCCAGAACAAGGGTTCATGGTTTAAGGAATGGGACTGAGATGAGAAATTTCTTCACCCAGAGAATGGTGAGTCTGTGGAATTCTCTGCTTCAAAAAATGATTGAGGTTAAAACATTTAATGTTTTTAAGAAGAATCTAGATTATAGTTTTTGGGGTTAAAGTGATCAAAAGGTATGGGGAGAAATCAGGAACAGGTACTGAGTTAGATGATCCTCCCTGATCATAATGAAAGTTAGAGCAAACCCCAAGATAGAAATTTTTCTGCTCTGATATTCTACGTTCCCTTCTGAAAAAAAGCTCTTGGTGAACTGGTTGGATTGTTACTCATGTTCACTGTTACCGAAACCGGCTTTCCATTTCTAGACTTTTAGGAGAAAATTCAAATTGTCCAACTGCTGTTTTGAGCTTTGGATGTGTACCCATTTGATGAATAGAACAGTAACAACCATTACACCTTGCTCCAAAGAGGAGAACATGGTGAACGTTGAGAGAGTGCAGGAGGAAATGCATTTAAACCAGTAGAAGCATTTCTCATTTTACTATTTGTCACACATGAAAGAGATCCTCTTTGGATGTTTGTCATTGCTGTCCCCGTTCTCAGTGTAGCAAGGGCAGAGGCTTAAATGTGAACAATGTTTTGGATACTCCTTTACCTGGCTTAACACCAGTGTAACTTTCAAATGTGAAGAATGTAAAACTGAAACAGGTCAGCATGACAGGTTTCAGGTTTCTTCAGGAAAGCCATGTCTGAGGATCTATTGCAGGTCTTTTGAGGGGTATCAGTTATTGGAGAAATTCCTGCATCTTCACATATCTCTGCATTATTATAGCTTTTTAATGGACGTTTCAATAACGAGAAGTCACACTTTCAAGATGAGAGGTGGAAAGTTTAAGGAGAATACACGCAGCAAGTACTTCACACAGAGGGTGGTGGGCGTTTGGAACACGTTGCCAGCAGAGGTGGTAGAGGCAGGCACGCTAGATTCATTTAAGGTGCGTCTGTATAAATGTATGAGTAGGTGGGGAGTAGAGGGATACAGATGCTTAGGAATTGACCGACAGTTTTAGACAGTACATTTGGATCGGCTCAGGCTTGGAGGGCTGAAGGGCCTGTTCCGGGGCTGTAAATTTTCTTTGTTCTTTGTCGACAGCTCATCAGAAAGAACAGTGTTATTTTAATGTGCCAATTGTCACTCCCGTTTTAAATGTGTTACTTTATCTCTACCTGGTGCTGAACTGGGGTGGGCTAGGTTGTGACGAGGGTGGGCGGGGGAGGGGGGGGTGTGGTAGGTTCATGCAGCAGAGCAGAGCAGAGTGAGAATGTTTTTAACAAGCAGCTATATCCTTTGCCGGAGTCCAGCCATTTTCTTTTTCTGTTCTGGTTAGTAAACAACGTCCCGGCAAGTGTATTACAAAAAGCAGCTGATCTCATCATTTAATCACATCACCTCATGGGCCCATCTGAGTTGGAAGTTTGTGATGTTGATTACTTGAAGTTGGAGGTGGCATTAGTCAAGGCTTCTTAGTCATTTTTCAAATAGTTAGGAGCTTGAATTTTTTTGGATGTGTGTTTCTGGACTTTCTTGGCATTACGCAATGATGCAGCACAGAGATGTGGATGGGAGGGACTAGGAGAGGGTGTGGCTGAAGGTGGTGAAGAGGTACACTGTGATCTTGACCAGGTCAATACATGGAATTGTACAGTACAGAAGAGGTCTTTTGGCCCATCATGTCTGCACCAACAAGCTACCCCAAAACTACACTAGTTCCACTTTCCACAAGTTGGCCCATAGCTTTGAGTGTTATTACATGTTATTCAAGTACTTTTTAAAGGTTATTAGGTTTCCCACCTTAACAACTTCCCAGGTAGTGCATTGCAGATTTCCACCACCTTCTGGGTGAAATTCGTTTCCTCAAATCCCCTCTCAACCTCCTGCCTTTAACCTTTTTAAAATTATGTCCCCTCGTATTGACCTTTCAGTGAAGGGAGCAGCTGCTTCCTATCCACCCTGTTCATACCCTTGTAATCCTTTAAAATCAATCAAATCCCCTTTCAGCCTTCTCCGTTCGAAAGAAAACCACCAAATCTTACCCAGCCTCTCTTTGTAGCTGAGCTGCTCCATCCCGGGCAACGTCCTGGGGAACCACCTCTGCACTCCCTCCAGTACAATCACATCCTTTCTGTAGTATGGTGACTAAATATTGCTATCTTGCTACAATACAAATTGCGTGATAGATTTCTGAGAATTGTATTCCATACAGTATGCACGTAATGAGTGTATTGAATAGCCAATTCATTTGCCACAAAAAAAATGATTTGAAGTTATCGGACTGTCCAGAAATGTACAACTGTGACTGAGCTCATTCAGCCAGCTCTGCCTATGCTGACTGTCTGAAAGGAGAACTCTCTATTTCTTCCCACTCTCCTTTTTCTTCACTGCCCCGATTCTTAATTTTTTTTGAACATTGATCTACTTTTCTATGAAATCTCCTCTTGTCTTTCTCTGCTCAGGTGAACTTGTCCTGATTTGAGTTCTTTTGATGATGTGGCGATACTGGTATTGAATAAGCGGGGACAAGTTCAGAAGTCATATGGCACCAGGTTATAGTCCAACACATTTATTTGAAATCATAAGCTTTCGAACTGCTGCTCCTTCATCAGGTGAAGTGACTTTGCTTTGTCACTTTGCCTGATGAAGGAGCAGTGCTCTGAAAGCTTGTGATTTCAAATAAACCTGTTGGACTATAGCCTGGTGTCATGTGACTTCTGACCTTTTGATGAGGTAGCAGAGCCAATGGTAATGTGCTTGTGAGATGTGTTTGGAATTCTAAAAGATCTTTTTGTTTCATAAAGTGTAGCATCAACAACTTGGCACAGTGACAAAATGAAGCCAATGCAATAAAAGGGACAGTGGCAGCATGGATATGACTCTTGTGTATTGCCCACTTTCACTGCAAGTGTATTTCAGGGTGTATTTAGCTGTTATACTTGAATCAAGCTGGACAAGGTTTGGGTGGTTTCTGCATGACTGAACTATGACTGTATATGACTGAAATATACCATGAATTGAAAAACCAGAATTGCATTGTAGGATTTAAATGAACCCGTTTGGCCATATTATGACATATATCCAGGACAGCTAGGACTTGAGCCACGGCACAGATACTGCCACGTGGTCACAAGAGCCCTTAAAAGTTGCATTAAAGCCTTTCTTAAGACACTTGATGCCTCAGAGCACTGAAGCCAGTGAAGTGCTTCTGATGTATTGTCATTGTCGTTGTTGTAAGGTAGAAAACCTGGCATTTGTTAAGTGTTATGTTATTTGATAAATTAATGTTGGCTGGATCATCCATTGCTGTTATATTGATTTGAGGGTTAAATTTTGGCCAGTGCACCTGCTCTAGTTTGAAATAACATGATGAGACATCCTTTTATGTCTTCAGTTTCAGTTTGTGTTTAATCTGAAAGACAGCAACTCCCGACAGTTCTGCGATCCCTCAGCATTATACTGAAGTGTTAGACCTCCTCGGATGCTCAGGTCCGGGAAGGGTGCTTCAGAATTAAACTTTAGGGCGCATAAATTATTTTGGTGAAAAAGTCTGGTGTGCTGTCTCTGTTCAGAATGATGACTGACAGAGATTGGGTTAAATGGCTTTTATTTGCTGTAGCACTAACAGAGACTGACTGAATTGAATGTCACTCGGGCATTTGCATCCTCTCACTTTCACAACTCGATTTTTTGACTGGGAATTTTTAAGAGGAATTGACAATGAATAACAGTTGGTGGTGGTTGGTGTTGACATCACAAAAGGCTTGACTGGGGAAATGGCACACCAATTACTAATTGCACTCAATCACAGTAATGTTTCAAATTCAATGGGTGAGTCTGTTGGTACGGACATTGTCGGTACGTCATTACGTACTTCATGTTCAGTGATAGAGTAAGATTGTAAACATTCATCAGTCACCTTTGCTCATATACTGCACTGCTTTCTGACCAATGTAGTCAGATGTGACTGCTCGAACATAAACTAGTTCTGAAAGCTGTGACTCTGTGTCCTCTGTGGATAATTAGTAATTGCACTAATTGCTGTAGTTAATTAGCAGCATTGTTGCTGGTTTTCGTTCAGTGATAGTAACAGGTTGTATAAAATCCAAATCCATCCTTAACCTATCTCATTTTAATAGGATAATACACTTTTTACTACTTGTCCACGGCGAGACCTAACAGTACTTTTGCCAGTCACAACTGAGTTTGGGAATAGCAATCTTTATGAATACTTTTTGAGTTCTGGCGCTGACCTAAAATCCTCCATTCCTCAGACTGAAGTATTTTGCTTTAATCCTGCCTTAACCGCCTATTGATGACTGCAGCACTAACTATCCAGATCTGTCTCTCTAATTCTTCCCTCCAATCCCCTCATCTGTCTCTGTGCGTGTCTCTCTCTCTCTGTCTCTCTGTCTCTGTCTCTCTGTCTCTGTCTCTCTGTCTCTCTCTCTGTCTCTCTCTGACTGACTTGTTTTTTTCAGACCCTATTTAAAAATCTCTCTCTCTTTTAGACATGCTTCCTCGTTATCAACCAATCTACGTCTTGTTTTGGTTTGATTCTGTCTGTGAATTACCTGTGTTGTTTTTTGACATTAAAACAACTGTGTGAAACCACGTTATTCAGATGTCAAAGTTTGGTCTGTGACGGGGAAGTCCGATAAGTTTGCGTATTGATTCTATCTCGACTCTAACTGTTTTTTTTTCAGAACTTTGGATCTTTTGCAAGTCTGTGAATTGCTTCAATCTCTAGTGTTTCTGGGATTTGAGTGGGAGAGACTGGGAAGTGTGCATGAATTCAGGTCCCGCCAGTGTTCTTACTGCACCATCCCAAGAGGATAGCGATGAGCACTGTCGAGAATCACAAGTGATTCATGAATTTATTCAAACAGAAAAAAGCCATTCAACCCATCATGCATGTGCTGAGACTTGGAAAGAATAGTTCAACTTGTTCCTCTCCCTGGTCTTTTCCCCATAGCCCTGCAACATCTCAAATATTTATCCAATCTCCTTGGAAAGTCATTCTTGAATCTGTTTTTCAGGGGGGAAAGAGAGATTGAAAGCCTTTTTAATGTATTGATGGAGATGCTTGTATATGTGAGCTTGCAGCAAATCACTACTCTTGTGTTTCATCATCGAACTACCTATATCTAAAAGATTGCTTCTGAATGTGGCAGTGGGTGAGAGAGACTAGGTGGGTATTTACAGCTAACTCATTAAAGAAACCCCAGTCAGCGCTACAGAGAGGTTTGCTCACTCTGTTTGGAGAATAATTCCAATAAATCCACTTTCACACTCCTTTGCCCACCGTTTTATCCCTGCTGGAAAGGGTGGCATTAAAATTCCCCTTTATGATGAAATTCTGGTCCCTATCTGGTTGAAATAGCATTTAATGGCAAGGACATATCTGTAACTTAATTATTTTGAAATTTATTATGAAATTGAATTTGTGAGAGTGCAATGTATTTTCTAGTGCCTTTCATGTCCTCTGTGCAGCACATCGCCTTCAAAGAAAGCATTTCGCAGCCAATTAATTAGTTTAGACATCCAGTTGCTTTTGTTTTGTGGACCAATGCACCAACCAAATAATGCATATCAAGATCACATAAGCATTAAGGTAATTGACCAGTTAACCTACGTTTGAATGTTAGATTTTAGCTAGGGCGACACTCCCTTTCTTTTCTGCGTATACATTGGGGTCCCAGAACCACTGCTACCGGTCGAATTGACCCTGGGTTCAGTCCTTCATACAAAAAAATTGCTTTTGTGAGAGCACAGCACTGACTATCGTGAGGATATTTTGCCTTGCTGGATTTAAGATGGCGATTGTTGTGATCTGTTAGAGGATGGGTGAATGAGTTTGCTGATGTGGTGTGTTTGTGCTGTGTATAATGTATGCTCACGTGGTCTATGGTGGCATTGGTATTATTGTTTATCTCAGATTTTTCCCGTGGTTTCATTTGCACTCCAAATATAAATACATGTCTTTCTCAACTGTAAGCAATTGCTGTAAGATTTTGATATTTGTTTGAAACAAGTTGAAAACAAGATTGGCATGTTTTTGAGGGAAACAGTGTTAAAATATGATGTCATTTGATGTCCTCACAGGAGATTTTAAAATAACTTTTCCTTGACAAAATAGTCCTTTTACCTATTAAGTTTGGGCCTCTTTTAACGGTGAGCAGGCAGGTTGGTTGAAAAGAGTAAATGTTAACACCTGCCCTGGATTTACTTAGCGTAAATCACCAATGCTTTACATTATAAATTGCTTGGCTCAACTGCATATGTGACTGTAAATTGCAATATGCACAACGAATTGAACACACTTAATTTTTGTGTAACTCTGTTCTGCGCTAAACTGTAGTGGAGAACTGTAGAAGAAGAACTGAAGTCATTAACAGTTGATTTGAAATGGACGATTTTATGAGCCTGCCTACTATGTTCATTGTGTACTGTTTGAGTCAGTTATTACTGTTTTAGAAAAGTGGAAAGGGGGATGTTTAGGAAGTGGGAAGATGAGATTTAAATTACTTGTGATAAGATAATGATAAACTAGTTGCATAATTTAGAGTCTTGGGTGAGAGGTGATGTTTTGTAGCTGTATTTAGTTGAAGATGCCCTATATACTGGCGTAACCTCCTCAGAGAGTGAGTGGAAAACCAGATAGAGTACTGACTGGTCAAGTGTCAAAGGTTGTCTCATATGTTGACTGTGGCCAATCTGACCCAAATGAGAGGTGCCTGACTGCAGGCTAGGACCAGAGTAGACAGTTTTCACAAATCCATGATTGCTAGGAAAGTTTTGTACCTACCATTCTCCTCTGGTTGCTCAGACAGAAGGTGCAGATCTGTTTGGGTTGGTTGCTCTCTGTCTCGGTGACCCTGGTGCCAGGATAGTAGCTGGATGCACTTGTGTGACAGGGTTGTCCATCACTAGCCTCTCCCAGCAGCAACACGTTATCCAGATGTGAGATGTAACTGGAAGCCAACCGCAGGGTCTCTATTTTGGACAGTTTCCTATCTGCGGGCTCGGTGGGGATGAGGGTCCTAAGTGCTGTGAAGGCCGTGTTGACGCTGTTGGTCCTGTCTCTTTCTCTGGCATTTGCGGCTTGTCTCTGTCTAATGACTCCCGTTACCCTGGCTTTCCTCTTCCTCTTTCCTGCACCTCCACCATAAGGTCCCAGGCTGAAAGATGTCTCCGAACCCGAGCTCTCACTGTCCAGCTCCTCGTCACCTTCCGACAGCATGCTGATCTCTGGGTAGAGGCAGCGACTAGGGACTGATCTTAACATGGCAAAGGACATTTCTGCGCAGGTGGGGATTAATTCACCCAGTCCGTCACCTTTTGAGTTTTTCCTTTTAATTTATTTTTTTTTCCTCAACTCAAGACAGGATCTAACAAAATAAATTTTAGCAATTCATACTGAAGTGACTTTCAGGTTCTCACCTTACTCCCTTTGCCAACAAAGTAATTTTCCTGCTCCTCTGATCCCTGGTTTTCACTTTGTTCTGTCCTTCCACACTCTACCTCTTACCTATCCCTTTTCTCTCTCAATATATATTGCTGTATCTTTCTCTGCCTCTAACTGTTTCAGGCTTCGCTGAGATCAGGTTTTTATAAGCAGGAGGCGGGACCAAGTCAGAGGGCGTTCTAGGGAGATCCTCTGAAATACTTCTCTTTTATTTTAACCCTTTCCCAGGGCTTCCCTCAGCCCTCTGGCATTGCACGTGCATTTGTAATCACTGACTCAGTTGGGGATGTGATAAAATTGCATCTCCCATCCACATCACAGTCTACAAATTTGCTTCAAATCAATTATTCTCTTCTTCCCATCTCTCCCACCATACCCCCCCCGCCCCCCCACCCTGCGTTCTTTTAAAAAAAATTGGCCAGTAGTTTAAACATGAAGATTTAATCATAGAATTTTACAGCATATATCGGGCTAGCTGACTTGTTTTTTTTTCCATGAGCTGTCTTGTCTAATCTAATCAGAATTTTCCAGCTCTCAAATTTCTATAATAGATTCATCTTATTGCAACTTTTCTGCTTCCTTCCCGCATACTTTTAATATCCCACCCATCTCATTTCACTTCCTCTACCCTTCAATATCTC
Organism: Chiloscyllium punctatum; assembly: GCF_047496795.1. Lineage (NCBI taxonomy): Eukaryota > Metazoa > Chordata > Chondrichthyes > Orectolobiformes > Hemiscylliidae > Chiloscyllium > Chiloscyllium punctatum. The sequence goes on along the minus strand of NC_092746.1, from coordinate 128,369,092 downwards.
ACCTTGTACCCACCTCCCTAACTGCAGCCTTTAATATCCCAACAGTCTAATCTCACTCTGCTGCTCTCGCTGTATCCTTTAAGATCTTTGTTGCACTAACCCTAACTTAATCTCGTCTTTGCCATGTCCTGTTCATCGCATGCAGTAGTTGAGTTGAAGTACTGAGTAGGTTGAATACAAGTCCCATCAACCCATATTTCACTGAATGACTCTGATGTCATTTGATGAGTTTTTCAATCGTTTTCCAATAAATTCTCAATGCAATGCTATTTCCATATGCACATGTGCAAACTCTCAAATTTTATTAAAGGATATTTTTTAAATTAATTGTAAAAATGGAATTAAAAATTCTTACCAGAGAATCTGATTCTTGATTAAATATCTCTAATGTGACTGACATGATGCTTCTGTCAGTCATATTAGTTTGGGTATGTGGAAGTTACAGGTTCAGAATAATGTTATTTTTTAAAAATCAATTGCTTCTCAGTTGAGAATGTTTTTGAAGTTTTACTGCATGCGTGTTCTCATCTTCACCACACTGCATGAAATTCAGCTCCTCGACTGCTATCTCTTTCAATTTTCCGTGAAATAAATATATATTTTATAAAAATACATGTCTCATCCGCTATTGGTTCTGTGGCCCACTGGATCCAGGTTCATTTACTGTGGGACAGGCCAGTGGTACAGCTTGCCGGAGCACCTTGAGTTGGGTATAAGAGCATGTGACCAGATGTTCCCAAAGTGAGTGGCTACCAGATGACTTGTGCTTGACGTCTGCATTTGTTTGGAACTTCAAGGGACCATAGATTGGCTTCATGTGATTGACTCATGGTCAAAAAGCTTGCCAGCATTTGTATTGAGGCTTGTTCACCAATAGAATAAAATCTTGAGTACATAGAAAAGCTCTGAGATTAGCTGGCAGTGTTAGCCAACAGGGTTAATGATTGAAGGAAGATATCGAGGCAAATGTACTTGCTGTCAGGTTCCTACGCGACCTGGTTTGTTCCCCCACTGGTAATCAGGTTACCAAGTGGCACCAGTGGGGGATCTAATCAGGAGTAATTTGGGATCCTGAGAGAGCTGGCCAGTGGGAGAGTAAGGAAATTGGTAATGGGCTGCTTTTGCATTGAATCTGCAAAACAATGGAGACTTTACATCTGGGAAAGTCATTGGAATATATGAAACGGTAAGCATTCCGAATGATATCCACAGTGGGAGCTGGACAGTATGGAGTGTGTCTCTCCTTTTAACATTTTGACATCAGAACAGTGTGATGCTATTCAGTGGCTGTCTGCCGCTCTTCAAAAAAAAAATTCAAAACTAAGATCCCTTGTAACCTGGGCATTTTATTCGAAGTGACCTCTCTGGAAAGTCTCGTAAGTTGAGCTGACCTGAGATACTGTGTTTGAAGGACCAGGTTCCGGTGGTGTGTTGCAGACTCTGCTCAGCACCTGTTCCTCTCCAATTCACCACAGTTCCCCTTGGGGACGTTGTTTAAGTAGGCCCAAGAGGCTGACTTTCTTCCTCTAAAGCTCAGTTTTCACATTTGATCTCTTGATTTATGTCTTCCTTGTCTGTCTTTATCTCCACTCCCAAATCTCTTGTTTATCCGTGTTCTGGTTTAATTGTTGAAGCAGTGCTCACAAGAATGTTAGTCATTGGTGTAGCCACTAACCTGTCGTCATGGGTGCATTTAGCATTTGTAGTATGCCCATTTGAACTGTGTGACACATCCAGCAGCATTTTCTTTACAGATTCCACTGAAATGAAAGTGTTCTGAGCTGTGTCGGAAGTACAGGCCAGCATCCTGCATCACTGGTGACGGGAACATTCTGAGCAGGTGGCTGGTCATGGCATCTAATGTAGGTCTCCACCACTAAGAATTACCAGTGTGTGGGGGTGCCTTCAACTTCAATTTTTCCCTTGATTCTACCTCCATTCTGACGAAGATGCATGTTACTCATTCCTGCGAGATTGTTGCTTCAGAATCCTGCGCCACTTTCCTTGACAGCACTGTGGGAGCACCTTCACCATGAGGTTTGTGGCATTTTGAGAAAACAACTTTTGATCATCATCTTGAGGGCAACAAAGAATGGGCAATAAGTGTGGGTCTTCTGAGCAACATTTGAGCCTCAAGAATTTAGTGACTGGTGAGAGCAGTGGAAATCCACGTTTATTCAACCCAGTAACTGTGTGTCATTATGCAAATCACTTTTTGCAACGACCTACCAAGTCGTTGATTGAAGAATACAAGACCCTCAATGGTCATGACAAGATGGGTGTAGGGGTGCCTTCAACTTCAATTTTTCCCTTCGATTCTATCTCCATTCTGACGAAGATGCATGTTACTCGTTCCTGCGAGATTGTTGCTTCAGAATCCATATCAGATGGGTTCTCCAGTTGAAGTAGCTATTTCAAAATTGGGGATTTCCCTTGAAGGACAGAGACAAGAATTATTTCTTTTTGAGGGACTGTTATAATCCTAGTTGATTTTGTTATTGGACAAGTTAGATCCCAGACTTAAGTCTGGCTTGATCAATCATGTTTTTAATGAGATGGGGTGCCAGTGAAATACAAGTGTGCAATGCTTCAAAATTGGTTTTAACAAGAAAATACAAGTTTGATGCAAAATAAATGAAGCTAAACTAGAGCACACTATTTACATAAAAAGCAATTGGGAAGATTTTGAAACATAGTAAAAGTACAGTCTCAAGTATCCTAACACCATTTACTTTCATTCAAATAGCAGACAGAGTTCTCTATCACTATAGGTTTATAGGTTCAATTTAACTGTTGCTTTCAGTTCCCAGTTTAGAGAGCTTAATAAGTGTCAAAACTGAGCTTAAACTTTCTTAGCTTCAAATGACCCCTTCAGGGTTCTACCAAAAATACTCCAGTACGGAGCTTTTAGCTGAAGGCCACACAATTATTTCCTAACTTTTCTAAACTAACTCCTTCCATCTAACTTCAACAAGGACTTGCGTGGATTGAAGCTTTCCAGGCTATGGGTTTTCCCCTTTAAGCAAAAAAAATTAATTCTTCTAACAGAAAGTAGGCTCATACTCCTCAGTTTTTTTTTCTCTCTTTTTCTCCTCCTCTTTTTCTCTTTCCCTTTCTCTCTCTCTCTCTCTCTCTCTCTTGCTCGCGCTCTCTCGCTCTTTCTTTTTCTTTCTCTCTCTTTCATATATAAATACACACACACACACACACACACTCTTTCACATACATACTGTTTTTTTTTAAAAATCATAGTTTGAGAAATAGTGACCACTTATTCATTAAACCCCCTCAGAAGAAAATGGCACCAAGGTTATTTGAATATTTTCAAGGCAGAGGTAGACAGATTTTTGTTAGGTAGGGAAGTTAAAAGTTATTGGGAATAAATGGGAATGTGGAATTCAAACAAACAGATCAGTTGCGATATTATTGAATGGGCCAAATGACCACCTTCTCCTAATTTGGTCATCCTGTCCATGTGCAGCATTTCAAATGGAGGTGATCTTTTGGAAGGGGCAGCTTAGACACTTCAGAAGATTTTCTGTTGTAAGATGGAAGGAAACTTGCTAAAAAGGTCCAGGTGCCCATATGGCATACCAATCTATTTCTCTAGTATTGTGTGTTTCAACTCCACCTGACATACCTTGCTCAGCTACGTGCTGGAATTGTATCAGGTTGAATTGAAGACAGTACTTTTGTCTGGGTCAGCAGGTCATGCGTTCAGGCCGTTGACTTGTTTGCAGAATAGCAGCAGCTGTGCATCATTTTGTTTGTGAATGAGATGTATATGGTTGCCTTCAGGACCTTGGAAGCTCTGCCTTTCTTGTCCTTGACACAGTGTAGCTGACTGGCACATTCCAAGGTTCGGGATTACATGCTGAAGGATGTGCTAAGGTTTGGGGCAGCTCCTGCAGAATCATAGTTTCTCTTTGTGCCTATCAAAAGGCAGGAGAAAGTGAGGACTGCAGATGCTGGAGATCAGAGCTGAAAAATGTGTTGCTGGAAAAGCGCAGCATCCGAGGCGCAGGACAATCAACATTTCGGGAAGAAGGGCTTTTGACCGAACTATCAAAAGGCATCCTACATTACTAACTAAAGGTAAACATGCAGGTTGAGTCTGTGATTAAGAAAGCGAATGCAATGTTGTCTCTTATCTCAAGAGGGTTGGAATATAAAAGCAGAGATGTACTACTAAGACTTTATAAAGCTCTGGTTAGGCCCCATTTGGAGTACTGTGTCCAGTTTTGGTCCCCACACCTCAGGAAGGACATACTGGCACTGGAACGTGTCCAGCGGAGATTCACACGGATGATCCCTGGAATGACAGGTCTAGCATATGAGGAACGGCTGAGGATACTGGGATTGTATTCGTTGGAGTTTAGAAGATTAAGGGGAGATCTAATAGAGACGTACAAAATAATACATGGCTTTGAAAAGGTGGATGCTAGAAAATTGTTTCTGTTAGGCGAGGAGACTAGGACCCGTGGACACAGCCTTAGAATTAGAGGGGGTCATTTCAGAACGGAAATGCGGAGACATTTCTTCAGCCAGAGAGTGGTGGGCCTGTGGAATTCATTGCCACGGAGTGCAGTGGAAGCCGGGACGCTAAATGTCTTCAAGGCCGAGATTGATAGGTTCTTGTTGTCTAGAGGAATTAAGGGCTACGGGGAGAATGCTGGCAAGTGGAGCTGAAATGCGCATCAGCCATGATTGAATGGCGGAGTGGACTCGATGGGCTGAATGGCCTTACTTCCACTCCTATGTCTTATGGTCTTAACTGACTTGAACACTCCATGTATTTGATCCACTTATTTATGTTACTACATGTAATAATAATAAAGTAGATTTCTTGTTAAACTTTATTTGTTTCCTCTTCACCAATGTTCATGGTGCATCTCAAAGTGGTTTTCTGTGTTTAGCTTTTCAAAACCATTCCGTATTGTAAATGTATTCCATATATGCAAAAATACTTTATCTTTCTGCAGTGTGGTTTCTGGTGATCCAACTCTTGTTTTGTGTTCTTTAGACTTGAGATCAGTTCTTTTCACCGTAGCTAACTGAATGTGTGTGTGTCTTTCTAATAACCTGACTATTGACATAGTCTGTTGTTCTCCATGTAATTACAAGCTTTAATGCATGGTGTTTATCCTCCAGTCCCTTACATGTCAATCTGTGATAATTTAGTTTTTCCTGCTATTTCATCCTTGTTATTGTCTAATTAGCCAAGTTATTTCTCTAGCCTGTCAAGAGTCTCATTCTTGTGGACTTAAAGCAGAAAGTGTTGGATAAACTCAGCAGGTCTGGGTCAGCAGTGTCCATGGTGAAAGAGACAGAGTTAACATTTTGAGACTGTTCTTTGTCTGAGATTTGATTGCCTCTTTTAAAAAGCTCAGTGATTAGCACTGCTGCTTCACAGCGCCAGGGACCTATGTTCGATTCCATCCTTGGTCTCTGTGTAGTTTGCACATTCTCAGCATATCTGAATGGGTTTCCTTTCGCAGTGCAAAGATGTGTAGGTTAGGTACGTTGGCCTGGGAGATTGCCCATAGTATCCAGTGATGGGCGGGTTAGATGGATTAGCCATTGGAAATGCAGGGTTACAGGGATAGGATAGGATAGGGGGATGGGTCTGGGTGGGATGCTCTTCAGAGGGTCGGTATGGCCTGTTTCCACACTAGGGATTCAGTGATTAACATTGGACCTCACAAAAGGAAAGCAATAATTTCTCCATGTTAGCGATCTTTAGAAGATTTGTAGCTCTGGTTGATAATTATGTCAGTTAGCTTACTGAACTGGAAGATTTGTTTTCAGACATTTTGTCACCATGACTGGGTAACATCTCCGTGAAACACTGGTGGTATATCCTGCCTCTCTATTTATAGGTCTTGGTTTCTTAAGGTAGGTGATGTAATTTCCATTTCTTTTTTTCAAGGGAAGGTAGATAGGATCTAAGCTGATGTGTTTATTGGAGTTCTGGTTAGAATGCCATGCCACACCTCAAAGAGTTCACGTGCTTGTCTTTGTTTCACCTGTCCTAGGATGCATGTGTTTTCCCAGTCAAAGTGGTGTACTTATTTGTCTGTATGTATGGAAACTAGTGATAGTGGGTTGTGTCTTTTGGTGGCTAATTGGTGTTTGTATATCCTGGTGGCAAGTTTCCTGCTTGTTTGCCCGATGTAGTGTTTTTTGAACAGTTCTTGCATGGTATCTTGTAAATTTCTCCATGATCTGCAATACATAAACAATTTCCCTTTATAGTCATCTTTAGCACTCTGGATATTTAGCATTTGGTCAGAGAATGAGTGTTGCAGCTCCAACATCTCTGACAATGACTGAAGAATCCTTTTGGTAATGTATAGTAAGTTGCTGCTATATCTTCTAAGTAATGCTTGTGGGAAGTTTGCATCACAGAACGCAATCATTGGGCATAATGATTCTGTACCACCTTTTTAGTCTAAGACTGAAATTGCTGCTTGCCCATAACTTCCTCTGTTTCAAATATCTCCTCAGCCTCGGTCATTGTGGTAAAATATCCTCTGTTTTACCAGCCCACTGAATAAAGATGTTTGCTCTAACCTCTCTGCACTCTTTTAGTTATCGTTTTAAATTAATAGCATCTTGTCATCGACTGTCCAACTAGAGGGTAGAAATTTCCTCCATTCACTTTCAAAACATTTCATAAAATGCATTAGCTATTTTCATCATCAGATTTGCTGCTTAGTTTTGATTAGTTTCTCCCTTCCTCTCTATACTTCCACTGTTATAATTCAGGAAGAATGTGTGTGTTTGTTTAAAATCTTCAGCAATACTCAACTCAGGGGCCCTCTTGGCACTTTTTAAAATCCCTTTAACATGTTCTGAAACCTCTTGTATTTCTCCTTGTTCTTTCCACAGTAGATATGTTTGTGCTATTCTTTCCTCCCTTCTGACTTTAATTGTCTTATCCATCCATTTTAATGTCTTGAGTGGTTATTTATTTCATCTCCCAATCATCAGTATTATTTATCCAGGATTGTCAAAGCTCTTTTTCTCTGGAGTACGATGATTTTTAGCAGTGGTTCCCTGTTCCTATCAGTCAGTCACCTCCTCCAGTTTTGTCCTTTATTTCTGAGCTACTGCTGTTGATTCTAATTGATCGGGTTATGTGAGTTTAATCCCTCTCCTTCACCACACTCCAGCTTCAGGCAATAATCTTCTGATTTTCTGAAACAACAAGGTTTGAATTTTCACCAACTTTCTCCTGCTTCTAAAACTCCGTTCTGTTTTTTGTTCTATGCTTCTGAGTGTGTGTCTTTGAGGCTCTCTTATATACAGTCCGTAGTAATCGCAAGTGCAGATGTTAAGTGAAGTTAAACCAATATTATTTCTTTACTGCTTAGTGCAGAGAAACTATGGCTAATCATGGGGCCGTCTGGAGATGATTGTGCTTTTTTTTTTCCCTTTTTGCTAATGTCAATTTAAGCCCTGAGTATTTGGGGAGACTCCATTGTGGGCAAATGTGGTTGTGGGAGAGTCATGGGGAAATGAAATGCAAAGTGAGTTTGTGAAGGTTAGGAAGTGGTTGTGGTTGAAGTTTTTTTCCCTATTTCTAATGGTAGTATAATCGTACAGCTTGGCAGTGTGCACTGTGTCAATGTCATGGAAAGGCAGACAATTTGCGTTTCAGATAGACCCCTTCATGTTCTGAGGACTGTGTGTGTCTGTGTGTTTACATTGTGGCTTTCTTACAAATACAGAAGTAATATTTTATAGAGAAGGGAGGCTTGTCAGTAACCCAGAGTCTGAAATTTACACGTGGTTACACTTGCCTTCTGAATGTTGGAATTTTTGAATAAGTGCATTTAATGCAATAGATTTTACGATGGACAGTTTTTGAATTGTGTGTCCAGGGCAGGCCCAGTAGAAACGTCAGGAGTCATCTGAGCAATTTTTCTGCAATGATATCAAAGCCGTCTTGGCTCTAAAATACTCCAGAATTGGACCAGTTCTCTCCACCCCCTCACCTAGAGCAAAACATCTTTGTACTGCTATGTGGATACACTTAAAGGTTTTTGAATAATTTCTGTCTGTACATTTGTAATAACTACTTTATAGGTACATGATTCTGACCGTCTGCTCCAGTACTGCCATGCCTATTTCCTTGCTGTGCACTGTCTGGGGTCAGATTCATATTTTTTAATCAACGTGTTCATATGTGTTATGATATGCTTCTAGAACTGTTGGGACTTGATACCAGGCATTCCGGCTGAAAGGTAGGGGCATTACCTCTGTATCAGATGACACCTTCTGAGTTAATGCATGGTATTTCTAATGCCCTTTTGTATCTGTTGTCTGTGGTGCTGCAGTTGGGAAATTACAGTTTGGCAGAGGTTTCTTCCTCTTTCCATAGTGTGTTAATGCCAGTCTGGAAATTTTGTCACTTTTTTTGCTTGAAAACCTGGATGACGTGAAGGCTCAGATGATCATTGGATGCGTGTATTTTTGGCACCCAGGCTCTCTTTTCCTCACTGTTTCTCTTCTGCATTATTTCCAGGGTATGCCTCTTCTCACGTCTTCCGGTTTTCTCCCCTCACTGTCTCACTAGCTGCCTGTAACACAGCTAGATGATTCATAAATGGCATCTTGTGATTCCCAGACACTACAATAAAATCTTTCTGTGCATTGTTGAATGTTTTGATTTACATTGCTTAAATAATGGTTCACTCTAGACCAAGCCTCTTCAAGTATCTTGTTCATTTGAATGCTTAGCAGGAAAGATTTTGCTTTTCCTAAGTTCATTTACTGCAATTCCAATATTTTCCAATATTCCAATAGCAATAATTATCTTAATTGCAGGCTGTAGATTGGATAGTGAGAGTAGCAGAATAATATTATAGTAGAGAACCCTCTATTTGATGTACAAACTATGACACAGTTGCAGTAATATGATAAAAATTTATTCTATTCTTGTTCTGAATATTTGATGGTGATGGTGGAAAAGAAGCTACCCTGTGCTGTACCTAACCTGGGAGTGTTTAGGGACTGTGTTGAAGGAGCTTTACTCTGTACCCAAAACCTGTGCTCAACTTGCCCTGTGTGTGCTTGGGGATAGTGTGGAGAAAGCTTTATCTCATCCTGTGCTGCACCTGTCCTGGGAATGATTAGGGTCTGTGAAGAGTGAGTAGTTAACCTGTGATTAGTTAATCTAACTATTATGGCTGATTTGGGATTGATGGGTGGTACAATCTGCATTAACCTTAGCTGCATGACCTGGAAATGAGTGATACTGAAATTGGAAGTAGCGAAGTGGTTTGTTTTTTTTTCTGAAAACGTTACATGGTAGTGGGCTTAAATATTCACCTATAGACAGTTTCTGTGAAAATAAGTTGAAATGTTCAATCCTGTCCAGTACGCTAAGGAGCTACAGTTTGGGTTTCATGGCATCAATCTATGCTTACTCTGTTTTGTCTGTAACTCATGAGTGCTCTGTATGGGTCAGAGTTGTATTCTGAAATTCCCAGAGTACACTGTCTAATTCGCCGTTATCTCTGTGATGCAATCCTAATCCCATCACTCCATTTTACAGCCCCCAGCTGGAACCTCTGTGAATGGTCTGTTGGAGCCTCACTACAAATCTGGATATAACTGGAAAACTGCCAGTGACTGGTACCCTGACTTGGAATTATGTACCCCATACCCTTACTGTCAAAATCCTGAAACTTCCTTCCTAATAACACTGTGGGGTGTACTGTGTCCTTACTGTGATGATTCAATAAGGCAGCTCACCACCACCACCACCACCAGGGGAATTAGGGATAGGCAGTAAGCACGGGCCCAGTCAGCAATGCCCTTATTGCTGAATGAATAAAATCATAGAAGTTACTGGCCTCATTTACCTCTTGGCATGATCTGGTCGTACCATGCAGGTAAAGATCATACTTGTTGGGTATAGAATGACATGTGCTCTACATTTTCATGTTTAAATGACAACGCAAAGAAAAATAATGGATGTGTCCTGATACTACTAGAAGTCTAAATTAACATCAAAACTCTTCCAGGCACCCATGGATTAGGGGGAGGCAGTGGGGTTGGGGGAGGAATGATTATGTTGTAATTTGCACTGTTATTTATTTGTTGTCTCATCTTCCTAAACCTGTTGCGTAGTTCAAATATTTTCAATCTTCCCAAAGTAGGTAGTGGATTTTCCCCTCTTCCCCAGTTGCTGTAAAATGACCCTTTTGTAGAATGTGTCTGTGGAGACTCTGTTTCCATCCATCCCCCAGCTCCTGACAGCAGCATGACTAAACTTTCACATCTGGTGCAAGTGGGCTGGGAGCTATTAGGAAAACTGTGTCAGCCAACAAATTGCAGGGAAGCAAATGAGTGCAAATTCTCCTCAATAGCAGTATTTTTAACTAGGCTTCCCCAGTCCATTCCGTTACTGCTGCTTCTTGCTGTGGCTTAGGTTAATGGGTGACCCATCAGCCCGAGGTCAGGCCACTGATGTCTGTCGACCTTTTCCAACTGCATGCAGCCTTCACAGTAAGGTCAAGAGAAACCTATAGCAGATATAAAGAGACTTTGCAACTCACTGCCAAATTTCAACTCACCTGAGCACCTTCCAAATATGCTGTGGGCTTTCCAATGTATTTAATTCCATAATTTTATCCTTTTTATATAAGAAATCTCTTCCAAAGCCCAGTCGTAAATATATTGCAATTAAATTGGATTATCTACAACCTTCTGCCCCTCTGGTGTCTGGAACATGCTAAATTGTTCATTTGGTCAGTGATTTGCCAGAACAGTGATGATTAAGCTTCCATTTACTGCTTTAAAATCACTCTGATGTCATAGAACCATAGTGCACAGTGGGAGATTATTCAGCCCATTGTGCCTGATAATACTCCAACAGGTATAAGCTGTGATCTGTCAGTGAATTTGTCATTGTTGATGACAGTAAGCTACTGTGTCCATCTTTTAATTTGAAATTCACATTTGATTTCAATGTCCTTGTGTATCGAGAACATGCCCATTGCATTCGTTCGTGATCTTTAGCACTTCCAAACGGTAAAGGAGTCTCAAGTGCTCCCACGTGGTTAAAGATGCCCTCCAACGCATCTCGTCCACATCCCGCACCTCCGCCCTCAGACCCCACCCCTCCAACCGTAACAAGGACAGAACGCCCCTGGTGCTCACCTTCCACCCTACAAACCTTCGCATCAACCAAATCATCCACCGATATTTCCGCCACCTCCAAAAAGACCCCACCACCAGGGATATATTTCACTCCCCACCCCTTTCCCCCTTCCACAAAGACCGTTCCCTCCGTGACTACCTGGTCAGGTCCACACCCCCCTACGACCCACCCTCCCATCCTGGCACTTTCCCCTGCCACCGCAGGAACTGTAAAACCTGTGCCCACACCTCCTCCCTCACCTCTATCCAAGGCCCTACAGGAGCCTTGCACATTCATCAAAGTTTCACCTGCACATCCACCAATATCATTTATTGTATCCGTTGCTCCCGATGTGGTCTCCTCTACATTGGGGAGACTGGGCGCCTCCTAGCAGAGCGCTTTAGGGAACATCTCCGAGACACCCGCACCAATCAACCAAACCGCCCCGTGGCCCAACATTTCAACTCCCCCTCCCACTCTGCCGAGGACATGGAGGTTCTGGGCCTCCTTCACCGCCGCTCCCTCACCACCAGACGCCTGGAGGAAGAACGCCTCATCTTCCACCTCGGAACACTTCAACCCCAGGGCATCAATGTGGACTTCAACAGCTTCTTCATTTCCCCTTCCCCCACCTCATCCTAGTTTCAAACTTCCAGCTCAGTTACTGTCTCCTTGACTTGTCCGACCTGCCTATCTTCTTTTCCACCTATCCACTCCACCCTCTCCTCCTTGACCTATCACCTTCATCTCCTCCCCCACTCACCCATTGTACTCTATGCTACTCTCTCCCCATCCCCACCCTCCTCTAGCTTATCTCTCCACGCTTCAGGCTCACTGCCTTTATTCCTGATGAAGGGCTTTTGCCCGAAACGTCGATTTCGCTGCTTGTTGGATGCTGCCTGAACTGCTGTGCTCTTCCAGCACCACTAATCCAGTATCAAGTGCTTCATCTGTCAGGGGAGGAGCCAAATCTGGGAGAAGAGTTGGTAAGAAGTGACTGAAGGGATGTTTGAAAAAGTTAAATTTTAAAGAGGTGCTTGAAAGAGTGGAGAGCTTGTGATGTGGTTTTGAAAAGGAAAATTGTTAGGATATGGGGTGATGAGGAGAAATAGATGAAATGACACTAGATCCAACAAAATAAAAATGTCTATAAAGAGAAACATGGCAAACATGTGAGGGGGAAGGGAATAGAGAGACCAGATTTCGATTAGAAAAGGTGGGAGCTTAAACCCTGGTATGGACTGGTCACACTGGCCTGTTTCTGTCCCAAGAACATAAGTAGGAATGAGAGAAGGTCATTCAGCTCTTCAAGCCTGCTCCACCATTTTGTATGATCATGACTGATCGTCACCTTCACTATTACTTTCCTATATTATCTCCTTGCCCATTGCTGTTTATAGTATGAGGAAATATGTTGAGTACATTCAAGGCTGAGATCAACAACTGAACCTTCACTGTTCTTGGAAAGAGCTCAAACAATTGTCGCACTGAAGAAATTCTTACTCACCTCTTTTCTAAATGACCTGTCCCTTTTATTCTGAGACTGAGTCACCTATACTAGACTTGGCAACCAGGAGACCTGTCCTTGCTGCAACTACCCTGTCGATCCTTGTAAGAATTCAGTATGTTTGAGTGAGACCACTTCCCATCCTTCTGAACTCTGAAGAACCATACTTAAAAGGATAAATCGAGTGGTCGCTAGGACTTTAAACTTGTGAGTCGGGTGGAAGGGAAAGGGAAAGCAACAGGGAGTATGGAGCCAAGTAGAAAGATGAGCAGCAGGTCAGTGTGTGTGCAGGGTTCAAGGCAGACCAGGAATGAAGCAAAAAGGAAGGATACCTTAGGTAGAGGTGATGGAAATCATGGGGATAAGAAAATTAGCATTAAGGTGCTTTTTCTGAATGCTTGAAGCATTCGTAACAAAGTAGATGAATTAACAGCACAAATCATCGTAAATGATTTTGATGTGGTAGGCATCACAGAGGGGTTGAGAGGGTTCAGGACTGGGAGTTAAACATCCAAGAATTTACAATTAATTGAAAAGACAGGGAGGTGGGCAGAGGGGACGGGGTTGCCCTGTTAGTTAAGAATGAAACTAAATCGATGGCATTAAATGACATAGGGTCAGATGATGTGGAGTCTGTGTGGGTGGAGTTGAGGAGCCACATAGGCAAAAAAACATAATGGGAGTTATGTGCAGACCTCCCAACAGGGGTGCAAGATATACCAGGAAATAGATGGGGTATGTCAAAAAGGTACGGTCAAGGTGATCATAGGAAACTTCAATATGCAAATGGACTCTGTGAATTATTTTGCTGGTGGATCCAAAGAAAATGAATTAATGGAACGCTTACAGGATGGCTTTTTGAAACAGCTTGTTTCAAAAGGGAGCAGGCTATTCTGGACTTAGTGTTGCGTAACAAGCCAGACTTTATAAAAGATCTTAAAGTCAGGGAACGCTTAGGAGGCAGCGATCATAACATGGTAGAGTTCAGACTGCAGTTCGAAAGCGAGAAGGCAAAATCAGATGTAATGGTGGTATAGTTAAATAAAGGTAATTACAGGAGCATGAGAGAGGAACTGACTAAAATAGATTAGAAGCTGAGCCTAGTGGGGAAGACAGTAGAGCAACAATGGCAGGAGTTTTTGGGTGTAATTGAGGACACAGTACAGAAATACATCCCAAAGAAAAGAAAGATTACCTGGGGGGGGATATTAGACAACCATAGTTGACGAAGGAACTCGGGAAATGTATCACAGAAAAAGAGACAGCCTATAAAGTGGCCAAGAGCACTGGGAAATCCGAAGATTGGGAAGACTACAAAAACAAACAGAAGATAACAAAGAGAGAAATAAGGAAGGACAGGATCAAATATGAAGGTAGGCTAGCCAGTAATATTAGAAATGATAGTAAAAGTGTCTTTCAATACATAAGAAACAAACAGGAGGCAAAAGTAGAGATTGGGCCACTCCAAATTGATGCAGGAAAGCTAGTGTTGGGAGATAAGGACGTAGCTGAAGAACTTAATAAATACTTTGTGTCAGTCTTCACAGTGGAAGGCATGAGTAATATCCCAACAATTAAGGAGAATTGAGGGCAGAATTGAGTATGGTGGCCATTACAAAGGAGAAAGTACTTGATAAGCTAATAGGTCTAAAAATTTATAAATCTCCTGCCCCGGCTGGGCTACATCCTAGACTTCTGAGGGAGGTGGCTGAAGTAATATTTGAAAAATCATTGGAGTCAGGGAATGTCCCAGATGATTGGAAAATCGCTGTTGTAACCCCCTTGTTCAAGAAAGGATCAAGACAAAAGATGGAAAATTACAGGCCAATTAGCCAAACCTCGGTTGGAGGTAAAATTCTAGAATTCATTGTTAAGGATGAGATTTCGAAATTCTTGGAAGTGCAGGGTCTGCAGGGTCAAATTAGAACAAGTCAGCATTGATATAGTAAGGGGAGGTTGTGCCTGACAAACCTGTTCGAATTCTTTGAAGAGGGAACAAGTAGGTTAGACCAGGGAAACCCAGTGGATGTTATCTACCTAGACTTCCAAAAGGCCTTTGATAAGGTGCCTCACAGAAGGCTGCTGAGTAAGGTGAGGGCCCATGGTGTTCTAGGTGAGCTACTGGCATGGATTGAGGATTGGCTGTCTGACAGAAGGCAGAGAGTTGGGATAAAAGGTTCTTTTTCAGAATAGCAGCTGGTGACAAGTGATCTCCCACAGGGTTCAGTGTATGGGGCTGCAGCTGTTCACTTTATATATAAATGGTCTGGATGAAGAGACTGGGGGCATTCTGGTGAAGTTTGTCAATGGTACAAAGTTAGGTGGACAGGCAGGTAGTTCTGAGGAGGTGGGGAGGCTGCAGAAAGATTTAGACAGTTTAGGAGAGTGATCCAACAAATGGGTGATGAAATTCAATGTGAGCAAATGTGAGGTCTTGCACTTTGGGGGAAAAAAAAACACAGGCATGGACTATTTTATAATCGGTGAGAAAATTCCGAAAACCAAAGTACAAAGGAATCTGGGAGTGCTAGTACAGGATTCTCTAAAGGTTGACTTGCAGGTTGAGTCCATGGTTAAGGAAGCAACTGTAATGTCATTTATTTTAAGAGGATTGGAATGCTACTGAGACTATATAAAGCTCTGGTTAGGCTCCGTTTAGAATACTGTGTCCAGTTTTGGGCCCCACACCTCAGGAAGGACATACTGGTACTGGAGGTGTTCAGTGGAGATTCACACTGATTCACTGGAATGAACGGCTGAGGATCCTGGGATTATATTCACTAGAGTTTAGAAGGTTGAGGGGAGATTAATAGAAACTTACAAGATAATGCATGGCGTAGAAAGGGTGGACGCTGAGAAATTGTTTCTATTAAGCGGGGCTACTAGGACTCCTGGGCACAACCTTTGAATTAGAGAGGGTCAATTTAGAACGGAAATGAGGAGACATTTCTTCAGCCTGAGAGTGGTGGGCCTGTGGAATTCATTGCCACAGAGTAGAGTGGAGGCTGGACGTTAAATGTCTTCAAGGCAGAGATTGATAAATTCTTAATCTCGCAAGGAATTAAGGGATACAGGGAGAGTGTGGGTAAATGGTGTTAAAATGCCTATCAGCCATAATTGAATGGTGGAGTGGACTTGATGGGCTGAATGGCCTTACTTCCACTCCTATTTCTTATGGTCTTACGGTGGCTTGGGGGTGGCACGGTGGCTCAGTGGTTAGCACTGCTGCCTCACAGCACCAGGGTCACAGGTTCGATTGCAGCCTCTGGCAACTGTCTGTGTGGAGTTTGCACATTCTCCCCGTGTCTGCGTGGGTTTCCTCCGGTTTCCTCCCACAGTCCAAAGGTGTGCAGGTCAGGTGGATTGGCCATGCTAAATTGCCCATAGTGTTAGGTGCATTAGTCAGAGGGAAATGGGTCTTGGTGGCTTGCTCCTCGGAGGGTCGGTGTGGATTTGTTGGGCTGAAGGGCCTGTTTCCACGCTGTAGGTAATCTAATCTAATCTATGTAATGACACAGATGAGAGGTCGAAGAGGAGACCTAGGGTCTGAGGTGGGGGTGCTGTGAAGTCTGCTGGAGTGAGACCATAAAGGGACTTGTAAACTTGCACACAAATAATACTGGATTGGGTAAAGCCACCATACTCCCAGCCAGACCATTGGGCTGCTGTCTCTTTAAAGGAGAGATGACGGGGGCTCGTCGCACCTCAAACAAAAAGTAATGTTGAGATAGCAGGATCTTTGTGGTAACTTAACTGGTATGGGCATTGAACCTGCACTGTTGGCTTTGCTCTGCATTGTAAACCAGCTGACCAGTAATTGCAGGGACATAATGACTGCTTCCTAGAATGCTGATGGCACTTGGCAAAACTGTGGGGGAGTGTACCCACGATGTTTCGAAGGTGCTTGAACCGGGAGGTGTGTCAGAGGACTGGAAGGATTCCGTTGTAAAATGGATTAGCATTTAGCGACACTTAGAAAGGAGCAGCTTATAATTGGACAGTCAGTGTGGATTGTTCCTCTTCCCACTCTTCCCTGCTTCCACCACCTCCTCCCTCCTACCCTCCCCACCCCCTCTCACTCCCTGTTCCTATTGCTTCTCCCTCACAATGCTAAATAAAACCTACAACTGTGACCAAGCTTCAGTCAACTGTCCTAATATTTTCTGTTGTGGGTGCTGCCTGATCAACTCCTATGATGTGCCCTGAGTAGTTTATTGCAATAAAGATGCTGTGGGAGTGCAAGTTGTTGTGTCGGAGGGTTATTGGCTCAAGATAACTTGAGTACATAATCCAGGCTGACAGCTAGCACCTTCCTCCTCCTCTCCGCACGGCACTCCTCTGAATGAAACTCTTCTCCCTGAATAGTTTTGACACCTCATCAGACCTGTGTCAATGACCTGCCAAAACTTGCAGCTATTAATGCGGTGGCCTCGCTGTGTCCAGGTGACCTGCGCTCTCACTCCCTTGCTGAGTAGGTGGAAGAGATCAGAATGTTGGAGTTTTTTCCTTTATATTTTCCACAACGGTAGTGGTTGCAGGAAATATCTGCTTTGTGTATGATTTATATTTCAGCCCAACTCTGTTAATTGACTGCAGATATTACAGCTGCCTTCAATATCAGCCATGGGTCGTAGACAGCAGCCTCACTCACACTCATCACCCTCCTCCCACAGGCTCATTGAAGTGCTGCAGGTTTTGGGATAATGAGAGTGGGGGTAGTGTTGTGGGCCACAGCACTGTTTACAGTTGAGCTGTGGATTAAATGTCTGTGGATACAGGAAATTGTGTATTGCCTTGGAATAGATTTGGAGTCTCATTATTACACTTCCTTTCATTTCTGCCCCTTCCTTCTCTCCTAAAGGCCTGACTCCTCAAATGTAGAGTGATCTTGGATACATTACCTAACCATATGCATTGAGCACTAACTAGTGGTTTGACTGGAGGAGGCATCATTCATAACCTGCACTCAGAACCTGGTAGTGAGCAGGTGTGGCAGCCACTAGTTTAGATTAGATTCCCTACAGTGTGGAAACTGGCCCTTCGGCCCAACACGTCCACACCGACCCTCCGAAGAGTAACCCACACAGACGCATTCCCCTACATTTATCCCTGACTAATGTACCTAACACTATAGGCAATTTAGCATGGCCAGTTCACCTAACCGGCACATCTTTGGATTATGGAAGGAAACTGAAGTACCCGGAGGAAACTCACACAGACACTGGGAGAATGTACAAACTCCAGCCTTGATATGTATGTACCTATCAGGCAGGAAAGAAATGGTCGTGTGAGGGAGCCTTGGTTGACGAGGGAGGTTGAATGTCTAGTAAAGAGGAAGAAGGAGGCTTACATAAGGTTGAGGAAACAGGGTTCAGACAGAGCAGTGGAGGGATACAGGATAGCCAGAAGGGACCTGAAGAAAGGGATTAGGAGAGCTAAGAGAGGGCATGAAAAATCCTTGGCGGATAGGATCAAGGATAACCCCAAGGCATTTTATGCGTATGTGAGAAACCTGAGAATGACGAGAACGAGGGTAGGTCCAATCAAGGACAGTAGTGGGAGACTGTGTATTGAGTCAGAAGAGATAGGAGAGGTCTTGAACAAGTACTTCTCTTCAGTATTTACGAACGAGAGGGACCGTATTGTTGAAGAGGAGAGTGTGAAACGGACTGTTAAGCTAGAAGAGATACCTGTTAGGAAGGAAGATGTGTTGGACATTTTGAACAACTTGAGGATAGACAAGTCCCCCGGGCCTGACGGGATATATCCTAGGATTATGTGGGAAGCAAGAGAGGAAATTGCAGTACCGTTGGCAATGATCTTCTCGTCTTCACTGGCAACGGGGTTGGTACCAGGGGACTGGAGAGTAGCGAATGTTGTGCCCCTGTTCAAAAAAGGGAATAGGGATAACCCAGGGAATTACAGGCCAGTTAGTCTAACTTCTGTGGTAGGCAAAGTAATGGAAAGGGTACTGAGGGATAGGATTTATGAGTATCTGGAAAGACACTGCTTGATTAGGGACAGCCAGCACGGATTTGTGAAGGGTCGGTCTTGCCTTACAAGTCTTATTGAATTCTTCGAGGAGGTGACCAAGCATGTGGATGAGGGTAGAGCAGTGGATGTAGTGTACATGGATTTTAGTAAGGCGTTTGATAAGGTTCCCCATGGTAGGCTTAAGCGGAAAGTCAGGAGGCATGGGATAGAGGGAAATTTGGCCAATCGGATAGAAAACTGGCTAACCGGTCGAAGGCAGAGAGTGGTGGTAGATGGTAAATATTCAGCCTGGAGCCCAGTTACAAGTGGAGTTCCGCAGGGATCAGTTCTGGGTCCTCTGCTGTTTGTAATTTTTATTAATGACTTAGATGAGGGAGTCGAAGGGTGGGTCAGTAAATTTGCAGATGATACGAAGATAGGTGGAGTTGTGGACAGTGAGGAGGGCATTTGTCGTTTGCAAAGGGACTTAGATATGTTGCAGAGCTGGGCTGAGGAGTGGCAGATGGAGTTCAACCCTGCCAAGTGTGAGGTTGTCTATTTTGGAAGAACAAATAAGAATGCGGAATACAGGGTTAATGGTAGGGTTCTTAGTCAGGTGGAGGAACAGAGGGATCTTTGGGTCTATGTACATAGATCTTTGAAAGTTGCCACTCAGGTGGATAGAGTTTGTAAGAAGGCCTATGGAGTATTATCGTTCATTAGCAGAGGGATTGAATTCAAGAGTCGTGAAGTGATGTTGCAGCTGTACAGGACTTTGGTTAGGCCACAGTTGGAGTACTGTGTGCAGTTCTGGTCGCCTCACTTTAGGAAAGATGTGGAAGCTTTGGAGAGGGTGCAGAGGAGATTTACCAGGATGTTGCCTGGAATGGAGAATAGGTCGTATGAGAATAGGTTGAGAGTTCTCGGCCTTTTCTCATTGGAACGGCGAAGGATGAGTGGTGACTTGATAGAGGTTTATAAGATGATCAGAGGAATAGATAGAGTAGACAGTCAGAAACTTTTTCCCCGGGTACAACAGAGTGTTACAAGGGGGCATAAATTTAAGGTGAAGGGTGGAAGGTATAGGGGAGATGTCAGGGGTGGGTTCTTTACCCAGAGAGTGGTGGGGGCATGGAATGTGCTGCCCGTGGGAGTGGTAGAGTCAGAATCATTGGCGACCTTTAAGCGGCATTTGGATGGGTACATGGATGGGTGCTTAATCTAGGTTAGAAGTTCGGCACAACATCGTGGGCCGAAGGGCCTGTTCTGTGCTGTATTGTTCTATGTTCTATGTTCTATGTCCACGCAGACAGTCACCCAAGGTGGGAATCGAATCAGGGTTCCAAGTGCGGTGAGGCAGCAGTGCTAACCACGGAGCCACCGTGCCACTCCTCCTGCCTCAATGCTTACATTTTCCATCACTCTCACTTGTACTCGGAGAGAGTGAATACTGGCTTTAGGAGGGCAATTGTCAATTGAGATAAGAATGTTGTGGAAAGAGCATGATCTGTATTGGAGCAAAAGTATGACCCTCCCAGTCATGTTTCTTGAAGATTGCAGGTGGCTGGCAGGTATGTTGCCGT
The DNA here is from genome assembly GCF_047496795.1 of Chiloscyllium punctatum. Taxonomy (NCBI): domain Eukaryota; kingdom Metazoa; phylum Chordata; class Chondrichthyes; order Orectolobiformes; family Hemiscylliidae; genus Chiloscyllium; species Chiloscyllium punctatum. The sequence goes on along the minus strand of NC_092746.1, from coordinate 128,348,877 downwards.
GGTATAGAGTCATACAGCATGGAAACAGACCCTTCAGTCCACTCTCACCATGTTCCCAAATTAAACTAATCCCACATGGTTGCGTTTGGCCTATATCCCTCCTTTCCTGAAGAAGGGCTTATACTCGAAACGTGGATTCTCCTGCTCCTTGGATGCTGCCTGACCTGCTGCGCTTTTCCAGAAACACGTTTTTCCAGCTCCGATCTCCAGCATCTGCAGTCCTCACTTTCTCCTATGTCCCTCCAAACCTTTCCTCTTCATGCACTTATCCAAATGTATTTTAAGTTTACCCGCATTTACCACCTTCTCTGGCAGTTCATTCAAGACACTGTTTTTTTTTAAAAATCCCCTCGTATCTTTTCTAAAACTTACTCCTCTTTCCTTAAAAATAAGCCTCCAGTTTTGAACACCCCACCCTGGGGAAAAGACCCTTGATATTCACCTCATCTATGCCTCTGATGATTTTATAAACCTCTATAAGTTCACTCTCAACCTCCTATGCTCCGGTGAAAAACGTCCCAGCCTGTCCAGCCTAGTTTTATTATTTAAACCCTCCATTCCTGGCAATATCCTGGTAAATCTTTTCTGAACCCTCTCCAATTTAGTAATATCCTTCCTGTAGCAGGGCAACCAAAAATGCACACAGTCCTTCAGAAGAGGCCTCACCAATACCGTGTGCAAACTCAACATTGTGTCCCAACAGCTACAATCAAAGGACAGAACAATGAAGGCAAGCATATTAAATACCTTCTTAACCACCCTGTTTTTTCTGTGATACAAACTTCAAAGAATTTTGTACCTCAATCCCTAGATGTCTCTGTTCTACAACACTACCTACAGCCCTACCGTTAGTTGTAAAAGTCCTGCCCTTGTTTGCTTTACCAAAATGCAATACCTTGTATTTACTCAAATTCAACTCCATCTGCCACTCCTCAGCTCATTGATCCAATTGATGAAGATTATTTTGTAATCTTAGACAATATTCTTCACTGGAGGAGAGGGTGGAGTGGATAGGTGGAAAAGAAGATAGGCAGGTAGGACAAGTCCGGACAAGTCATGGGGACAGTTACTGAGCTGGAAGTTTAGAACTAGGGTGAGGTGGGGGAAGGGGAAATGAGGAAACTGTTGAAGTCCACATTGATGCCCTGGGGTTGAAGTGTTCCGAGGCGGAAGATGAGGCGTTCTTCCTCCAGGCATCTGGTGGTGAGGGAGCAGCGGTGAAGGAGGCCCAGGACCTCCATGTCCTCGGCAGAGTGGGTGGGGGGAGTTTAAATGTTGGGCCACTGGGCGGTGTGGTTGATTGGTGCCGGTGTCCCGGAGATGTTCCCTAAAGTGCTCTGCTAGGAGACGCCCAGTCTCCCCAATGTAGAGGAGACTGCATCGGGAGCAACGTATACAATAAATGATATTAGTGGATGTGCAAGTAAAACTTTGATGGATGTGGAAGGCTCCTTTATGGCCTTGGATAGAGGTGAGGGAGGAGGTGTGGGCGCAGGTTTTACAGTTCCTGCGGTGGCAGGGGAAAGTGCCAGGATTGGAGAGTGTTGTTTGGGGGTGTGGACCTGACCAGGTAGTCGCAGAGGGAACGGTCTTTGCGGAAGGTTGAAAGGGGTGGGGAGGGAAATACATCCCTGGTAGTGGGGTCTGTTTAGAGCTGGCGGAAATGTCGGCAGATGATTTGGTTTATGCGAAGGTTGGTCGGGTGGAAGGTGAGCACCAGGGGCGTTCTGTCCTTGTTACGGTTGGAGGGGTGGAGTCTGAGGGCGGAGGTGTGGGATGTAGATGAGATGCGTTGGAGGGCATCTTTAACCACGTGTGAAGGGAAATTGCGGTCTCTAAAGATGGAGGCCATCTGGTGTGTTCTATGGTGGAACTGGTCCTCCTGGGAGCAGATCTGGCAGAGGCGGAGAAATTGGGAATACGGGGTGGCATTTTTGCAAGAGGTAGGGTGGGAAGAGGTGTAATCCAGGTAGCTGTGGGAGTCGGTGGGTTTGTAAAAAATGTCAGTGTCAAGTCGGTCGTCATTAATGGAGATGGAGAGGTCCAGGAAGGGGAAGAAGGTGTCAGAGATGGTCCGGGTAAATCTAAAGTCAGGGTGGAATGTGTTGGTGAAGACCAGTTCCACCATAGAACACACCAGATGGCCTCCTTCTTTAGAGAAGACCTCTAGTCTGATAAACAACCCTCCACCCCCACCCTCTGTCTCCTACTGTCAAGCCAAATTTGTATCCAATTTGCAAGCTCGTCCTGAATCCCATATGATCTAACTTTACTAATTAGTCTACTGTGTGAACCTTGTTAAAAGCTTCACTAAAGAGCTTTTTGTGAGACACCATTTCCCTCACACACAAGTATCCAAGGAGGAAACCTCTTAACCGTGATTTATCCCTTTTCTGGTTTACTGTTCTCTGGTAATCTGAACAAGGTTCAAATCTTCATACTAGTTGGGATAGGGGAGTGCTGACAAAGTGCTAATTCCAGTTTGCTGAATGTGGATTCAGATGTGGAAAGACAACTCCTATTGGAAAAGTCAAGGTAAACCAGACCATTCAGCTTTTCTCTAAATAGAGAAGCCTCTAGCAGTGATTTAACCTGAGAGTCAGCACGCCTCAGGCAATGGAGAAGGTTGAGAAGGGGAGTCCTTCATGATAACCTAAGCTGGTGTAGGAATTGAGCCCACCCTGCATCACAAACCAGCTGTTCAGTCAACTGAGCTAATCCACAACCACTGAATTGTTACATCAGTGCATGCTGTTCACTATTCTGCACTGGCACATTGCAAGTAAATGCCAGTGTAGATTGTAAAATTGTTATTGGATATAGTGATTGTAAGATCTTATTTAGACCAATGTAATGTTTTCTTTCTGTAGAAGGTGCTGATGCTGGCATGCAATTCAGGTGGTTATAGGTGACATAGATTAGAGATTTCCCTTCCACCTTCCTCTGCCAATATTCTGGATTAGAGTGGTGCTGGAAAAGCACAGCAGTTCAGGCAGCATCCGAGGAGCAGGAAACGTCGATTTTCCTGCTCCTTGGATGCTGCCTGAACTGCTGTGCGTTTCCAGCACCACTCTAATCCAGAATCTGGTTTCCAGTATCTGCAGTCATTGTTTTTACCCTCTGCCAATATTCTGTCTTTCAGGATTGATCTGTTGTCAAATCCCAGTAAACTTGACCATTACAGTAGGAATTATATGTGAAATAACTGTAAATTCAAATCACTGCTAATCCTTTGCAGTAGCAGAGTGTGTGGTTGCATCTTTGACCCATTGCTTGTACTGCAACAGGGATTATGAAACTATGCAAAGGTATGTGGAAAACATCTAGAAGCTGAAAGGGACAGTGAGGGAGGAGAGGTCTCAACTAGCCACCAATATACACAGTGTGAAGTGTTTAATATTCCATTGTGGGGACTGACCAAGGGAGGAGGTAAACAATTGATAGAGGAGAAGGGAGGTGGAAGTAACATTTCTCAATAGGTCACCGTAAACAAGTGACACTTTTTAGGATTGCTTAATTTTACTGAAGATAGATTGTACAACTTCAGAAATAAAATCAAATCAGTCAGGTCCCCAGGAGCTGAAATTGAGTGAAGGCCCTGGGTGATGAGTATTTATAGAGAGGTGTTTGGGAGAGGTGTGGATTCCCATTCATAACAAGGAGACCGCCAGACGTTGAGGGAGATTTTGGGCACAGGACGACTCCCAGCATTGAAATATTTAGGAGCTGGGGTAGGCCGCTTGGCCCCTCAAGCCTGCTCCACTATTTATTAAAATCAGTGTTGATTTGATTGCAGCCGTAATTCCACTTTCCTACTTGTCCCCTATAAGGGCCTCCGGAAATGGGGGAATTGGAGAATGTGTCGGCTAGTATGGTCATGAGAAGTGTGTTGGACAAGCATGTATCAGGAATACTGTTGGTTTGTGCTCCATACACAGGGGGTATTAGATTTCAGGTCCTCAGAATGGATCGTGTCAGATTGTGGCAGTTGTAATTTATCCAAAAGGTTGCGCTGCTGCAGATGAGTGCATTAAGTCAGTCAACCTGGTGGAGAAATTCTGGCTATTTCACCCAGCACCACAGCAAATAGTTTCTATGGTTGCTCCTTATCTGGTGTGTGAGATCGTACCAGATGACTTTTGAGACATTTGATTGCAGAGACCACTTTACTTTTGGGAAGAGATACTACTTTGACTCAAGGGATTGTGGAAGATGACTTTGCAGTTTTAAAAATAAAATGAGTTACCTGAACTCATTTGTGTAGTATCTATGAGGTGGCCTTAAGCATTGGTGGCTGGAAACCTCTGCTCCATGGATGTATGTTTGGGCGGTTTTTGCCCAGTGACAGACTTTTTGATTGTTTTTCAGTCAGGACCAATTGTGCATGTCCTGGATTACTCAGTATGGTAACAAATTCTTGATTGGTTCCTGGGCAAGTGGCTACAGCTTGTCTTTGGACAAAACAGAAGCATCCAGTCTATGAAGGAAAAAACACCTCCTGCACTTGTTTCTGGGATTGGAGAAATAAAAACAATTTTTTCCCTCTTTGAAAGTGGTTTTTCCATTTCTCAGAGGCACTGAAGGGCATATCCTCAACTGGTAATTCAAAAGTCGAGAATTGGTATATCCACATCCACTTCATGTCCACATCAAAGTTGAGAAGAACCAGAAAGGAAGTGAAAACACCTCATCACCTGTACTCCGGACTGGTGCCAGAACTGGGCTTCAAAGACGTTTTTTTTCATCTCCCACATGTAATATTTGTGCCATATCTCTTTGTGTCTGTTTGTATGGGCTGCTTTTAAAAAAAAACAGAATAAGTTAGAGAGTTGTAAGTTAACAGAAAATAAACACAACTTTTTCATTGAAAACGTTTTTTTTTTCTTGTTTAGTGCAGAAAAGCTGAGGAGTGTTTTTATTTTGACTTGTGTTTGTCAGGTAAATTGGGGACTTTGGATAATTTAATTAATTACTTTCACATTTGTGATGACCCTTTAAACATTTTTAAGACGGTGGTATAGATTCTTCATTACCAAGAGAACGAAAGATTATCAGAGGTACACAATAATGCAAATTTGAGCTTAAAATTAGGTTAGCCATGGTCGTCTTGAATAGCATAGCAGGCTTGATTCTTTTGTTCTTTATTTGTTTCACATGGAGAATAGTGGAACTGTGTGACAGCGCACTACTACAGTGAGTCATGACATGATGCCCACCTTTCCCACTCTGCAAGTTAATGCAGAACTAACACGTCTAAGGGACTGAGTCAAATGCTGATGACGTTTCAAAATGTACCACAGGTTCACTTTTATATTAAAAAAAACCAAAAGAACTACAGATGCTGGAAATTAGAAACAAAAACAGAAATTGCTGGAAAAGCTCAGAAGTTCCTCATTCTGAGAAAGAGTCTCTGGACCCAAAATGTTAACTCTGATTTCTATCCACAGATCCTGCTAGAACAACTGAGCTATTCCAGCAATTTCTGTTTTTGTTTCACTTTTTATATTCTGAGTTAGTTATGGCTCAGAAGGAGGCCTTTCGGTCTATCATGTCTGTGCTGTTTTCAGGCCCCTCTTCTGATACCCAGTCCCCTGTACTCCTGCAGGTCAATTTCCTTCAAGTTCCCATCCAATTTTCTCTAGAAGTCATTATTATCTCCATCTCTCCCACCTTCTTGAGCAGCAGTTCCAGGTAATTATCATTTTGAACAGGTGAAACCTTCTTAATAGCTGGAGTAAGATGTCCACAACATGCCAGTGTATCTTTTATTTTATAATTCTGTAAGGCATTGCAGCACTTTTTTTTAATTCTCTTGAAGACGTTCAATAAATACAAGCAGCTGTTACAAGTACTTAACAGGGCAGGGGTACAAATAGGAGAAAGTGAGGACTGCAGATGTTGGAGATCAGAGCTGAAAATGTGTTGCTGGAAAAGCGCAGCAGGTCAGGCAGCATCCAAGGAGCAGGAGAATCGACGTTTCGGGCATGAGCCCTTCTTCAGGAATGAGGAGGGTGTGCCAAGCAGGCTAAGATAAAAGATAGGGAGGAGGGAGTTGGGGGAGGGACGTTGGAAATGCGATAGGTGGAAGGAGGTTAAGGTGAGGGTGATAGGCCGGAGTGGGGGTGGGGGCGGGGGCGGAGAGGTCAGGAAGAAGATTGCAGATTAGGAAGGGTACAGATAGGCAGGACGTTGTGGGCTGTATGGAGCAATTTAGCATGGCCAATCCACCTAACTTTTACATCTCCGGATTGTGGCTGGAAACCGAAGGACCTGGTGGAAGCCCATGCAGATAGAGGGAGAACATGATCAGAAAGTCATAGTCTGTCGTCCAACACTAGAATCAAACCCATTTCGCTGGTGCTGTGAGGCAGCAATGCTAATTACTGTGCCACCCATATGTCATCTGCTGCTCTTTTTCTTCCAGATGGATGTCATCATGGGTTTGGAAGGTGCTGTCTAAGAATCTTTGAACTTCTGCAGTGCGTGTTGCATGTAGTCGTGCTACTAAGCATTGGTAGTGGAGGGAGTGGATGCTTGTGGATGTGGTGCCATCTGCTTTATCCTGAATGGTGTCAAGCTTCATGAGTGTTGTTAGAGCTGCACCCATGAAGGCAAGTGGGGAGTATTCCATCACACTCCTGATTTGTGCCTTGTAGATGGTGGACATGATTAGGGGAGTCAGGAGGTGAGTTACTCACCTCGGTATTTCTAGTCTCTGTTTATGTCGTGAGTCCAGTTGTGTTTCTGATCAGTGGTAACCCTCAGGATGTGCATAGAGGGAGACTATGGGATTTAGTGATGGTAAACCCCATTTAATGTCATAGGGTAGTGGTTAGATTGTTTCTTATGGGAGATGGCCTGTCATTTGTGTGATGTGAATGTTACTTGCTATTTGTCAGCCCAAGCCGACATGTTGTCCAGGTCTTACTGGTGGACAGTGAAATTCCCTACCCGGAGTACTGATTCAACAGCAAATGGGGAATAGTTAGTTTAGTTAGTTTGTTTACTTACAGTGTGGAAACAGGCCCTTTGGCCCAACAAGTCCACACTGACCCGCAACCCACCCATTCCCCTACATTTACCCCTTAACCTAACACTACGGGCAATTTAGCATGGCCAATTCACCTGACCTGCACATCTTTGGACTGTGGGAGGAAACCCACGCAGACATGGGGAGAATGTGCAAACTCCACACAGTCAGTCGCCTGAGTCGGGAATTGAACCCGGGTCACTGGCGCTGTGAGGCAGCAGTACTAACCACTGTGACAAGTATGTCGCAATCAGCAGGAAGTTCCTTACCCATATTTAACCTGAAAGCTTGAGACTTCATGAGGTCCTGAGTCAATATTGAGGAATCCTGGGTAACCTGATAGTATACTACTGTGATGCCTCCCCTGGTTGCTCTGTCCTACTGGTGGGACAGGACATATCCAGGGATGGTGGTGTCTTGAACGTTGTCTGTAAGATATGATTCCATGAGTATGACTTTGTCAGGCTGTTGCTTGACCAGTCTATGAGACAGTTTTCCCAGTTTTGGCATGATTTCCCAGAAGGAAGAAGGACAATGTCGGGTCAGCTGAGATGTTTCTGCCAATGTCATTTTTTATGCCTCGGTTGATGCCGGGTGATCTGTTGGTTTTATTTCTTTGAGAATTTGTAACAATTGATACAACCTCTCAGCTGTTTCAGAGGGCATTTGAGAGTCAACCACATTGCTGTGGGTCTGGAGTCACATGTAGGCCAGACCGGATAAGTATAGCAGATTTCCTTCATTAGCAGACATTATTGAGCCAGATGGGTTTTTCTGGCAATCAAACAAGTAGGAGATTCTTAATTACTTTTTAAAATTGAATTCAAATTCCACCATCTGCCGTGACAGGATTTGAACCCAGACCCTCAGAGCATTAGCTGAGTTTTTAGATTAATATCTTAGGCCATCTGCTCCCAAGATGTAGTGGTGGTCTTGTTGGAATCATAATCCGGAATCCCAGGCTAATGTTTTGGAGATACGGGTTCAAATTATTTTACTTAATGTAGTGAAATTTGAATTCAGTAAAAATCTGAGATTAAAAGCAACAGTTGTGCTGTTGCAAGGATACAAGGATAGACATTTTAATTTACTTGTTCAGAGATGTCATTAAAGAGTATAAAGGAGTTGAACCTAGACCCTCCAACTCAGAAATGGGTACTTTACCAATATGCCACAAGAGCCCTGGATACAGGGGTATGTTAACCATTGAAATTGGGCTCACTGTGTGTCCAACCCCATTCCTCCTCCTCCTCCAAACTCAACCTAACCATTACGGCAGGTGTTTCAAGGAAAACAATTTGTCCCCATCAAATCTCATTGGAAAGTTTAATGAGAATGGGTGATCATATTCCTGATCGACTGGTTTAGTAAGAGCAGCAAATTATATTTAGAGTCACCCAGATCTACAGCACAGTAAAAGGCCCTGGCTGGTGATACAGTATTGTCCACGTGGATACTTTTAAAGCAAATTCCAGAACATAAATTATCACCGAGCCATTTAAAATACCAGGGGTTGATACTGTGGCTTAGTAGTTAGCGCTGCTGCCTCACAATGCCAGGTACCTGGGTTCGATTCCAGCCTCATACCACTGTCTGTGTGGAGTTTGGACATTCTCCCCAATGTTATGGACCAGACCAGACCCCCACATGATAGGTTCTAGGCTACCTCCTTAAACTAACATTTTCTTTCTTTTAAAGTCAGAAATCATATGTCACAGGTTGTAGTCCAACAGGTTTATTGAAATCTCATAAGCCTTCAGAGAGCTGCCCCTTGGCAGTGCACCTGACAAAGGAGCAGCATTCCAAAGCTTATGATTTCAAATAAACCTGTTGGACTATAACCTGGTGTTGTGTGACTTCTGACTTTTTCTACCCCAGTCCAACACCAGCACCTCCACATCATTTTCTTATTTTAAAGGTCGATGTGAAGTGCTTGTTCCAGATGTCATGCAACTTGACGTTATGCAAAACTTAACTGTAGTGTTTAAAGAAGTTAAAATGCAAACAAAAGAAAGAAGAATTTAGAATAACTTAACCAAATAATAGGTACAGTATCGGTTCCTAACTAACTGTTCCAATATAGTAACATCCCTCAAACACAGCCCTTGGCAAAAAGGTAAATTCGGACACCATTCTTACATGTTGTTCGATATCGAGAGATTTCAGAGAAAGTCATAGTTAGGAATCGTTTACTGAAGCTGCAACTCTTTTGGGACCCAAACTGCTTTCAACTGCGACAGCTTAAAAAAAACACTAGAAAGCCTGATCTGGGAGAACTGTAGCCACACCCCTTCCATTGTTTCAGCTGCTGTCTCAAAAAACCTAAAGGCCTTTTCACCTATTGACTTTGGCCAGTTCCTGTAGACACTTCGCCACCTCTGCCTCTACAACCTCCTTTCAATAAAGACCCAGGGCAAAATAACTTTTTTAAAATGACAGCATCATCATGCTGTGTATGCATGGGTTTCCTCCAGGTGCTCCAGTTTCCCTCCACAGTCCAAAGGTGTGCAGCTTCGATCAAGTGGCCATGCGAAATTGCCTATAGTGTCCAGGGTTGTGCTGGATAGGTGGATTAGCCATGAGAGATGCAGGTTTATAGGGTAGGGGGGCAAGTCTGAGTGGGATGCTGTTTGGAGGGTTGATGTGGACTGGATGGGCCAAATGGTCAACTTTCCACACTCTAGGGATTCTATGAGATGGCCAAACATTTGTCAGAAGGGTAAATTTTAATTGTCTTCAAGGAAGGAGAGATGTAGAGGTGGATGTACAGGGAGCAAATTCTACAATTTTGGAGCCTGGCTACAGCCTCCAATGGAGGAGCAGTTAAAATTGGGGTCACTAATTAGGCTGTTAATAGCTCTGTGCAGTATGTGGGACTGGAAGCGATACAATGCTCCAGTGTGTTTTGAAAGCGATGATGAAAATTTTAAGATTGCCATGTTACTTAATTAGGAACCAATGTGGATTGGTGAGCATGGGTTTGAGTGAATGTGACTTGGTGACAGTTGAAACAAAAGTCCAAAGTTTTCGATGGCATCAAGTTTTCGGAATGTGAGTGTGTGAGAATGTAGGACAGGAGACTTTTATAATAGTTGAGTCGAGAGAGAAAAGTGGATAAATGTGTAAATGATGGAGATGAGAATGTGGTGGGGGTACGATAAGTAAGTTTGCCGATGGTACAAAGATTGGCTGGGTAATTGACAATGAGGAGGAAGGTGTCATCTTACAGGAGGAAGGTTACAAGAAGAGGTTACTTCGATTACAACGGGATCTGGACCAGATGGGCCAATGGGCTGAAAAGTGGCAGATTGAGTTTAATTCAGATAAATGTGAGGTGCTGCATTTTGGGAAAGCAAATCTTAGCAGGACTTATACACTTAATGGTAAGGTCCTAGGGAGTGTTGCTGAACAAAGAGACCTTGGAGTGCAGGTTCATAGCTCCTTGAAAGTGGAGTTGCGGTCGATAGGATAGTGAAGAAGGCATTAGGTATGCTTTCCTTTATTGGTCAGAGTATTGAGTACAGGAGTTGGGAGGTCATGTTGCGGCTGTACAGGACATTGGTTAGGCCACTGTTGGAATATTGCGTGCAATTCTGGTCTCCTTCCTATCGGAAAGATGTTGTGAAACTTGAAAGGGTTCAAAAAAGATTTACAAGGATGTTGCCAGGGTTGGAGGATTTGAGATACAGTGAGAGGTTGAACAGGCTGGGGCTGTTTCCCCTGGAGCGTTGGAGGCTGAGGGGTGACCTTAGAGGTTTACAAAATGATGAGGGGCATGGATAGGGTAAATAGGCAAAGTCTTTTCCCTGGGGTGGGAGAGTCCAGAACTAGAGGGCATAGTTGGGTGAGATTGGTTGGGTGAGAGGGGAAAGATGTAAAAGAGACCTACGGGGCAACTTTTTCATGCAGAGGGTGGTACGTGTATGGAATGAGCTGCCAGCGGAAGTGGTGGAGGCTGGTACAATTGCAATATTTAAGAGTCATTTGGATGAGTATATGAATAGGAAGGGTTTGGAGGGGTATGGGCCGGATGCTGGCAGGTGGGACTAGATTGGATTGGGATATCTGGTCTGCATGGACGGATTGGACCGAAGGATCTGTTACCATGCTGTACATCTCAATGACTCTATGACTCTAGGACACAAGCAGATTGGTCGGATGGGCAATTCATTGAGCAGAATTTAATGCTGATAAATGTGGGCAAATGTACTTTGGCAGAAGAAACAAGTCTAGGGAGTCCTCAGTGAATGGCAAGACCCCAGGAACCTCAGAGGATTCTTAGTGTGTTCTCCACAGATTCCTGAAGGTGGCAGACAGGTCAATAAGGTAGTTAAGAAGGATTATGCCTGAAATGTTGACTCTCTTGTTCCTCGGATGCTGCCTGACCTGCTCTGCTTTTTCTAGTGATAAACGTCCCTCTTTATCTGCAGCTCCCCCTACCCCCAGAACCTGTATTTACCTCTCACTACCTCACCATTCCATCCATCTCCCCACCCCTACCCCACCTCTGTTCCTGAAGAAGGGATGTACTCAAAAGGTCAACTTCTCCACCTCCTGACGCTGCCTGGCCTGCTGTGTTCTTCCAGCCACCTGCCTGTCTATTTTAGATTCTGTCATCTGTAGTTTTTATTTTGTTTCTGGGAGGGTAGTTGAGGCAGGAAGCCTCATCACCTTTAAGACATTCAAGGCTGTGGGACTAGTGTAGGTAGTACTGTAGTTTGGATAGTACAAACTTGATTGGCCAAAAGGCCTCTTCTGTACTGTCTGATTCTAAGAGGAATGGATAAGAGTTTTAGTACTTAAGCTGAGACAGAGCTGGAGTCAGCTCATATTATGGAACTGCAGTCCGAAGACTATATAATGATGCAGGTATGTGGATGAAATTTTATTTCCGGGGTCAGATATGATACCTAGGCTGCAAGTAGTCTGGTTTAGCTTCAGATAATTGTTAGGGTGATGGATATACTTGTTGGTTAGAGAATTGAATTATGGAATAGGCTGCTGGTATATTTTATTTGAAAGAAATTTCTGCTTATCCAGCATACCATTATACTGCCAAATTCTCTCCCTTACTGTAGTTGCAGGAAGTGATTGCATATTAGAAATAGTATTTCCCGCTTCTGTTAGGTAATATGACAAGTATTTGGGTAGTATTCATGGGGTTGAGGCATATGATCCCTTGAGTGCAGGAACAGGGAATGAAATAATGATGCTTCTGATAGTTATAAGAATATTTGGCTGTGATAATTATTGAACAAAGAAATATCAATCATTCTTGACTTTAGCATGGCATTTTCAACCGATCTTTTACTTTTCAAAACAGACTTCTAAAGAATTCAGATCAATTTCGGCTTGAATTATTTTTCCTCTACTTAATTCTCTTTCAAACGGTGAATATAGATGGAAAACTGGCTGAGATGCTAGTAAATGGAGTGGGAGCTGGCTTTACATCAGTAGTGATGAATGATTAACGGTGGGTACTTGGATGGCAGGAGGTGCTAAGCACTACAGTGCAGCTCGTGATACTTCATGGTGAGGTGACTAGCTGGCACAACCCACTTCCCTTTCCTGCAGATTTGGCCCCTCAGTGCTGCTTGAAGTTGCATAGTTGAGATGAAGCCCGATGATTGGTGGTGCTTGGCAGGATCTTTGTAAAGAGAAAAGAGCCCAACTGCAGCATTCACATCCTGTCTCTCTCCTTCAGAGTCTAAAGGTTATGCTGAAATTGTATTTGTGCTCCTCAAGGTGACTGGCTCAGTCCTGAGGGAAGTGAAACTCTGCACTTTCCCATTTTGGTCAAGCATACTGCAGCTAGATATCAAGTCCCTCATGTCTACCCCAATGCTGTCTCAGCTCCAGCCGACACTCGACACCAGTCGAATCTTTGGCCCTACTTCCAAGACATTTTGTGCTGAATTGGCAGGACAGTTTTATACCATGGGCCATGCCCACCAGAAGACAGGACTATCACTGTACAAACCCACTTCACATCGGTCAACAGCTTTTTATCCATGTGCAAGAGATCAAGGTGAAAGGACCAAGTTTAACCCGTGGTATTGCCCTTATCCATTCTGCATCAATTCAGCCAGAATAAGAGGTCATTAGGAGTTTTTGAAACAAAAAAATTTCCTACTATTTGATTTAATTCTGGCATTTTCTCCATTGTTCTTTCTATAAGAAATAAAAAGGTCATGAACCATTAGAAAACCATAACCATCCAGCACTGATTGTTAAGCAGGAATATGTATGTTACATTCCCACAATCTCAGCGAGGCTTATAGAGTGATATAGATGTACAGAATAGAAACAAACCCTTCGGTCCAACCCATGCCGACCAGATATCCCAACCCAGTCTAGTCCCACCTGCCAGCACCCAGCACGTATCCCTCTTAAACCCTTCCTATTCATATACCCATCCAAATGCATCTTTAAATGTTGTAATTGTACCAGCCTTCACCACATCCTCTGGCAGCTCATTCCATACACATACCACCCTCTGTGTGGAAAATTTGCCCTGTAGTTCTCTTTTATATCTTTTCCCTCTCACCCTAAACCTATGCCCTCTAGTTCTGGACTTGCCCACCCTACGGAAAAGACTTTCCCTATTTACCCTATCCATGCCCCTCATCATTTTGTAAACCTCTATAAGGTCACCCCTCAGCCTCCGACCCTCCAGGGAAAACAGCCCCAGTCTGTTCAGCCTCTCCCTGTAGCTCAAATCCTCCAACCCTGGCAACAACCTTGTAAATCTTTTCGGAACCCTTTCAAGTTTCACAACATCATCCTGATAGGAAGGAGACCAGAATTGCACGCAATATTCCAACAGTGGCCGAACCAATGTCCTGTACAGCTGCAACATGACCTCCCAACTCCTATATTCAATGGTCTGACCAATAAAGGAAAGCAAACCAAACTTCTTGACATCAGTCATTTAAGAAGGCAGCTCACCATCAAGAACAATTAGGCAATAGGCAATAAATGCTGACTAGCCAGTGAAGCAAAAATGTTACAAATTTTTTCTTTAAAAGATTCTCCCTGTTGTCTCCTTGTCTTCAAATTACTATAAAATAAGGCCAGATGGCTGCTAATGCATTCTCATGCCTTTGTTAAGCCAGCCAAAAGGGAGCATCTCTCTCATCACTTGCCATCTGGGATAAACTTTGAGGGTACACTTATAAGTAATATCAAGATGGACAGCTTCCTTAAAAATATTCATCAAAGCTCTATAGCTAGTACCTTCCAAACCTATGACAGGGGCAGCAAACAAATGAGAACGCCGACACCCTCCTGATTTTCCTCTTATGTATACTCCTACTGCCTTTATACTCTTCTAAGGATTCATTCAATCTCTCCTAGCTATACCTTTCATATGCTTCCTTCTTTTTCTGAACCAAATCCTCAATTTCTTTAGTCATCCAGCATTCCCTATGCCTCCCAGCCTTCCCTTTCACCCTAACAGGAATATACTTTCTCTGGATTCTTGGTATCTCATTTCTGAAGGCTTCCCATTTTCCAACTGTCCCTTTACCTGCAAATTACAGAGGAGGAAGTGCTGGATGTCTTGAAACGCATAAAGGTGGATAAATCCCCAGGGCCTGATCAGGTGTACCCTAGAACTCTGTGGGAAGCGAGAGAAGTGATTGCTGGACCTCTTGCTGAGATATTTTCATCATCGATAGTTACACGTGAGGTGCTGGAAGACTGGAGATTGGCTAATGTGGTGCCCCTGTTTAAGAAGGGTGGTAAGGACAAGCCAGGGAACTATAGACCGGTGAACCTGACGTCGGTGGTGGGCAAGCTGTTGGAGGGAATCCTGAGGGACAGGATGTACATGTATTTGGAAAGACAAGGACTGATTAGGGATAGTCAACATGGCTTTGTGTGTGGGAACTCATGTCTCACAAACTTGATTGAGTTTTCTTTGAAGAAGTAACAAAGAGGATTGATGGGGACAGAGTGGTAGATGTGATCTATGTGGACCCTCAGTAAGGTGTTCAACAAGGTTCCCCATGGTAGACTGATTAGTAAGGTTAGATCTCACAGAATACAGGGGGAACTAGCCATTTGGATACAGAACTGGCTCAAAGGTAGAAGACAGAGGGTGGTGGTGGAGGGTTGTTTTTCAGACTGGAAGCCTGTGACCAGTGGAGTGCCACAAAGATCGGTGCTGGGCCCTCTACTTTTTGTCATTTACATCAATGATTTGGATGAGAGCATAAGAGGTACAGTTAGTAAGTTTACAGATGACACCAAAATTGGAGGTGTAGTGGACAGCGAAGAGAGTTACCTCAGATTACAACAGGATCTTGATCAGATGGGCCAATGGGCTGAGAAGTGGCAGATGGAGTTTAATTCAGATAAATGTGAAGTGCTGCATTTTGGGAAAGCAAATCTTAGCAGGACTTATACACTTAATGGTAAGGTCCTAGGGAGTGTTGCTGAACAAAGAGACCTTGGAGTGCAGGTTCATAGCTCCTTGAAAGTGGAGTCCCAGGTAGATAGGATAGTGAAGGCAGAGTTTGGTATGCTTTCCTTTATTGGTCAGAGTATTGAGTACAGGAGTTGGGAGATCATGTTGCGGCTGTACAGGACATTGGTTAGGCCCTTGTTGGAATATTGCTTGCAATTCTGGTCTCTTTCCTATATTGTGAAACTTGAAAGGGTTCAGAAAAGATTGACAAGGATGTTGCCTGGGTTGGAGGATTTGAGCTATAGGGAGAGGCTGAACAGGCTGGTGCTGTTTTCCCTGGAGCGTCGGAGGATGAGGGGTGACCTTATAGAGGTTTACAAAATGATGAGGGGCATGGATAGGGTAAATAGGGAAAGTTTTTTTCCGTAGGGTGGGGAAGTCCAGAACTAGAGGGCATAGCTTTAGGGTGAGAGGGGAAAGATATAAAAGGGACCTAAAGGGCAACTTTTTCACGCAGAGGGTGGTACATGTATGGAATGAGCTGCCAGAGGATGTGGTGGAGGCTAGTACAACTATTTAAAGATGCATTTGGATGGATATATGAATAGGAAAGGTTTGGAAAGATATTGGCCGGGTGCTGGCAGGTGGGACTAGATTGGGTTGGGATATCTGGTCGGCCTGAGCGGGTTGGACCGAAGGGTCTGTTTCAATGCTGTACATCTCTATGACCTGCAAGTTCCCCTCCAAGCCATTCACCATCCTGACTTGAAAATATATTGCTGTTCCTTCATCATTGCGGGTTAAAATCCTGGAATTCTTTCCTTACCACCAAAGTGGGTCAATCTGTGTTACGTGAACTGTAGCAATTTAAACCACCTTCAGGGCAACTAGGAATGGATAATACTGGCCCAGCCAGCAGCCCTGGTATCCCATAATTTAGATTATTAAAACTAATAAGGAAGAGAGATGCCAAAGCGAACATAAACCCCTTAAAGTAAAGGGTGAAGAAATAGTGAGTAAATAGGAAATGGCAGAGGAGTTGAATAAATAATTTGCATCAATCTTTGCAATAGAAGACATTAATATGAGTGGCACGGTAGCTCAGTGGTTAGTGCTGCTGCCTCTCAGCACCAGGGATCCAGGTTTGATTCCATCCTCTGATGACTGTATGGAGTTTGCACATTCCCCCCAGGTCTGCGTGGGTTTCCTCCCACAATGCAAAGATGTGCAGGTCAGGTGAATCGGCCATGTTAAATTTTCCATTGAGTTAGGTGCAATAGTCTAGGGTAAATATAGGGTAGGGGGAATGGGTCTCGGTGGGTTACTCTTCAGTGAGTCAGCGAGGACTTGTTGGGCCAAATGGCCTGGTTCCATACTATAGGCAATCTAATCTAATAACATGCCAAGTTGCTAAATATTTAATGGGCATAAAGGAAAGCGAAATTAAATACAATAATTATCACTCAAAAAAAGTGCAAGGCAACCTAATGGAGATCGATAAGTCTCTTGGACCTGATGGAATGTGGCCTAGGATATTAAAGGAAGTAGCCCCAGAGATAGTAGATGCAATAGTTGCAACCTTCCAAGAATCCTTTAGATTCTGGAAAAATTCCAGACGATTTGAAAACTGCAAATGTGTAATAGCTTTCATTTGAAAATGAAGGATACTAAAAGCAGGAAGCTATAGGTGAGTTCGCTTAATGTCTCATTGGGTAGATGTTAGAAAGGATATAATAATAAAGCATTAAGAAATCCAGTATATGATCAAGCAGAAGGAGAAAGTGAGGACTGCAGATGCTGGAGATCAGAGCCAAGAGTGTGATGTTGGAAAAACACAGCAGGTCAGGCAGCACCCAAGGAGCAGGAGAATCGACGTTTCGGGCATACGCCCTTCTTCAGGAATGAGCCAGATTCGTGATGAAGTGCTTATGCCCGAAATGTTGATTCTCCTGCTCCTTGGATGTTGCCTGACCGGCTGTGTTTTTCCAGCATCACACTCTCTACTCTTATCAAGCAGAGTCAGCATGGTGTCAGGAAGGGGAAATCATGCCAACAAGACAACTAGAATTCTTTTGAGTAGGTAACAAGCAGGATAGCTAAACGGGAAACATTGGACGTAATATTTAGATTTTCAGAAGGCATGTGATAAGGGACTGCACCTTGGACTAAATAAAATGTGAACCCATGCTGGAGGTAGTATATTAATATGGATAAAGGATTGGTAAACTGATAGTAGGCAGACAGTAGGGGAGCCAGGGTACTTTCAGGATGGCAAGCTGTAAGTAGTGGAGTGTCACAAGATTCAGTGCTGGCATCACAGGTATTTACAATATACATTAATTACTTGAATGAGGGAAGTGAATGTATAACTGAGGAGTTTACGGATTACAGAAAAGTAGAAACTTGGAGCTAGAATAGGCCATTCAGCCATTCAATACAATCATGGATAATATCCAACTCAGTCCTCTGCTGTCATCTTCTACATTTTATGGTGAGACTGTCACTACTTGACTCCAGGGCTGCAGAGGCAAAATGCGAAATCCAGTTACCAGTTTAGTTAGAAAAAATGGAATCCAGAGTTGTGGTACAAGGATTTCCGTTCACCAAAGTATGTTTATTGAAATTATCCTGATTATGGGAGGATGGATTTTGTCATTGAGGCTGCTCTGTGTTGGAGACAGAGCTTTTTCATGAACAATGCAGCCACTGAATGTGCCTCTCCCCTCTGTTTCTTCAGTTTCTTTCAATCTCTTTTTTTTTCTGTCCTCATGCTTCTATTTTGCATTTGTGCTTACCTTCTGCACTTCCTCGCACCCTCGTGTGTTTCACTCAATCTTTTGCATGCTGATTTGTACTCACTCATGCGCTCTCTCTCTCTCGCTCTCGCTCTCTCTCACACTGTCTCTTGTGCTTCCTTATACCCACTCACTCTGTGTTCGCCAAAGCTCTCCTTCTCTCTTTCTTGCTTTCCTTTTTTTGTCCACTCTTTCTCATTTGCTTACTTGCTCGTGCACCCTCTCACTTGCTGTGTCCTGCTCCCTGTCTCTTGTGTGCTCTTGCACATCTAGTTCACTTGCTCTTTCACATTGTTTCTGTCGCGCAATCTGTGTGTGTGTCCATCCTCGCTGACCACCCGCCCTGCCCCTCCCTTTTAACTCCATGGCCTTTCTGTTTTAAGGTTGTAGGAATGTGGGCTGCCGGACGACATTTCATGGCAGCTTTGCTGATTTAAACGCTTGGTAATATTTCTCTGAAGTTTCTGTTCCCTCACGGGAAATTTCAAATTAGTGAGGAGGTGATCAATTCCACTTTGTCAGCAGATGAACGGTCGCACCTGACCAGTCTAAGACCATTTTGGAATCCAACACCCTCATCATCTCCCCGTTCCATCCAAACCAAAAGGGGCAATTGGACTATATTCCTTTTGGTTCTGAGAACTTTCAATACAATCATCCCAGTTGAAAATTACTTTTCAATCTTCATGTCATTTCCTTGGATGGGTAAGCCTTTTGGTTGATGCTGACTGAGTTTATTTGTTTCCCATCTATTTTAGGCAGTTCAGTCTGCAGTTCTCTTGTCTTTTGCGTTTATTAGTCTCCCATTTAACAGGAGATGGTTTTTATTCCTGTGATAGGCCCAAGTCTGTGGAATTCTCTTGAATGTTTCCAAAGCAGAAGTCTGTAGATACACTCGTTTATCAAAAATCTAAGAGTACTGAGGATCAACAGGCTACAGTCAGACCTGGCATAAACTTATTGAATGGTGGGACAGGCTTAAGGGACTGAATTTGCTGTCCAGACATTATTAAGGATGACATTGCACAGTACAATGAAGTAAAGTCGGGCTGAGTCTGCACATCTTCATCAAGGGGAGGTATTCTTTGAGGACGCTACAAGCAAATTAGACAAGACAGAGCCAGTGGGTGCAATCTATTGGATTTCCAGAAGACTTTTGACAAGGTGCTGCATCGGAGCTGCAAAATAAGATAAGAGTCCATCATGTTAGGGGCAAGGTACTGGTGTGGATAGAGGATTGGCTGACTAACAGAGGGCAGAGAATGGGACTAAAAGGGTCTTTTTCACGATGGGACCACAACTATTCATGTTCTACATTATTAATTTGGATGAAGTAACTGAAAGCATTGTTGCTGAAGTTTACAGATGACACAAAGTTAAGCGAAGGGGTAGGTAGTGGTGAGGAAGTGATGAGGCTGCAGAAGGACTTGGATAAGTGGGCAAAGAAGTGGCAGATGGAATATGAAGTAGGAAAGTGCGAAGGTAAGTATTTCAGCCAGAAAAATAAAAGCAAAGACTTCAGAAATCCGAAGCACAAAGGAATTTGTGTCCTAGCACAAAGTCCTAGTTCAGGATTCTCTTAAGGTTAACATGCAGGCTCAGTTGGCAGTTAGAAAGGCAAATGCATTGTTAGAATTATTGAGAGGGCTGGAATAAAAGAGCAGAGATGTACTACTGAGGCTGTATCAGTTTGTGGTCAGACCACATTTGGAATATTGTGGACAGTTTTGATCCCTGTGTCTAAGGAAGGATGTGCTGACATTGAAGGGAGTCCAGAGGAGATTTAGAGGAGAAGTGCAGCTGAGGACTCTGGGGGTCTGTACTTGGAGTTTAGAAGGATGAAGGGAAGATCTGATTCAAACTTTCTTAATACAGTCATTCCTCGGTATCTGTTCCTGTGAGCCCTTCTGAATTATGAAGTTCACAAATGTAGAGCTTGACGAAAACAGATTTAAAATAGCAGATGTGTGATTTTGCCTGCGATGTTGATTTTTGTTAATTATATTCTGGTGCAGATAGGTGAATATGCGATTTGTGATTTCATGGATGCAGAGGATTTACTGTACTGAGATTGGGTGGACGTGGAGAAAATGTTTCCTCTGGTAGGAGAGACTAGGTCCCAAGGGTATAGTCCCAGTGAGGTGGCGACCCTTTTAGACTGAGAAGAGGAGAAATTTCTTCTGCCAGAGGGTGTTTAATCTGTGGAGAATTGGGTTTAGAAACGTATCCGCTATAATCGAAGAGTGAAACAGACTTGATGGGGCAAATGACCTAATCTTACACCAATATCATGGTGTAATGATATGCACTGGGTGAGAGCGCTACACTAAGTTGGGATGTTGCTTTATTCAGTAAGGATCATAATTATTAATCATTATTAATGTGGGCGGCACGGTGGCACAGTGGTTACCACTGCTGCCTCACAGCGCCAGAGACCCAGGTTCAATTCCCGCCTCAGGCAACTGTGTGGGGTTTGAACATTCTCCCCGTGTCTGCGTGGGTTTCCTCCGGGTGCTCTGGTTTCCTCCCACAGTCCAAAGATGTGCAGGTCAGGTGAATTGGCCATACTAAATTGCCCATATTGTTAGGTGCATTTGTCAGAGGGGAGTGGGTCTGGGTGGGTTACTCTTCGGAGGGTCAGTGTGGACTGGTTGGGCTGAAGGGCCTGTTTCCACACAGTAGGGAATCTAATCTAATGTTGAAAGATGGGCTTGTGTGTTAGCTCTCTGACTGGCATACAAAAGGCTGAAATGCATTTATGTGCACATCTTTATAAACCAGCCTGTCTCATAAAAGAGATATCTCAAGACTGTGACCAATCCATTACCACCAGTTCGCTGGGTGCAATCACAGGATTTGTTGCCTTGTCTTGTCTCCACTTGGAAGACTCCTGGGTGGTAGAAAGAGCCGAATAATTGTGATAATGTCTACAGCATGTCTCTGATTTGCCATGGTGAAATTTCTTTCTCCCCTGCCTTAGTGAAGATAAATCCTTGCTGTGTATTTAAGTTAGTTTCTTCCCCCCCTCCCTGCTCTCACTGCTCCATGCATGCTGTCAGGAGAATTAATCCATGCCCCAGGGTGGGATAAAATTCACACCACATTTCCTGTGCATGAGATCATCAGTCTTTCTGGAACTGTTTGACCCTGACTTGAGAATGGCTCTGACTCTAGTGAATCAAAAACTGAGTTAAATGTGACGGGGTGAGTTCTCTATTTCAGACTCTGGCTCTGGAACCTCCTGGACTTGTTATCTTGTTAACTCTTCAAACACTGTGCACATTCCTGGAAGAGTTGGAATTATCCTCTCCTCTCCAGTTGTGCGATTGACACTCCCTAACTTTTTACTTTTGAAAAGCGAATTGCTGAATTTGGGTGGACTCTGCTCACTTCAAACCATATGCTCCTTACTGGAACTTGCTGCCCCTCTGCCCTGTTAAAGTACTTGCAACAACAGCTTGCATTTGATGTAATCAGACTTGTTTCAAATGCTTCAGAGATATCATCCAAGCAAATATGCACTGGTTTGTTGTGGGCAGCCCAAGCCCAGCTGATTAGAAGGCTTAACGAATTCATAATGGTGGCTGTGAATAAAGCCGACAAGTAGGCTTTCTGGTTGTTTGTTTGTTATTGATATTTGACCAAGGATTATTTATTGCCCTCCTTCGGTTGCTCTTGAACATGATTGATTGATTGCTGTAACTCTGTGCAGCACAGTTCAGAATCAGCCACATAAAGGCCAGCCCTAGGGTAAGGTTGATGGGTTTCATTCCCTTCAGGGACAGTAATGAACATCATTCCAGCAGCTCCCTCATCACTTTTACTGATGCTGGCTTTTTACTTCAATTTTTTTTTAAAAAGTTTTAGGAATGTACATATACATCTTTTGAAGGTGGCATGAAAAGTTGAGAAGGAAGTTCTTAAAAAGCCATTTGGGATCTTGGCTTTATTAATAGAGGTGTTGAGTAAAATAGCAATGAAGATATGCTGAATAATTTATACATAATTGGTCAGGTCCCAGCTGGAATAAAGTTTAATTCCAGCCACCATATTTCAGGGCATATGGAATGGCAGAGGAATGTATAGGAATAGTCACAGGAATTTAAGCATCATTACAACAGCATTTTATCAAGTGTGATGTCAAGAAACTCTGGCAAAATTGGAGGCCATGAGAATGGACACAGGGGAAGGCCTCTGCTGGTTAGGCCTCTGTGAGCTCAAAGGAAGAAAGACGTGGTTGTTGGAGGTTAGCCGCCTCAGTTCCACAAGAAGTTCCTCAGGTACTGTCCTAGACCCAAACCTTTCCAACTGTTTCACCAATGACTTTTCCTCCACCATAAGGTCAGAAGTGTGAATGTTCAATGATTGTGGAATGTTAAGGACCATTTGCGATTCCTTAGAAACTGAAGCATTCTATATCGAAATGCAGCAAGACCTGGGCAGCATTCAGGCTTAGGGCAATAAATGGCAAGTAGCAAAATACCATTCATACTGCAAATATTCAAATACCATCAGATAGTGGTGTATTGGTCATGTCACTAACCTAGTAATCCAGAAGGCTAGGCTAATGCTCTGCAAACACCAGGTCAGATCATACCAGCTCATCAAATAATATTGGAATGTAAAGCTGAGTCTCAATCAATGACCATTGATTGTGGCCCATCTGGAAAGGAAATCTACCATGATTCGGAGTAATGTGACTGGCTGTCTCTGAGTGGTCTAGTAAGCCATTCAGTTTAGGAGCAATGCCCCAGCCAGCAAAGCCCATATCCCATGAAGGAATAAAGGAAAATATGGGTTTTCCGTTAAAAGGAGAAGCTGGGGCTGTTTTTCTTGGAGCAGAGCAGGTTAAGGAGAGACTTGACTGACATTGAAAATCATGGGAGTTTGATAGAGTAATAAGGTTAAGCCGTTTGTCATAAATGAAGGACACAAATAAGGTTGTGTGGTTTAGAGTGCATTGCCTGAAAAGGTGGTGGAAGCAAATATAGTCATAGCTTTCAAAAGTCTGTTCGATAAACATTTGAAAATTTGCAGAATTGGAGAATACTTGAGGGGGGGAATGTTTGAAAACTTTGTGGCAGGGACATAGGTTTGGACTCAGTGATTGGCTCCTTCAAAATATCTGCACAGGTTTGATGGACCCAATGCTCACATCATCCTCCTTTTGAATTGATCATAGAGATTCTGAGAGTCTCAAATCCAAGACTTCAAGTTCGATATCAAATCTGTTTTAGTTAAGATGTGCAGTTTCTGTTGAAGACCTGTGTTCTGAAAAATGCAGAAGACTTTGGCTATGATAATTATCAATGTGCATTTGCTTAAATGAAATTAAATGTCTCTTCTTTGCTCAATCTTTCTTCAGGATATCCGGAATACTGTGGGTAATATCCCTATGGAATGGTACAAGGACTATCCACACATCGGTTATGATCTTGATGGAAGGAAAATATACAAACCAATCCGAAATAAAGATGAACTGGATGAATTTCTGGATAAAATGGAAAATCCAGATTATTGGTATGGCTTTGATTTTTGAATATGCCATTGGCTTTGGTTCAATCCTGTCTGTCATCCAATTAAACTGTTTGTTAATTTACCTCATCACAGCTTATATTATTGAAATGCTTATTGCATTAGATGTAGATAGTTAAGAAGCTCTTGTGGCACAGAGATAGTGTCCCTACCTCTGAGCTAGGATTCAAGTCCCACCTGCTCCAGAAATGTACAATAAGATTTCTAAATAGTTTGATTAGAAAATATCCCTGCAGAGGGGCTGAATCGAGCCTGTCATTCTCCAGGAGGACAGTCTTGATCTTAAATGTGCTCTTCCCATAAATGTCAGGGGGGTATCACAGCCCGCTGTTACCAGCCTGGGCTCCTCCTGTTTGTTAGGAGACTCTCGTTTAAGAATGAGATGCAGAGATTTCTTTTGTCAGTATTGTTTGTTTTTGAAACTCTGTTCCCCACAGAGCAATGGAGAACACAGAACATAGAAAAGTACAGCAGAGAACAGGTCCTTCGGCCCACGAAGTTTTGCTGAGGATTATTCCTAATCTAAACTAAAATAACCTAATCTAGGCGCCCTACAATTCACTGCTGTCCATGTGCATGTCCAGCAGTCGCTTAAATGTCCCTAATGATTCTGCTTCTACCACCACAACTGGCAACACATTCCATGCATTCACAACTCTCTGTGTAAAGAACTTGCCTATGACATCTCCTCTATACCTTCTTCCTAATATCTTATTCTGTCCTGGGGAAAGTCTCTGGCTGTTGACTCGATCCATGCCTCTCATTACCTTGTATACCTTGATCAGATAACCTCTCTTCCTCCTTCTCTCCAGAGAGAAAAGTCTGAGCTTAGGCAACCTCTCTTTGGAAGACAAGCCCTCCAGTCCAGGCAACATCCTGGTAAACCTTCTTTGCACCCTCTCCAAAGCCTCCATACCTTTCCTATAATAGGGCGACCAGAACTGAACACAATACTCAAGTCTGGTCTCACTAGGGACTTGTGGAGCTGCAGCAAAACCTTGCGGCTCTTAAACTTGATCCCCTGTTAATGAAAGCCAAAGCACCATATGCTTTCTTAACAACCCTATCCACTTGGGTGGCAACTTTGAGGGATCTATGCACTTGAAAACCAAGATCCCTCTGTTCTTCCACACTGCCAAGAATCCTGTCTTTAACCTTATATTCAGCATTTGAGTTTGACCTTCCAAAATGCATCACTTCGCATTTATCCAGGTTGAACTCCATCTGCCATTTCTCAGCCCAGCTCTGCATCCTGTCTACGTTGCACTGCAGCCTGCAATAGCCCTCTATACTATCGACGGCACCTCCAACCTTTTTGTCACCTGCAAATTTACTAACCCACCCCTCAACCTCCTCATCCAAGTCATTTATAAAAACTACAAAGAGCAGAGGCCCAAGAGCCACAAGGATCGGTGCTGGGTCCTCTACGGTTTGTCATTTACATAAATGATTTGGATGTGAGCATAAGAGGTACAGTTAATAAGTTTGCAGATGACACCAAAATTGGAGGTGTAGTGGACAGCGAAGAGGGTTACCTCAGATTACAACAGGATCTTGACCAGATGGGCCAATGGGCTGAGAAGTGGCGGATAAATGAATAAATTTAATTCAGATAAATGCGAGGTGCTGCATTTTGGAAAAGCAAATCTTAGCAGGACTTATACACTTAATGGTAAGGTCCCAGGGAGTGTTGCTGAACAAAGAGACCTTGGAGTGCAGGTTCATAGCTCCTTGAAAGTGGAGTCGCAGGTAGATAGGAGAGTGAAGAAGGCGTTTGGTATGCTTTCCTTTATTGGTCAGAGTATTGTGTACAGGGGTTGGGATGTCATGTTGTGGCTGTACAGGCCATTGGTTAGGCCCCTGTTGGAATATTGCATGCAATTCTGGTCTCCTTGCTATCAGAAAGATGTTGTAAAACTTGAAAGGGTTCAGAAAAGATCCACAAGGATGTTGCCTGGGTTGGAGGATTTAAGCTATAGGGAGAGATTGAACAGGCTGGGGCTGTTTTCCCTGGAGCGTTGGAGGCTGAGGGGTGACCTTATCGAGGTTTACAAAATTATGAATGGCATGGATAGGATAAATAGGCAAAGTCTTTTCCCTGGGGTGGGGAAGTCCAGAGCTAGAGGGCATAGGTTTAGGGTGAGAGGGGAAAGATACAAACAAGACCTAAGAGGCAACCTTTTCACACGGAGGGTGGTGTGTGTCCGGAATGAGCTGCCAGAGGAAATGGTGGAGGCTGGTACAATTGCAACATTTAAGAGGCATTTGGATGGGTATAAGAATAGGAAGGGTTTGGAGGGATATAGGCCGGGTGCTGGCAGGTGGGACTAGATTAGGTTAGGATATCTGGTTGGCATGGACTGGTTGGACCGAAGGGTCTGTTTCCATGCTGTACATCTCTATGACTCTATAACAAAGCCCTGCGGGACCCCACACAACACTGACCTCCAGGCAGAATGCTTTCCATCTACAACCACTCTCTGCCTCTGTCAGCCAACCAATTCTGAATCCAGATAGTCACATCTCCCTGTATCCCATACCTCCTGAGTTTATGAATGAGCCTACCATGGGGAACCATATCAAATGCCTTGCTGAAGTCCATATGCACCACATCCACTGCTTGACTTCGTCGACCTGTCTCGTTGTCACCTCAAAGAACTCAATAAGATGTATGAGACCTGTCCCCCTCAAAGCTGTGCTGACCATCTTTAATCACACTATGCTTTTCCAAGTAGTCATAAATCCTATCCCTCAGAATTCTTTCCAAAACCTTGCTGACCACAGAGGTAAGACTGTTCTATTCCCCTTCTTGAAAAGAGCAACATCACTTGCCACCATCCAATCCTCCGGTACGACCCCGTGGAGAGTGAGGAAGCAAAGATCTTCGCCAGCAGCTTAGCAACCTCCTTCTCGCTTCCTGGAGCAACCTAGGATAAATCTGGTCTGACCCTGGGGACTTATCAATCTTAATGTTAGCCAACGTTTCCAGCACATCAACTTCATCAATCTTAATCTGTTCAAACCTGTATCCCAGCTCCTCAAAGTTCTCATTCACTACAAGGTCCCTTTCCTTCGTGAAAGCTGAAGCAAAAAAACTCATTTAGGGCTTCCCCTATCTGCTCAGACTCCACGCACAAGTTCCCTGCGCTATCCCTGACCGGTCCTATCTTCTTCCTGATCATTCTCTTATTCCTCACATATGAGTAAAATGCCTTTGGGTTCTCCCTAATCTTTCCTGCCAAGCCTTTTTCTTGCCCCCTCCTGATGCTCCTCAGTTCGTTTCTGAGCTCCTTCCTAGTAAGCCTGTAATCCTCTAAAGCTGTGCTAGATCCTTGCTTCCTCCACCTTACCTAAGCTGCTGCCTTCCTTTTTGACAAGAAGCTCCTCTGTTCTTGTCGCCCAAGGCACCTTAACCTTACCCCTTCTTGCTTGTCTCAGAGGAACAAATTTGTGCATCACTCACAACAATTGCTCCTTAAACAGCCTCCACATATCTGTTGTGCCCTTTCTGTGGAACAATTGCTCCCAATTTGTACTTCCCAACTAATTTCCTTTTCCCCAATTAATTATCTTCCCTTGGTAACTGCTCCTCTCCAAGGCTGTGGTAAATGTGAGGCAGTTGTGATCACTATCACCAAAAAGTGTTCCCCTACTGTGAGATCTGACACCTTTCCTGGTTCATTGCTGAGCACCAAATCCACAATGGCCTCTCCCCTCGTCTGCCTGTCTACATACTGAGTAAGGAAACCCTCCTGAACACTTGACAAAAATGGCTCCATCCAAACCATCTGCACTAAGGAGGTTCCAGTCACCCATAACAACAACCCTGCTGCATCTGCATTTTTTCCAAAATCCAGCCTATGAGTTTTTTAATCTCTCTACTGCTATTAGGGGGTCTGTAGAAAACCCCCAATGAGATGGCTGCTCCCTTGCTGTTCCTAACTTCCACCCATACTGACTCAGTAGACAAACCTTCCTCAACAACCTTCATTTCTGTAACTGTGATGTACTCTCTGATTAGTGATGCTACACTCCCTCTTTTTCCAAGTTCTTTTTAAATGTTCTAACCCCTGGAGCATCTAGCAATCATTCCCACCCCTGTGAAACCCATGCTTCCATTATGACCACAACATCATAGTCCCAAGTACTGATCCATGCTCTTATTTCTGATGTTCCTTGTGTTACAGCAGACACACTTTAACCGATCCCTTTGTTTCATCACGTGAGAAACCTTCCAGATAGATTCACTGCCCCATCTACAACTATCCCCCCACCTCTCAGATATACAGCTCTGGTTCCCACCCCCTTGCCAAACTAATTGGAGGTTGGGTTATTGAATATATTCAAGACTGAATATCAGAAATAAGACCATAAGGTATAGGAGCAGAATTAGGCTATTCAGCCCATCCTGTCTGCTCCACCATTTGATCACAGCTGAAAAGTTTCTCAGCATGATTTTCCTGCCTTCTCCCTGTAACTGATCATCTTACTAATCAAGAACCTATCCATTTCTGTTTTAAATACACTCATTGACTTGGCCTCCATGGCTCTCTGCAGCCATGTGTTCCACAGGCTAACTACCCTGTAGCTGAAGAAATTCCCCCTCATATCTTTTCTAAAGGGTCATCCCTTCACACTCAAGCTGTGCCCTTGGATCCTGGTCTCTCCTGGTCTGACCAGAGCCTTGTACAGCCGCAGCAATACCTCTCTGCTGTTTTATTCCAGCCGTCTCAAAATTAATTCTAATGTTAGATTTGCCTTCCCAGCTGCCGACTGAACCTGCATATTAACTTTAAGAGAATCCTGAACTTGGACTCCCAAATCCCTTGGTGCTTCAGATTTCTGAAACCTTTCCCCATTTAGAAAATATTTTATACCTCTATTTTTCCAACCAAAGTGCAACATGTCACACTTTTCCACATTGCATTCCATCTTCGCCCACTCTCCTAACCTGTCCAGGCCCTTCTGCAGCCTCCCCACTCCCCCAACACTATTTGTCCCTCCACCTGTCATTGTTTCCATATTTGCTGATGACACAACGCCCTCAGTTCCTTTGTCCAGATTGTTAGCATATAATGTGAATAGTTGTGGTCCCAAGATGGACCCCTGCGGAACTCCACTTGTCACCAGCAGCCATCCTAAAAAAAAATCCCTTTCATCCCACTCTCTGCTTTGTGCCAGTCAGCCAATCCTTTATTCATGCCAGTACCTTACTCGTAGTATCATGGGGTCTTGCCCTATTTTGCAGTTTCCTGTTCGGCACCTTATCAAAGACCTTTTGGTGATCTAAATAGATATGTCCACTGACTCTCCTTGGTCTAAGTTGCTGATTACCACCTCAAAGAATTCTAATAGATTTGTCAGTCATGACCTCCCCTTGACGAAACCGTGCTGACTCAGCCCTATTTTGCAGTGCATTTCCAAGTACTCTGCAAACTCATCCTTAATAATGGAGCCTAAAATCTCACCAGTGACTGAGTTCACGCCTCCTCCCTTCTCACAGTTATCCCCTTATCTGCTGTGCCTGAAGTTAGGTTCCTGACTCTTTCCATACTCTGTTGTGTATGGAATATCTTGTTCTGGAAACTTTAATGACCCCTTTTGAGCATGAGTGCGCACACGCACACCCCAACACGCGTGCAACAGAAACCATCCCCTTGATTACATAGTTTAAAGCACTATCCACAGCTCGAATTATGCGATTTGCCAGGACCCTGGCCCCAGCATGATTTAGGAGGAGCCAATCCCCTTTGGAACAGTTCCCTTCTTCCTCAATACTTCCCCACACCAAGCTTTAGAACCATATGTTTTTCTTTTGAATCTTGTTCACCCTGTGCCACTTAGCTCATGGCTCAGGTAGTAATCCAGAAATTGACCTTTTTGGTTCTGTTTTTTAACTTAGCCCCTTGCTGCTCAAGTTTCCTTATCGGATTCTCTTTGTAGCTATATCGTTTGGACCGAGGCAATGGCCTGATGGTATCATTGCTTGACTGTTAATCCAGAGACCCAGATGACATTCTGGGGACCTGGATTTGAATCCCACCACGGCAGACGGTGGAACTTGAATTCAGTAAATATCTGGAAATAAGAATCTAATGATGGCATGTCGATTGTTGGAAAACCTATCTGGTTCACTAATGTCCTGTAGGGAAGGAAACTGCCATCCTTACCTGGTCTGGCATATGTGTGACTCCAGACCCACAGCAATATGGTTGACTCCTAACTGCCCTCTGGGCAACTAGGGAAGGGCAATACATGCTGTCCTAGTCAGTGACGCCCTCACCATGTGAATGAATAAAGAAAAAAATCCTCTCTTTTTCCCTCACATTCTACACGCCTCCACAGCCTGGATGAGAGATCTTGAACCTGGGCACCAGACAGACAACATAGCCTTCGGAACATTCAGTCCTGGCCGTAGAATAGTGTCTATTCCCCTGATCATACAATCCCCAATCACAACTACACTTCTCTTTTCTCCCACTTCCACCCCTGCCAATGGTTCTCAATACGACGTTGTTATGGTCAGTTTGTTCATCCTTCTTACAGCCCACACTCTCTCATCCATAGAGCAAGAGTTTCAAACCTGTTGGATAGGCTCAAGGGCTGAGACTCCTTCAGCACTACCTCTGAGATCCCTCTACCTCCTCGCATCCTCCTGTCCCTGACCACTGAACAAATTTGAGGTAGTTAATCTAAGGAGTGTGACTGCCTCCTGAAACACAGTATCCAGGTAACTATCCCCCTCCCTAACATGTCATAATGTTCAAAGCTCAAACTCCACCTCACTAATTCTGAGCTGGATTTCCTCAAGCAGCCAACACTTGGTCCATCATCTCCCACATCATGCAGGGACAATGCATCACCTGGTCCGGTATCTCTATTTTAATTACTTCGTTCTTAATTTGATTTTTAAAACTTTCGTGCTGATCTATTCATTTGTAGCCTCGGTTTCCCCTACCTACCTTCATTTTGAAAAAGTTAAAGATCACACAATACCAGGTTCTAGTCCAACAGGTTTATTTGGAAGCACTAGCTTTCAGAGAACTGCTCCTCCATCAGGTGGTTGTGGAGGTGAAGGACCTGATGAAGGAGCAGCGCTCTGAAAGCTAGTGCTTCCAAATAAACCTGTTGGACTAGAACCTGATGTTGTGTGATTTTTAACTTGGTCCACCTCAGGCCAATCCCAGCACCTTCAAGTAATTCATTCTGAAAGTAATCTATAATCAATGTGAGGAATCGATGTTACTAGAGACAGGCAGGAAACCGGAGTCAGAGGCGAAATCCAGCAGTCATGAGCTTACTGAATGATGTAGTGAGCTCAAAGAGCTGATTATCCTAGTTTTGTTTCTTGTTGTTATGGTTTTCTTTTGTGCTTTTCCTATTGGTTGCTTGTGATACTTATCTTTATTGATAGTTTAAAGATTAAGACAGGCTCATAGTTGAGAGCTTGAACAAGGGTATGGTGAAGGAAATGATATGGTAGTTTTTTAAACAACTATAATTTTCTTGACCCCCCTGTTTCTCCACCCTCCCCACTACTTTTCCATAGGCGAACCATTCCAGATAAGATGACCGGCACTGAAATTCGACTAACAGATGAACAGATCGATCTCATCCACAGAATCCAGAAGGGGCAGTTTGGAGATGCCAAGTTTAATCCACATGAGGTGGGAATATTTGATTTTCAAGCAATCATCTTCCTTTGGTATACCAAACGCATTTTCCAGATTAAGTTGGAAATGAAATAAATATACTGTATTTCTGAAACCCGTACTACAACTAGGATAGACAATGCGGCACCAACTGCAGGAGAACCATTGATGCTCATGATTGCTCACTGGCTCCTAGTCTTCTGTAGAATGTCTGTGGGCAGTATTCTTCTATGTTTGGATAAAGACAGGGACAGTGTTCAGGAAACTCCACTCTGTCTCTAACTGTTCTGTTCCAGCTCTGCATGTGTTTGATGGGGACAGTATCAAGGGAGCTTTGAACAGTATTGAACCTGTGGTGTGCTTACTCAGTGCAATTGAGCCTGTGTGGAGAGCGATGGTGCATTTGTTATAAATGCATGGGGTGGTGGGATTTATCAGTGTGGAAAGAGTTAAATTTGGCCTATAATGTATGTGCCAGCTGTCAAGGTAAAACGACTCATTTAATCCTTTCCTCTTGTTTTGTTGCTTAAAAACTATTGTGTTCAGTTCCAACACTGTTTGCTACCCTGACAATCCTCCCCCTTGTAAAAAAAAAACTAACTACTGCCCCTTCTTTTAAATGTACTCCCTTGCTCCTCTCCCGCAGAACTGTGAAATAGCTTTGTCCGGTTTTACAGATCCTTCTCCTCTCAACTTGCTGCAGCCTCTCTTATCCCACCAGCCTGTTCTCTCTTTCATCCTCTTTTCCCCCCTCCCCACCCCCACAATTCTCCCAGCTTTAGTTCACCACAAATTCTTCCTCCCTTTTAGCTTTTTGAAGAACTGAAGCCTCCCATTCTAGGTACCTTAATCATCCTCTTCTGCATATTAATATCTGTCCTTAAGTAACATTTCTGATGTTGTAGGGTTGAAAGTTTAATGTTTTGAGGATTAATGTTAATTATTCAGACAGATTAATAAGTGAATAAGCCTAAATATTGTTGCAATTGTATCATCTACTCCAGCAGACTACCCCAAGCCTATGTGCAAGCTGTGTTCCCATATCTCCTTGTAATTGTATCTTTAAACATCTACGAAATGCTCGTAGCTAGTATGCATTCTGCTTTGGTTAATCATTCAGGGTATGCATTACATGCTGTGCCAGTAACTGCAAATGATCAGATTTTCAATGCGTCTCTGACATTTCTAAGTTGTAGAGCTGCTTTTGCTATTCTGCTGCAGTGCGTGTGTCTGTCACTAGGGGCTGTTGGCGAGCTGTGAATGTAGTAAGCCAGTGTCCTGAAAGTAGGGCCCCATTTGTTATCACTCGTACAGAACTTCGAAATCAGGAGCAAGTCTGTTTGTTTCAATGGCACTTCATTTACTGTCCACTGCAACATCTTTTTCCAGTGTTATATTGGACATTTCCGACCTGGATGAAACTTACCAACTTACTGTTGATCCCCCTGCCCCTCCCTCCCTCTGCCCCAAAACTGTCCACATTCTGTTCTCTTGTCCCACCTCTCTCCAACAATTCCCTTTTCTTGCATTCAACTTGCATCCGTATATGCAAACCCTCCTGTTTTGCACCCCACACTATTTCATAAAAGCTTGCAGCACAGAAGAGGCCATTTGACCTAGTTTACCTCTGGGAAGGAACCATCCAGTCTTCCCTACAGACCAGCCCATATTTTTATTTAACTTTGTTCATAGGTTGTGAAGATTGTTTGCAAGGCCAGTCTTTATCGCCCATCCCCATTTGCTGTTGAGAAGATGGTGCTGATGAACTAGTGCATTGAATTATAATGCAAGCAGGAGTCTTGTGTTCAGCTATGTGGTGTGGACAAGAATTCCATTGTCAGGCCTGCTCAAGGGCGGCCTGTTCTCTCCCTGTAGGCCATGCTGGAGCACTTTGGTTTGGTTTTGAAGAGGGGTGGCCCCCAGAATCCAGCAGCATTACTGAGCCTGTATTTATAGCAGTGCCTTTTAATATAGATGGATGTGCCCAGGTGCTTCACAGAGGCATGGTTATAAAATAGGCACTGACGCAGTGGAACTATAGAGGATTGACAACAAACTTCTTCAGAGAGGAGTTTTAAAAATGAGGGATGCGGAGTGTTGCATATCAAGAGTTAAGACAACGGTCAGTAGGATTTAGAGAACGGGAGGAGGCATTCAAGGAATAGCTTGTTTTTTTGCAGTGGTGGAGGATGGAGAATGTTGCATCGATCGGGCGCAGTGAGACCAAGGAGGAATGCAAAGCTGTGGATGAGAAATTTAGATCCAGTCTCAAAGAATTTGACAATGTACAGAAATGGAGTTTTGAGGCAAGGTAGAACGTGGACAGCAGTATCAGCGATAGCCGGCAAATTGCTGCATTTGTTTAATTTATTCCCTTATCTATTCTGAGTATCACAGGGCGACTGCAGGGGCTTTCTCCAGCATGCATGTGTGTCCTTCTATTGTAGCTGCTGCAGCATTCTGCCTCCTCTCCATCATAAAAACAATTAGTGAGAGAGAAAAATAATTGAAAAGAAGTCAAGGCCTTG
This sequence comes from Chiloscyllium punctatum, assembly GCF_047496795.1. Taxonomy (NCBI): domain Eukaryota; kingdom Metazoa; phylum Chordata; class Chondrichthyes; order Orectolobiformes; family Hemiscylliidae; genus Chiloscyllium; species Chiloscyllium punctatum. The sequence continues at coordinate 128,314,927 of NC_092746.1, read as the reverse complement.
GCAAGGGTACAAAGGAAATTTGCCAGTATTAAATCCAAGGATGAGATCCATTAAAAATGTGGGGAGATGCAGAGACTGGGAATTTTAAGAGAAGAGAGTGATAGGAAGAGACTTTAATGAAGGTGTTCAAAATCTGAAACCTTTTGGTAAACTGCACGAGGAGAAACTGCAGGAGGGCGATGTAAACATATGAAATAGGAGCCAAAGTAGTCCACTCAGCCCCTTGAACGTTTTCTATCATGCACTAAGATTTATGGCTGATCTGTTAGTGTTTTGAATTTCACATTCCCACCTAACCACCTCAACGATCCATCTTGCTGCACCTTCCGAGACAGTGTGTTCTAAAATTGCAAAGCACTCAGCAAAGTTATCCTCATCTCAGTCCTGAGGGGGCAACCCCCCAATTTAGAAACAGTGTCCCTGAGTTCTGGATTGACCAACAGGGAAAACATCCTTCCTGTGGTTCCCTTGTCAAGTCCATTCAGAACATTATATACTTCAGTCAGGTCACCACTTTTTTAATATCCAGTAGAAATAAACCCAGCCTATCTTCATAAGACAGCTCACTCATTCTAACTGTTGGTCTAGTAAGCGTTCTCTGAAACACTACCAGTGCGTTTACGTTCTTTCTTAAATAAGGAGACAAAGACTGCACATATTCAAAATATGTTCTCACCAATGCCCTGTACAAGTGAAGCATAACATCCCTTTTGTTCTTGATCAGCTCCTGTCATAATAAAAGATGGCATCCCCAATAGCTTGATTATGAGCTGTTGTTGCATGCTAACTTTTTGTCACTGATGCACCAGTGCATCTAAATCCCTCTGCAAGTTGGAATTCAACAATCATTCTTCCAGCCAAAATAACAACTTCACATTTTCCCATTGTCTGATTTTTGTCCACTTACTTAAACTCTCTTTATGCAAAACTTCAAAACTTACTTTGCTACTTACCTTGGTGCTATCTGTGAATTTGGCTACCACACCTTCGCTTGCCTCATCTTTCTTATAGGTAGTAAAAGGCTGAGGCCCCAGCACAGATCTCTGCAGGATTCCACTAGTCCCATCCTGCCAAAGACCCATTTATGCAAACTGTTTTCTGCCAGCCAGCCAATCCTCTATCCATGCTAACATATTAATTACCCACGAAACCATGAGCTTTTATTTTACCCACAAATCTTTGATACAATATTTTATCAAATGCCTTTTGAAATTACAAGTATCTTGCATCTTCAGCCTTTTTATCCACACTAAAGAACTCCAAAAATTGATTTAAATTGATTTCCTTTTTATTCAAAACCATGCTGACTCTTCCTGATTACTTTGAGCTTTTTCCGGTGCACAGCTATAATCTCTATATAATGATTGACTCTAATATCTTCCTCAGAGAAACATCAAGCAAACTGACCTACAGTTTCCCACAACTTTCTGCCCTCTTCCTTCTTGAATCGAGGGGTTCAAGTTTCTACTCTGTCGTATGATCGAACCTTTCTTGAAGTGAGGGAACTTTGGAAAATTAACATCAATCTGCTGTTTTGGTCACCTCTTTTAAGGCCGTAGGATTAAACCAGGGTGTCTCATGATAGTGATTTCACTCAGTTCCTCTGTCTCTTCCATCTCTTGACTTACAGCTATTATCAGAAATTTTTGGATCCTCTGTAGTGAATACAGAAATAAACATTTGTTTATTCTATTCACCATTTCCTTATTATCTTCTATTAGCTCCTCATTCTCACCCTTTTCGAGGACCAGCACTTACTTTGTTCTTTACCTTTTTAGATCCCAAAATAAGCTCATGCTATTTGATTTTACATTCCTAGCTAGCTTCCTCTCAGCCTCTAATTTCTTTTTCCTCCTGGTTAATTGGGAGGGCTGTTTTACAGACAATTCAAGCAACGATCATACCTAATAGATAATGTCCCCGATGCCAGCATCACCATCCCTGAATATGTCCTGTCCCTTTAGCGTGACAGGCCCAACACAGGTGGTGGCACAGCAGTATACAACAGGAGAGAGTTTTTTTTTTTGGAGTCCTTAACATTGATTCTGACTCTGGATCCCTTGAAGTCTCGTGGCTCAAGTTAAACATGGGCCAGGCTAAATGGTCTGTAATTCCCTGGTTCCCATCTGTCACCCTTCTTAAAGAGTGGAGTGCCACAAGCAACTTGTCTGTCTCTCCCAGCCTATGGTAAGATTAAAATTCCTCATTAATACTATTCTGCATCTGCTACATGGTTGCTTGATTTCAGCATTTATACAATCTAGCACTTCTGACCTACTACCCGGTGGTCTATAGATGACACCGCTCGAGGTTTTAGTTGCTTTACAATTCCTCAGTTCCACCTATAATGTCTCCACTGGATGCTTTCTCCCTCACCATAAGATTTTGTTTCTAATTAGTAATGCTTCTGTGGATGACACAGTGGTTCAGTGGTTAGCACTGCTGCCTCACAGTGCCAGGGACCCAGGTTCGATTCCAGCATCAGGCAACTGTCTGTGGGGAGTTTGCATATGTCTGCGTGGGTTTCCTCTGGGTGCTCCGGTTTCCTCCCACAATCCAGAGATGTGCAGGCTAGATGGATTGGCCTTGCTCATTGCCCATAGTGTTCAGGGATGTGTAGTTTAGGTGCATTAGTCAGGGGTAAGTGTAGAGTAAAAGGGTAAGGGAATGAGTTTGGGTGGGTTACTCTTCGGAGGGTCGGTGTGGACCTTTGGGCCAAATGGGCGGTATGGTGGCACAGTGGTTAGCACTGCTGCCTCACAGCACCAGAGACCCGGGTTCAATTCCCACCTCTGGCAACTGTCTGTGTGGAGTTTGCACACACTCCCCGTGTCTGCGTGGGTTTCCTCTGGGTGCTCCGGTTTCCTCCCATAGTCCAAAAATGTGCAGGTTAGGTGAATTGGCCATGCTAAATTGCCCGTAGTGTTAGGTGAAGGGGTAAATGTAGGGGAATGGGTGCGTTGCTCTTCGGAGGGTCGGTGTGGACTTGTTGGGCCGAAGGGCCTGTTTCCACACTGTAAGTAATCTACAAATCAAATGACCTGTTTCCACACGGTAGGGATCTGACACTGTAGACCCATCTGCCATTTTCTCTCTCCCTCCTGTAAACCTTATGTCCTAGTATGTTTAGATCCCAGTCCGGACTATTCTGCAGCCATGTCTGCTTAATATCTGCTATATCATAGTTTTCAAATTGAATCTGTGCCTGCAGCTCATTTAATTTGTTCCTTACATTCTATGCATTTGTGAAAAGAACTCTAACTTTGGCTGTACACCCTATCCTGACTTTAGCATCTTTTTTATTATTTCTCCCTCCTGTCTTATTCAGGGACTTGTTGTAGTCCAGCTTTGTTCATTAAATTGGCTGTGCTTCTCCATCCTATTAACCTCTACCTTCTCTCACATTGCTTTCGTTCCCACCCATCTGCCATACAAGTTGATATCCTCCTGAATGGCACTAGCAAACCTCCCCACGTGGAAATTGGAGCCCCTCCAGTTTAGGTACAATCCATTTTTTTTTTTGAACAGGTCCCACCTACCCTGGAAGAGATTCCAGTGATCCAGCTTTTGATTCCCTCCCTCCTACACCAACTCTTTAGCCACGTATTCAGCTGGACTATCTTCCTATTTCTGGCCTCATGAGCACGGGAAGTAATTTGGAGATGACAACCCCAGAGATCCTACTTTGTAACTTTATGTCTAATTCTCTAAATCTCTTTACAGTATCTTATCACCCTTCCAGCCTATTTCTTTAGTTCCAATATGGATCACAATCTCTGACTATTTACCCTCCCCTTTCAGAATGTCCTGTGCCCACTTGGAGAAATCCTTACCCCTGGCATTAGGGATGCAAACACACCCTTCCGATAGTACAGTGATCAGGACTGCATGGCAGAAACACATCCTTGCACAGCTCAAGACCCTCTCAGTACATCTTCCTGAAATCTGTGCCTACACCCTCCTCCAAAGTGAAGACAGATGTAAAGTACTTGTTTTAACAGGTCAGGCAGCATCCAAGGAGCAGGAGAATCGACGTTTCGAGCATTAGCCCTTCATCAATCAGCCTTTTGCCCGAAACATCGATTCTCCTGCTCCTTAGATGCTGCCTGACCTGCTGTGCTTTTCCAGCCCCACACTCTCTATTCTGATCTCCAGCATCTGCAGTCCTTACTTTCTCTTACTCGTTTTAACACCCTACTAATGTTCTCCACTCTCAAATTGCCCTTTGGACCCTAATAGGTCTGTGTCCCTGGTTATCCCCTTCCCTTTGTTCTTTCTAAATTCCACTATGGCCTCTGTTGATTTGCTCCCTTTATACCTATTAAAAGTCTCTTTTCTTATCCAGCCCTCACAGATTCAAGACGGCAGCGAAGTAGCAGGGGCTCGTCCACTCCCATCTGCTTTCTTTCTTCCTTTCTCCTCTTCGTTTTTCCTTTTGTTCTTTTTTCTTCTTTAAATCATTTTGTGGTGATTAAGTGTCATCGGCACGGCAGCAAGAGTGGGCCGTGCACAGAACACCTCCCACTGTTCTGCTGAGGATTTACCGAGAAGTAACCTTTCCCAGGCTATATTGGCCAGATCCTGCCATGTTTTAATAATATCTGCCTTCCCACAATCCAAATCCCTTTTTTTTGCGGACCATCTTTTTCCTTTTCCAGATTGCTGAGAGTCTGGAGTCACTTACTGAACCACTTGGACTTTTACAAAAATCAGCAGTTACAGCAATTAACAGTGGGATAGCTTTTAAATCCAGATTTTTATTGAATTCAAATTTCACCATCCACCAAGGTGGAATTTTAACTTATGTTTTCAAAACATGAGTCTGGAGTTCTGCCTTACAATTACATTCCTGTGTCCCCTTGGATAAATCATTTAAGTGATGGGGGAGAAAATGCAGAGCCCCTGGCAAATAGCAGAGTGTGATTAATTGGAAAGCTTTTTCAGCATAGAAATGAAGGGTCAAATGGCCTAGTTTTCTGAGAGATTGTATGAAAGAACCATTGAAAACAGAGTGGTCTGGTACAATGCCCAGCTGGTGGCATAATATGCACCTCTAAGTCCATTAGTTTATCAGTGTTTTGGATCCACTGGGGAAGTTTTGAATGCAAAGGGTTACTCGAAAGATTTCTTTTTAATAGTTCCCTAACTTGGGCTGAATTTCAAAATTTCTACCCAAAGAATTTACACTGAATTCCTCTGAACATACTTCATCCCAGTGAATGCGGTCTGTTCTTTCAAAAACACTCTCAGGTTGGCCTGAAGTCGGTGAAATCTGTCTAACCGCTGGCCCTCGGGGACAGAGCAAATGTCTTGAGGCAGGTGACCTTTCAAAGGAATTTTTTTTCTTCCCTGATGTCTATTGGAGTAAAGGATGCTGGTGAATTATTTTCTCCTTCTCTGCCTTCTCCTAATTCCTTATTCTTCGTTATTTTGTTGCTGATGTTTGCATTGAGGACTCTTAGACTAGGTACAACACAAGGAATCATTTCCAACTGCATTAATTTAATTCCTGTCGAATACACCAAGGCAGCCTGATAGTCCAGGGAGGGAGGCTCACCAGCTTGGCTTTGAGCCCTCTAGGAGCTCATTCAAAACTGACCCAGACTTTGCAGCTCACAGAAAGAAGATATTTAGTTCCATTAGTCGAGGCTGAGTGTGTGATTCATTACTGAGATATTGGGTCAGTCTTTGAACAGAATACACCAACCCCAACCTGCCTGCACTAGTGTCACCTAATGGACAACATCTTAACTCTCTGGCTGAAATGATACTGAATGATTAAAATCCTCAAGCATTAAAGTCCTTCACCCATCGAAACCTGTCCAGATATTACTTCCCCATATCTATTCTCTCAGCCCCTATAAACTTTAATATGTCACCGAGTCTACAAAGTTAAAAATCGCACAACACCAGGTTATAGTCCAACAGGTTTAATTGGAAGCACTAGCTTTCGGAGCGCCACTCTATCAGACAATCACCTGATGGAGTTGCGCTTCAAAAGCTGGTGCTTCCAATTAAACCTGTTGGACTATAACCTGGTGTTGTGATTTTTTAACTTTGTACACCCCAGTCCAACACCGGCACTTCCAAATCATCCAATCTAAGTCACCTCCATCCCTGCACTCTTTAATGCTTTTTTAAATTCACTCATGGGATGTGGGCATCACTGGCTGGGCCAGCATTTATTTCCCATCCCTAATTGCCCTTGATCAGGGTGAGTTACGTTTTTGAACGACTATAGTATATTTGCTGTAGGTACACCAACAATGGCATTCCCAGTCAGAACCCCCACCCCGTGTCTGGCCTTCCTCCTTTAATATCCCATCCAGTCCAATGCCATCTTTCCCCTCCCTGCACCCTTTACTATCCTGCCCAATCTAACTAAACTGTAGTCGAAATTTAATGTGATTTTATTCAACAAGAATAAGACAACACCTTACAAGGCAGTACCGAAAGGCATAGTTTCCCAGGTATGAGCCTTGTTTTACCTGAAAACCTGGATCAACCTTGCGAGGAGACCAGAGACTGCAAAGGGATTCCTGGAGACAGGAAAGTCTGAGGGTGGAAGATTTCTGTTCATTGTTTACATATTATTCTCCTACAGTGTATCCATATGTGAATTTTAAGTGTAAGGATTGATGATTTCCTGTATGTATCAGACATGGGGTAGGGATTGGACAGGCATGGAACAGATCTGGGACCAAGTGCCAGACAGAATTCTGTTTAGCTACTGTAACATTAAAAGTTGTTTGAATAAACACACAGTTAACCTGCATATCTGAGTTCTCCAATGGTCTACGGAAGAGAGTTAACCACAACACACTCTCTCCCCTTCACTCTCCGCACCCTTTAATATTACACTCCACCTAATCCCACTTTCCTGCTTACATCACATTCCCATTTCCTACTGTTTCCAGTTTGTGTTCTGTGTCAGTGTATTAAATTGCAATGTTAGATGGGCCTCATGTGAATTGACACACTCTCCAGTGGTCGTGTGGTTTAGACAGAATCTGAAATGAATACTCTCTGCTTCTCTTTGTTTAGCCTTCCATTGATTTCTTCACCCACGAGACAATGATTCACCCAGTGACCAGTCGTCCAGCGCACAAGCGCAGCTTCATTCCATCGCTCATTGAGAAGGAGAAGGTAAGATGAGGCGATTATTCCTGAGCTGGGCCTTGGCTGTTGAATCATTCTTCTGTCTGATTCTTACTCTTACCCGTAAGGGAGTGATAACAAAACTGCAGCTCGGGTTGGATGAGACCTAAAAATATACCTTCCTTCTAAAATAAATGGTGGCCCACGCACACGGAAATGTCAATTAAGACGATAGCTCAAGGCCTCGAACTGTCCTGACTTGTGTGAACTGACCACTTCCAAAATTGCTTCACATCATTTACTGAAGTTATTATTGTATACCTGCAACCAGACAAATCCGATCACACTCTCTCAAATTAAGGTATAACTGGCCCCTACAGTTGGTCTTCATCCTGTGTTGGTATGTGCGTGTATGGTTTTTACCAGATTACCACTGGTGTGGGACTTCAGGAAAGAGCAGGATATGAAAAGATTGTTCTCCCTGATACAGAAGGAGTTACAAGATAGCCTAACGCAGACTTTCATATAAAGAGTGGAATTGATACAGGAGGGGGACAAACTATATCTGTTGCTAATTGGGTCAATCATTGGCAAAATAATTTAAAGGGGAGTTGACTCATTCAGAGTTGTCAGGATCAGGAACATCAGATCCTGAGAAGTTGGTGGAATTTGAATCTATCAGTAATTTCAAAGGAGACTTTAACACGTTCTTGATAATGAGTTACTTGCAGAGTTACAGGGATGTTGGACTAAACATGATTGCCTTTTCAAGGTGTCAACATCAACTGATAGGCCAAATGGCCTTCTCCTGTGTTGAGAGTCATCGCAGCATGTAGATTGATGAAGGGACTTGCTATTAATTTCCATTCTCTTCAGGGAAGCAAACTTGCCTTGTATCAATTCATTCCTTTTTTTTCAACTTTTTGCATGTTACATGTGCTCACCACAAAGTTGGTTGGTCAGCCTTCATATCAAAAACCATTATCATTTTGGAATTTTACAATCAGGTACCCCTCCAGCCGCTAACCCTGCCCATTTATCTGTGCTGGTCAAAGTGTGCTGATAATCTGCATAAGTGGCAGGATTCTTTTGGACTTTAGTCCTGCAACTGGGACTGAAGTCTGGGTCTTACAGCTCAGAGGGGCAGTGCAATGGCCGAAACTCACCTTCAATCAATTTTCTAGGGGCATTCTTAATAGAAGCTTGACATCAAATGAAAATTTGATTTCATCTGCTTAAAAGCAGAGTAAGGGAGTGTGTTTAAGCTGATGACCAGGGAAGAGCGTTGTTGTTTGGTCCACATGTTGCTTCCATTGCATTGAAACTGTGCTGTTCTTTTTAACCTCTCTTCCATCCTACAGGTATCAAAACTTGTCAGCATAATAAAACTAGGCTGGATCAAACCACGCAAGCCTCGAGATGACACGCCACAGTACTATGACCTGTGGGCAAAGGAAGATCCCAATGCAATCCTGGGACGTCATAAAATGCACATCCCTGCACCCAAGCTGAAGCTACCAGGGCACGAGGAATCTTACAACCCGCCACCTGAGTACTTGTTAACAGAGGAAGAGGTGAGGAGTTACTTCCTCTGCTGGGTGGTGTATCCAGTCTACGTGCTGCCTTTGGTCGGTTGAATGTTATGATTGGTGGATGCTTATCCATAGCCATTATTTTCAGCTGCTTACAGCTATCATTGAGAAGTCACCTGTTGGAGGTATCCTGTTGATTTTCCAGTGTTAGGGATATCCACTGAAAGCAGTCAACATCCCTTCCAGTACAGGTACAGCCTGACATCACATTCCCGAGGCGTGAAGCAATTTGCCTTGCAGCACCCATTGGATGGAGGGGGCATTGATGGTTTGAATATTTTTGTTTCTGTCTTATTTCCTCCTACCCATCCTTTGTTTCTCATTTACTTGTGGGACATGGACATTGCTTTTGCCCCATCCTTATCCTAAAAAAGCACATAAGCTATTGCCCCTCACCCCACCTGGATGGTTATGTGCTCTTCCAGCTGGCTGGCTTAAGCAGCCTTAATGTCGGTTTGTGTGTACAATGAAGATGTGACCCCACCATTGGGAAAATGTAACAAAGTCTGTACAGCCAATGGGCAGGAAAGAAAATGCAACATTGTGGCAAGTTTTATCTGTCTTTGAAAGAATAAGCTGAATGGTCTCCCTGATTCATGTCACTGTTAGAACATGTCTTTTTCATGGTCGTCATGAGTGTGTGCTATGGAGACACAGGGATGGGGTAGGGATATGGGGAGCCATCTGCCTTACGCCTATTAATTCCCAATGACGATGTGAAGGTTGGACTGGGGTGGACAAAGTCAGACTTCACACAACACCAGTGACTAAGGAGCAGTGCTCTGAAAGCTTGTGATTTTAAATAGGTCTGTTGGACTATAACCTGGTGTTGTGTGACTTCTGACTTTATTCCCAACTACCTTGAACTACTAGTGCAACATAAGTAGTTTTTAGGTACAATGTGACAGTAGTCAAGAAAAGCTCTTGCTGAACTCCTAGATCCGCAAAATTCAAACTGGGCAAAGCAGCAAATGAGAAACAGCAGCAGAGATGAGGTTTCCAGTGTTGCCTTACTATATACAAAGCCCTGTAGTTGCAGGTTAGATGTATCTGTACAGAGTCCCCTATAAACTCTGCTGTTTCTGAGAAGAAAGAGCCCTAGATGATTAAGTCATTCTTTTTTGTTTGTCCTTCTTAACAACAGGATTGTTCTCTGCACCTCTGGATATGATCTCATAGATTGCAGTCATCGTTTGTGTGCAGTGACCCAGAAACAGGAACATGCATGCTTCGCTTCATTGGCTCCCTTATTCCACCTGGTCTAATGTTGCTTGCCCGATGTTTTTTTTGCAGAGACTGGCCTGGGAACAGCAGGAACCTGAGGAACGGAAGCTGAACTTCCTCCCACAGAAATTCACATCTTTGCGTGCCGTGCCTGCGTTTTCACGCTTCATTCACGAACGCTTTGAACGATGTCTCGATCTGTACCTCTGTCCGCGACAAAGGAAGATGAGGGTAGGTTCATTCTTTTTTCATTCTGGGATCCTGAAGTGCCACAGAAAAGGCTTATGCTGCTCTTAAAATTACTTTCAAGATTGGCCAGTTGTTTTCAGAGACCTGCTTTTGCATTAAGTCCTTTTACAAAATTTATTTTTTGAAGTAATTGTTATTGTTAATAGTATTGTTATATGGAGAATCACAATGATTAGTTTATGCACACACATGCACGTGTGCGCGGCCAGTTATTCTCAATTGGGTCATTGTTATGGAATGTTGGCCAGAGAATGGGGAGGAACTTTAAATATTACTGTGGGTTCTTTCATACCCAGCTGAGGGGGAGCCAAAGCCAGTGTTCAACTTCTCATCTAAAAGGCAGCAGCCCCCAAAGCTGTCAGATGAACTGTTGATGCAGTATGTGTTTTACTCAAGGGTTGTAAATAATGTTTTTCCTTGTGTGTTGCTAATCCCAAGAATGACTCTGCGAAGTGTTCTGCTCAATGTGACAAAGGTTTACTTTGTTGACTTTCCTCTAGGTGAACGTGGACCCTGAAGACCTGATACCAAAGCTTCCCAAACCAAAGGATCTCCAGCCTTTCCCAACCACTCTTGCACTGGTGAGCCCCTTCGCGTGTGGAGCTGTCTGCCCTTGCACTGAAATGTTCTGTGTAAAAGATTTCTTGTATGAGCACTCACTTTACACGAACATGCAATAGCAGAGGCTGTATGGTTGCATCAAGTGGCCATATGTTTTTTTTTAATTGTGCATGACCAGCATTTATTGCCCATTTCTGTAAGCTATTCAGACAAAGATCTATTAAAGGAAATGGATGCAGGTAAGTTTCCCTGCTTTTGGATGCAAGGTATGTTTCTCCTCCCTTTATATTATACGATCGATGGGTCTCCATCTCTAATGTGCAGGAGTGTCCATGATTGGATCAGATAGAAACTTCTCGTCAACTATCACATATTCTGTGAAGGGAGAGATGATGGTCCTTTTGGTGACTGATAAAATATTCACATGTGAGACTACTGGCCTTAAAGCTTTGTGTGTGTCATTATATAATCCTCTTAATACCACCTAGAGCATCTTATCTAAGGAATACCAAAAATTCGAGGGGGTGGGTTTAAGGTGAGAGGGGAATGATTTAAAAGGGACCTAAAGGGCAATGTTTTCACACAGAGGGTGGAGTGTCTGTGGAGTGAGCTGCCAGAGGAGGTGGTGGAGGCTGGTACAATGACAACATTTAAAAGGCATCTGGATGGATATGTGAATATAAAGGGGTTAGAGGGATATGGGTCAAGTGCTGGCAAATGGGACTAGATTAATTTAAGGTACCCGGTCAGCATGGACGAGTTGGACCAATGGGTCTGTTTTTGTGCTGTACATCTCTATGACTAAATTGAATCTTGTTACTTATTTATCTATGTATAGATTTGTTTATACTCTTCTCCCCTTTATTTTTAAATTTATGTATTGGAGCTATAAACACAAGTTGTTTTAGTCCTGCCAGGATATAAAATATTTGTCTCACGGTGTCATGTTCCTTTTGTACTTGCCCTTTTGATGGAGGAGTGCTCCTGCAGTTCTCTGACAGTGTGGCACTATCTCAGAGCAGGCCTGTGGCAGGGTGGCTTTTCCTTAGTGCTAACCTTTCAATAATACAGCACTCCCTTGGTGACAACCCTCTGACATTGCTATTCTTCTGTATCAAGGAGGCTATGGCTTGAGAAGCTGTGTTAGTGTCTTGCTGGAAGTGGGGCCTTTTCGAGCAGATGTGTTATCATAAGCCCCCTATTTTGCTTCCCTAGAGTATGAATGAAATTGACGTTTTGCTGTTGCAGTTAAATGTTTACGAGCATGTTGTCTGACTGACCTGTTCCTGATTTCACATCCTCCTTCCCCCTTTCCTTTTTATACAGGTTTACAAAGGGCACACTAACTTGGTGCGGTGCATCAGTGTCTCTCCCAGCGGGCAGTGGCTGGCCTCTGGTAACAACACATTCCTTTCTTTTCCACATTACATCTTTGGTTGTTAGTGCTCTTAAAACAACAAATGAAAGGGGAAGTAAATGTGTTAAAAGGGAAGCTGGAACATTTCTGTGGGCACTCTGCTCTGAGCAGCAGCTTTCCAGCCGTTGAAATCATTCTGCACGGCACTGAGGTAATCGAGTTATTCCACAGCTCTCCGAGGTTGAGAGTTTTGTGTCTAGTTGAGGAATGAACTCTGATTGGAGCACTGCAAACCTCTTCCATACAGTCAGAGGATGCAAAGTAAACACAGCGATTTGCTCACTCTGTGATTATTTTGATTTTCCATTAAGTCTTCATTTAAAAGATGTGGCTTTTAAACACCCATTTGGGGGAGGAGTGCAGTCTGCTCCCAGACGTCTGCTCACAATGAACAAGTTGTTTCACTGGCTGGTGAATGATTTATGTGATTTGATTTTGCTTTTTTAATGTTTTTGTAGCCTATATTACACCTACAATAGGTAAATTACATTTGCATCCATAAATTGATTTTGTTTAACATATTTGACCATAAAATGTTGAAGGATTCTGTGTGATAAATGGTTATTGTGACTGACTTTATGCACTACCTTTCTGTCACTTCAGATTAAGGACAATTTACTGATCTTGAAGTCTAGTCACTTTTGTAATGCAGGAAATGTGGCATACATTTTGTGCACAGCAAGAACCCACAATCACGCATGCAATAAGTGACTACATCTATTTGAGTCATGTTGACTGAGGATTAGAGATTGTCCTGGATACCCATTGTTTTCTTTGACAATGGTGCCATATAACCTCGTACATCAAGCTGAGGGGACAGACCACATCTTTGAAAACACTGCACCTTTGGCAGTGCAGCAATCTCTCTATGCCCTTCCTCCTATAAGCATGAGAATTTAGTTATAGCCCAGACCACAAGCACCAAACTGTTAGCAAAGCAATCTGAGTAATCCAGGCTCTTTGAATATCTCCTGGAGAACTCTTTAATGTTGGATGCACAGGTGGAGCTTCAGCTTAGTCTCTTTTCTCAGTTACATTCCAGTCTGAGCCAGTGCAGAGTGTAGTCAAGTGCAGTGCTAGTGGGTTATTCATTCTAATTCCCCAGCCTCCCAATTTTCTGACTCCTTCCCACAGGCTCTGATGACAGCACAATTCGGTTTTGGGAGGTTTGCACAGGCCGTTGCCTCCGAACAATCGAGGTGGAAGGGGTAGTGAGAAGCATCGCTTGGAACCCTAACCCTGTTCAGTGTCTCGTGGCATTGACTGTGTAAGTACACACTGACCTGACTGTCAATCATTAATTGAATGATTGCACTGTTACTATTGGTGTGTTCAGCAAGTAGCAGGTTAAAGTTGTTGGAAATAAAATTATGTTCTTCATCCAGGGGTAACATCTGACAAGCAAGTTAATATACATCGAGGGGTCAGTTTTACTCTGCGTCTAACCTGTTTTGGGTGTGTAAGATGGGACCAATGTAGACAGATCTTAAGTCTATATCTAACCCAATATTGTACTTATGAAGAAAGACTGGATCGACTGGGCTTCTACTAGCTGGAAGTTAGAGGATTGGGAGGGGATCTTATAGAAACATGGAAAATCCTGATGGGACTGGACAGGCTAAATATGGGAAGAATGTTCCCGATGTTGGGGAAGTCCAGAACTAAGGGTCACAGTCTTAGAATAAGGGGTAGGCCATTCAGGACTGAGATGAGGAAGAATTTCTTCACTCAGTTGTGAAGCTGTGGAATTCTCTCCCACAGGAAGCTGTTGGGGGCCAGTTTGTTAATTATTCAAGAGGAAGCTGGACATGGCCCTTGCGGCTAGAGGGATCGGGGGTATGGGGAGAAAGTGTGAATGGGATAATGAATTTACATGATCAGCCAGGATCATATTGAATGGTGGGCAGGCTCAAACGGCTGAATGGCTATTCCTGCACCTACTTTCTATGTACTGGCCCTGGGAGTGTGTGGGGACAGTGTAGAGGGACCATTACTCTGTATCTAACCCCATGCTGTCCCTGAGCTAGGAATATTTGATGGAGACAATCTGTAGAGAGCATTATTCAGTCCTTGTTTACTCTGTGGTCAATGGGCAACAGGCCCTCGCAGTACAGGTACCCAATCATTAAAAATCACATTCTAAGTCCAGGAGGCAAAGCTTTGTCAGGCTGCAGTTAGATTTGGTCTCCATATTTGAAAATAGAAAAAGAAGCAATAGGAAGATGGGGTGGTGGGGATGTTTCAACTTGTGGAAATATATTGAATGAGGCCCATAAGTCCAAAACAGCATATACCTCTGTCTGTATACAACAAACACAGTGTCCAGTATTGATTCTGTTCCTGGAGAACATTTGGTAAATAGTGTTTGCAAAGAATTATGCTGACAGCCAATTTAGAATAAGCCTAACTTAGCATACTGGAAGTTACACACATTAATTATGACACAAGGCTCAGTTATTTGCAAACAGGAAGAACAGGTCCATCCACTGCATCTAAACTCAGCAAAATGGGTGACAGTCATTCTCTGACTCATTAGTCAAGGCAATGCTCAGAAATCAGTGTCAGCCATTAAAGGGAGCTTGGCAGTTAACTGTCAATCATCTAACTGGTAATGCTTAGACCATGACTCATAGGAGCAGAATTAGGCCATTCTGTCCATCAGGTCTGCACAGTGGTTAGCACTGCTGCCTCACAGCGCCAGAGACCCGGGTTCAATTCCCACCTCAGGCGACTGACTGTGTGGAGTTTGCACATTCTCCCCGTGTCTGCGTGGGTTTCCTCCGGGTGCTCCGGTTTCCTCCCACAGTCCAAAAAAGATGTGCAGGTTAGGTGAATTGGCCATGCTAAATTGCCCGTAGTGTTAGGTAAGGGGTAAATGTAGGGGTATGGGTGGGTTGCGCTTCGGCGGGTCGGTGTGGACTTGTTGGGCCGAAGGGCCTGTTTCCACACTGTAAGTAATCTAATCTAATGTAATCCTCTTCGATCATGGCTGAAATGTTTCTTAACTCCATTCTCCAGTCTTGATCCCTGTAACCTTTGATTCCCCTTTCCAATCAAGAACCTATCTCTGTCTGAAATATACTCAGTGACTTGGCCTCCACAGCCCACTGTGGCAGTGAGTTCCACAGATTCATCACCCTCTGGTTGAAGAAGTTTGTCCTCTTCTCTGTTCTAAAGGATCAGCCCTTCCTTCAGACAGTGCTGTCAGATTCAAGTTTCCCCCACTACTGGAAACATCTTCTCCAAGTCCACTTTATTCAGGCCTCTCAGTATTTTGTAAGTTTCTATGGGATTCTTCCACCCCCCCCCCCCCCCGCCGCCAATCCTTCTAGACTCCATTGAGTACAGTGGAGGTCCACTGAAGATGTTACCCGGATGGTGACGAAACATCTGGAAATGAACCTTCCAGCTCCGTGAGCAAACCTACATCCAGAACCTCAACCTGAGCTACCAACCTACTCAACACTCTCTCCTTCTCTACTTTCTGCTTCCTCAACACTGTGTGCCCAGCCAGCTATCTTTGTGTTGTCTGCAACTGTATTCTCAGTTCCTTTGTCCAGATTGTTCATGTTTAACATGAATACTTGTGGTCCTAACACTGATCCCTGTGGAACTCCACTAGTCGACAGCTGCTATTCTAAAAAGAACCCTTTACCCTCACTCTCTACCTTCAGCCGATCAGCCAATCCTGTTTTCCATTTTCAGTACCTGTCCCTAACACCATAGGCTCTTGTCTTATTTAGCAGCCTCCTGTGTGGCACCTTGTCAAAGACCATCGAGAAATCCTAGTAGATCATGCCCACAGGCTCTCCTTTGTCTAATTTACTCATTACTTCCTTAAAGAATTCTAATAAATTTGTCAGACGTGATCTCCACTTTCCAAAGTCATGCTGACTCAGCCCTATTTTATTGTCCATTTCCAAGCACTCCACAATCTCATCCTTAATAATGGACCCCAACAACTGATCAGGTAAACCAGCCTATAGCTTCCTGTCTTGCACGTTCCTCCCTCCTTAAACAGGGGTAATACATTAGCCATTTTTCAATCTTCTGGGAATGTCATTGAAGCCAGTGATTCCTGAAAGATCACCAGTAATGCCTCTACCAGCTCTTCATCTATCTCCTTCAGAACTAGGGGTGTAATCCATCCAGTCCAAGTGATTTAATCTCATTCAGATCTTTCAGCTTCCCCAGCACCACCTCCTTGGTGATGGCCACTGTATTCAGCTCTGCACTCCTCCCCCTCCAATTCTCTTGAATTTCTGATGTGTTGCTGGTGTCTTTCACAATTAGGGTCCGATTATGAGCCAGTCAGTATTCCTAGAGCATAAAAAGGTTGTTTTCCCTTCTGGTTTTTCTTGTGAAATGTCCTGGTGAATCCAAGGCTGAAAGGTTTGGCAAAATGATTGTTTAGTTAGTAATAAATTCAACAAGGAAATGAGGTGAATCAAAGAGTGGTTAGAAAGTGGATCCTGCGACCACTGCAAGTCTTTGAGTGTAAATACCAGCAGAGACCAGTTGAGCTGAATGGTTTCGATCTGAACTTATCCTAGGCTGTATCTAATTTCCCAAATAAAAGTAAAATTCTGCAGATGCTGGGAAACTGAAGCAACACAGAATGCTGGAGAAACTCAGCAGGTCTGGCATCATCTGTGGAGAGAGAAATACAGTTGGTGCTTCAAGTCTGATATGACTCTTCAGAATTCTGAAGTGATAACGAAGAAGAGTTATGTTGGGCTCAAAATGTTAACTGTTTTTCTCTCCGCAGATACGACCAGAGCTGCAGAGTTTCCGCAACACTGTGTTTATTTGCATCTAATAATGCAGATTGTTTCTTCATCTGAGTCCTCATTGTGCAAAGAGTAACTGTGTATGTTTTTTTCTTTCTTCAGTGAGCATTCTGTCATCATTGTTAACCCATGTCTCGGTGATAAGTTGCTGTATAAGGCAACGGACCAGCTCATTGCATCATTTGAGAAACCAGAGGAGGAGCCTGTCCAACCTGTGGAATGGACTGCTGCTGATGGAGATGCTTTTGACAAAGGATACCGGCTCATCATCAAACACAACAAGGTCACACTTCCACATTTCGAATTGCTTTTTGTTACTCAGAGTTTGATGTCGTTCCTACCTGTAGTTCTTTTCTGACCTGAATTGTTGCAGCAAGGTCTTCTGTTTCGGTTGGATGTGGTCATATATCCCCTTTTCCCTTTTCTGTGGGGTGTGATTTTCTCATCTATTCCAAATTCCACATTTGGGATGTGAAACCACAACAAAAGGAACAGCATTAAGCCAAACAGCCCATTGAGTCTACCCTGCCATTCAGCAAGACTATGGCTGAGCTGATAATCCTCAATTCCACTTTCCTGCCTTTTCCCCAAAACTGAGATCAATCCAGTTTCTACTGATTAAAAATGTCAAAGGTATGGGGATATTGCAAGATAGATCAGCAATAATCTCATTGAATGTTGGAGCAGCTTTGAAGGGACAAATGTCCCTTTATTCTCCTGGCATTTCTTGTGTTATTGTGTCCCTCTGGTTCCTGTCCTGATACTGAGCAGGCATTGCAGATTGACAGCTACCACCTCAGTCAAAGAGCTGGTGGGTTAACAGGCTGTGAGACAGTCATCACTGTAAATCAGAGATGTCAAGCTCATGTTTCACAGTGGCTCTGATTGGAAGCCTGGGCAGTATACAGTTTGGGCCATTTCGATATGGGTGGTGTGTGTTAGGGCCAATCTATTGGCATAAATCTGGAACAGTATAAGCCAATGGAAGGCGGTGCTGTAGTGGTATTGTCACTGTTGGTCATTCAGAGGCCCAGATCACTCTGCGTTAAAGGACACCTACTACGGCAGCTGGTCACACCTGAACTAAGTTAGTAAAAGATCTGGAATTGAAATCTCGTCTCATTAACAGTGATCAATTAACTATTGTCAATTGTTGCAAAAAGCCCTAACAAACTTGTTAATGGTCTACATGGACTCCAGAGCCACATGGTTGACTGCCTTCTGAAAGGATCTAGATCGAGATCATTTCAGAAGGGCACCAGATGCATTGCCAGTGACACATACATCCTATGGCAGAATTGTAAACAAAATGCTGGTGCAGGTTTCTCCACCTAATCTACATTGGTGTTGTCACCACTCCACCTTCATCCTTAGGGGCTTTGAACTACCATCTCTGAAGTCAGCAATAAAAGGAAATTTAGTTTCCAACTGAGGATCCTATATCTGCTTGGAGATCTCTGAAGGATGTACAGCGTAAGCTGTAGCTAGTTGTTCCAGTTCTTTAACTACCTACCTAGTAGAACGACACAGATCTCCCAAACAGCAGAGAACTAGTCTCAGGAGACCTTGTGTAGCATGCCATGAAGCAACTGCACCTGCTGATTGACTTTCTGATCGAAATCAAGTTGTTGAACGACTAGTTGAAGGAAAAGCTATTTCCTCTGGTGTGGCAAGGGGACGTGGCTCAAAATCAGGCCATGCAGGAGTGAAATCGGGAAGCGTTCATTCACACCATGTAATGGGAATTTAAAGTTCCCACAAAATGACCATGAGTTTGTCTGGTACTGAAACCTGTAGCACACGGGACCTTGTCAGTGTGATTTCCTCATGGTGACACTTTATTCTCTTTCCTGGGTCTTATTTCAACAGCTGGTGAAGCAGGTCACATGGCACGGGAAAGGTGATTACTTAGCAACAGTTGTCCCTGACAACGGCAACGCACAGGTCCTCATCCACCAGCTTAGCAAGCGCCGGAGTCAGAATCCCTTCCGCAAGAACAAAGGCATGGTGCAGTGTGTCCTATTCCATCCGATCAGACCATTCTTCTTTGTGGCCACACAGCGCTATATCCGTATCTACAACCTCCTCAAGCAGGAACTCTCCAAGAAGCTAATGACCAACTGCAAATGGGTGTCGAGTATTGCTGTGCATCCTGGGGGTGAGTTCTCTGATTGTTTTGTCCAGGAGGACTACCCCGGTTGTAGAGGTACTGACCATTCTGTAACGGGGCTAAGCAAGACTGAGAGTGAACCCATTTAACCTGGAGAAGCGGAATGTTTTGAGGTCACGTTGTTAACTGATGTGGCAATGCAGCCGTCACGCTCTGACTCACTTTGCCAGTGACTGATTGCTTCTGATCATTTCCTGTCTGCTCGCAGAAGTTTTACTGGTGACCACTGGTGTAAAACGTGAACTTTATGCTGAACTTACAGCTCAGTTCCTTTCTTTCCCACAATTGGAATTTCTCAGACCAGGAATAGTCTTTGCTCATTCCAGTCATAGAGATGTACAACACGGAAACAGACCCTTCGGTCCAACCCGTCCATGCCAACCAGATATCCTAACCTAATCTAGTCCCACCTGCCAGCACCCGGCCCATATCCCTCCAAACCCTTCCTATTCATATACCCATCTAGATGCCTTTTAAATGTTGCAATTGTACCAGCCTCCACCACTTTGTCTGGCATCTCATTCTATACACGTACCACCCTCTGCATGAAAGCGTTGCACCTTAGGTCCCTTTTTATATTTTTCCTCTCTCACCCTAAACTTATGCCCTCTAATTCTGGACTCCCCTACCCCAGGGGAGAAAACCTTGCCTATTTACCCAACCCATGCCCCTCGTGATTTTATAAATTTCTATAAGATCACTCCTCAGCCTCCGATGCTCCAGGGAAAACAGCCCCAGCCTATTCAACCTCTCCCTTCAGCTCAAATCCTCCAACCCTGGTGATATCCTTAAGTCTTTTCTGAACCCTTTCAGGTTCCACAACTTCCTTCCTCAAGGAGGGGGACCAGAATTGCACGCAATCTTCCAACAGTGGCCTAACCAAAGTCCTGTACAGCAGCAACATAACCTCCCAACTCCTATACTTAATGCTTTGTCCAATAGAGGAAAGCATACCAAACACCTTCTTCATACCTGCTATCTATGACTTTCAAGGAACAGTGAACCTGCACTCCAAGGTCTCTTTGATCAGCAACACTCTCCAGGACCTTACCATTAAGTGTATAAGTCCTGCTAAGATTTGCCTTTCCAAAATGCAGCACCTCACATTTTATCTAAGTTAAACTCCATCTGCCATTTCTCAGCCCATTTGCCCATCTGATCAAGATCCCATTGTAATCTGAGATAACCCTCTTCACTGCCCACTACACATCCAATTTTGGTGTCATCTGCAAACTTACCAACTATACCTGTTATATTCACATCCAAATAAATTATATAAAGTAGTGGACCCAGCACTGATCCTTGTGGCACTCCACTGGCCACAGGCCTCCAGTCTGAAAAGCAACCCTCCACCACCACCCTCTGTTTTCTACCTTTTGAGCCAGTTCTGTATCCAAAAGGCTAGCTCTCTCTGTATTCCATGAGATCTGATCTTGCTAACCAGTCTAACATGAGAAACTGAGTCCCTCGCCCATCTTCTAGTCTTGGTTATGTTATGAAGTTGAAGGTGTGTACTGTACCTTTGAGAGTGTAGATGCAGGCACCTGTCATGTGACTGACTAACAGTCTCAGAGTGTACTGGAGAGTGGAAAATATGAGACATTTGGCTGTGAAACAAATACCTGAGTTTGGTTGCTATGTTTTCACAACAGTTCAAATTTAATCAATCGGTTCAAATTAAACCAATCGGTTCAAATTATGCCCCAGGGTGCTAAAACCCAATCAAATTTGAATTTTACTATTTTGACAACATTGAACCAGTGAGACAATCTGATTGTTTGTGGTATAAAAGAAGCAGACATTTTGGTAGCCAGAGAGAGACTGCTATTCAAATCACTCTTTGTCAAAGGTATCTTTTTCATATGAAACATCTTTGCAGAAAAGAGCGAAGACGACCAGGGAGATCTACAGCCAGAGAAAGACATATACCGGCATGATAGCCGCTATAGGTTTTGAAAATGAAGTTGACGTAATTTTAATAGGGGCATTTATTGGATCAGTATATTGTTATAGAGTGGGAGGTAGATAACAAACCTTTAAGAGAAAGGAGGCTTAGAGTTGTAGATAGTTGTTTAATATTCACTTTTAGAGTTAAAGAATAAATTGGTATTTTTCCTTTACATTGTGAAAGTTGGGAGTTCTCTGTCACTCATACTTTAACGGATTGCGAGGCGAGGTGAGCTTTTCTGGTTGTTTGGTTTAATTAGCAGAAGAGTTTACAGCCGTGTCATAACAGTTATCTAAAGAGTAATATCATGCCCTAGGTCAAAGAGTTGTTATGGAAAAATGGTAAACAAAGTTCAAAGGCAGCAGAAACAAAGGTCACTGTCAGATAAGGTGAAAACACCAAAGAATTTTCAAAGATAAAATTGAGGCAAATCTAGCTGAATGCATGTACATTGGCACCAAAGTTTTTAAATTGACAGCACAAATAGACAGAAACCAACAGGATCGAATTGCTTTTGTAGAGATTAGATTAGATTCCCTACAGTGTGGAAAGAGGCCCTTCGGCCCAACAAGTCCATACTGGTCCTCCGAAGAGCAACCCACCCTGACCCCATCTCCCTCCCCCCCCCCCCCCCCCCCCACCGCCACACACACACCGCCACACACACACACACACACACATACATACACGCCCCTGCTAAGATTGAATTAAATCAGAACATTGGCGAGAGAGAATTTTACACCAGAACATCAAGGTGTAGAGTCAGTTTGTATGGAACTAAGAAACAGCAATGGGCAGCAAATATTGATGACAGTTGTTTATGAGCCTCTGAACAGTAATGTGGTATTGCTCAGGAATATAAAGGTGCATTTAACCTTGGTACCATTATCAAGGTAAACTTCAATTTACATGCAGCCTGGATAAATGTAATTAGCTCTGTTACAGTGGAAGACATATTCCTGGAAGGTATGCATGATGGTTTTCTAGACTAGTATGGTGAGGAGCTAAGTAGAGAGCATGCCTATTTTAAATCTCTTATTGCATAATGAGAAAGGGTTGATTGTAAATTGGCCTGTAGGGAAGAGTGACCATCATATTAAAGTATTTTGTTTTATGTTTAAGAATTATATACCAATCCAAAGCTACTGCCTTGAATTTAAACAAAAGGAACTGAAAATTTGGGTGAAAATTGGTTGTGGTAGATGAAGAAATTGGAAACAAATCTAAGGAGTATCACAATAGACAGGCAATGGCTAGCTTGTAAAACAAAAAATTTGATGCATAGTTTCCAGCAAATATACCTTTCCTATGAGGTATAAAAATCCAAAAGAATAAAGAGTGTATCAGGATCATAGACAAATCGAACAGAATAAAGAGTGGATTAGATTTGGTACACAAGTCTAACAGAATAAAGAGTGATGATTTGGAGATGCTGGTGTTGGACTGGGGTGTACAAAGTTAAAAATCACACAAGAATAAAGAGTGGATTAGGATCATAGACAAATCGAAGAGAATAAAGAGTGGATTAGATCAAATGAAGAGGCTTACAGTTGCCAAGAAAGTAGTAAGCTGAGAGACTGGAAACATTTTAGAATTCAGCAAAGGTGGATTAAAAAATGTTGAAAGGAAAACATGAACATAAACTTAGAAATCTAAATATAGACTGTAAAAACTTTCATAGGTATGTTTAAAAAAGAAAGGTCAGCAAAAATAAACATGACTCATTTCTGGCAGGTACAAGAGAATCTATAATTGCAGTTGCAAACAGTAGTTCAGAAGGCTCATGTTATGCTGTCCATTTATTGAGAGAGGATTTGAGTACAGGAATGAAGAGGGTCCCTTGCAATTGTGTCGCCCCCCCCCACCCACTTGGTGAGATTGCATCTGGAGCACTCTGTAAGGTGTTGGTCGCCTTGTGTCAGGAAAGCAGTAGGAGTGCAGTGTTGGTTCACTAGACTGATTCCTACAATCATGGGAATGTTGGCTAAGGAGAGTTTAGGAGGGTCAGTTTGTATACTTTGAAATTTAGAAGGATGAGAGGCAATCTTAGAAAGTTAAATCGAACTTATGTTTTCATGTAAACCTACAGGCCCCAACCACTACTATTTGTAGCGTTCAGCTATCACAACACTCCATGTCAGAGAATGATCCGAGTATCTGTGTATGGGGTCCAGTTTCTTGGCACCAACTGTGAACTTCAATCTTTTACAAGTTTCCAGTGAAGCCAAGATTGATGAAGTTGGTGATGGGTTACTTCGGGTATTTGGCAAAGGAAGAGAAATGGAGTTGATTGAAGAACTGAACAAGCTCCAGAAGCTCTGTTCTGAGGAACCAAAATGTTAATGGTGATTTCTCTCCGCAGGTGCTGCTAGACCTCCTGAGCTTTTCCAGAAATTTCTGTCTTGCTTCAGAAGTTGAATGGTTTCCTGTTTTGGTGTCTATATGTTGTCATTATTTCACTCGACACATTAACCCAGGTCTGACCTTTTCTGTTCCAGTTGATATCACCTGTGCTTCCAAAAAGAAATCCTACCCCTCACCCAAGGGGTTTTTAATCACTCCTCATCTCTAGGACCAGCTGAGGGACTGTTTCTACCCTGTATATGGATGCTCATTTACTACTTTTTAATGTGTTCACAGGAGATAATGTGATCTGTGGTAGTTACGATAGTCGCCTTGCCTGGTTCGACCTGGATCTCTCTACCAAACCTTACAAGATGCTCAGGTTTGTTTATCACCAAACAATCAGCTAACATGGTATTGACTGGTGGAACAAGGAAGGCACCCTCCTGGGACATAAAGCTGGCTATTACCATTTTGATGTTGACTATAAGAGAGGTGTACAAAGATAAAATTCACACAACACCAGTTATCGTCCAACAGATTTATTTGGAAGCACTAGCTTTCAGAGTGCTGCTCCTTCATCCGGCAATTGTGGAGAATAAGATTTTAAGTCACAGAATTTATAGCAAAAGTTTACAGTGTGATGTAACTGAAATTATATATTGAAAAAGACCCAGATTGTTTAAGTCTCTCATCTTTTAGAATGACCATGTTGGTTTCAGTTCTTTCATATGTAAATTGCAACACCTTTTTTAAAAGTTACATTCTCAAGTGCACTTTAATAATTGGTGTCGTGTTGACCCAGATGAAGTATTGAAGATGTTAGCTCCCTGTGAGGCTGTCTGTGTCACAATGGTCAAAGACTGATTCTAATTGAAAAAATGGATTTACAGAATCTTACATGGATTCATGTAGTTTTTGAGCAAAATAAAATGTAATTCTGCAAGTACAAATTCACCCCACAAACTTGTGTGTTGGGGGTTGGTGTTATGAAAGTCTGTGCGAGAGTGTGTAAGAGAAAGTGCGAGTGTAAAGGGGTTTAAGTCGGTGAGAGGGTGAGACCACTTCAGTGGTCCGGGACATTCGGCCTCGGACCTTCGGGGGAACCAGCCTCCAAGGTGGACTTTGGGACAGGCAGCAAAGAAAAGTGGCCAAGCAGAGGCTGATAGCTAAGTTCGGTACTCATAGGGAGGGCCTCAACTGGGACCTTGGGTTCATGTCACATTACAGGTGACCACCATTGCACTACACACACACACACAAGTTTGTGGGGTGAATTTGTACTTGCTGAATTACATTTTACTTTGCTCAGAAACTGCATGAATCCATGTAAGTTTCTGTAAATCTGTTTTTTAGATTTGAATCAGTCTGACCATTGTGGCACAGGGAGTTAACACCTTCAATATCTTATCTGCGCCGACATGACACCAATTGTTAAAATGCACTTGAGAATTTAACTTTTTTTTAAAAAATGTTTTGCAATTTACATATGAAAGAACTAAAACCAACATGGTCATTCTAAAAGATGAGACTTAACAAATAATCCTGGTCTTTTTCAATATATAATTTCAGTTACATTACACCTGTAAACTTTTGCTATAAATTCTGTGTCTTACAATCTTATTCTCCACAATCACCTGATGAAGGAGCAGCACTCCAACTGCTAGTGCTTCTAAATAAACCTGTTGGACGATAACCTTGTGTTGTGATTTTTAATTTTGTACAGCCCAGTCTAACCCCAGTGTCTCCACATTGAGAGTGGTGGGCTATGCTAGAGTTTCCTATCTGCCACCAGCCTCGCTAACATCTCCTGTGGTTAGGGAATTCTGAGCTACTGTGTTTTCTCAGTGTTGTCATCAATGTGCAAAAACAATTTGGTTGATATATTTCAGTGTTTAATTATAGGGAATGGAGATGGTGCACAGTCTCTGCCCAATTTGATAGTTACATCCACATCAATTCAAAGTCCACTGTGGATTGAGCAGAAAGTCATTCTATTATAATAGCTCAATAAATAATCTCTGGGACTCTGGGGTCACTGTTTGCATTTTTATTTATTCATTAAATGGTTAAACTGGTATTCACAAACATACAAAACAAGGAACAGGAGGTGGCCTGATATGGCGAGTGCTAGCTATGAAGAGAGGTAAAATAGATTAGGATTATTTTTATTAGAAAGACTGGAGGTTGTGTGTGTGGCGGGGGAGGAAAGAGGAGAGAAGAACCTGATTGAGGTCTACAAAATCATGGAGGTATACATAGGTTGGATAGCAAGACCCTTTTTCCCCCAGAGTGGAGGATCTCTATTACTAGGGGTCATGAGTTCAAGGGGAGAGGGGAGAAGTTCTTCACGCAAAGGATGGTGGGTACCTGGAATGCATTTCCAGCAGAGGTGGGCACGATAGGATCATTGACGATGTATCTAGACAGATACATGAATGGGCGGGGAGCAGAGGGATACACATCCTTAGAAACTAGACGGCAGGTTTAGATAGAGAATCTGGATCAGCGCAAGCTTGGAGGGCCGAAGGGCCTGTTCCTGTGCTGTAATGTTCTTTATGACCATTCAGCCCTTCACACCTGATTCCATAAAATCGTGGTTGATCTGATTGTATCCTCAACTTGACATTGCTGCATATCCCTGATAACCTTTCATCCGCTGGCTTTTGAGGAAGGGAATTCCAAAGACACTACGCCTCAGAATTTTTATTCTCCTTATCTCTGTCTTAAATGGACATCCCTTTATTTTTAAACTTTGACCCTAGTTTGTACTTACCTGTCACTCAATGTAGTGATGGGTTATTTTCCTCAACTGTTCCAGTCCACGTTGTGAAGTGTACATTGAAATGCAGAAAACAGGAGGTGGCCATTCAGCCCACTTTGAGCCTGCTCTACCATTCATTAGGATCAAGAATGATCCTCCATCTTCCCCATTACTGATGGCAGGCTGACTCCTCTGTAATTCCTGGTTTTCTCTCTGCTTCCCTGTTTAAAAACTGGGGTTACATTAACTCCCCATCAATCCGTCAGAGCTTTCCCAAGTCTACAGAATGTTGGAAGATGATCAGCAATGCCTCCACTCTGCTGCTCGGTCTTTGTCCCTCAGAGTTAGTTTTCCATTGAATGAGGATTTGGATAGAAATAGAGAAATGAGAGGATTGGCATTTGATAATGATGGGCCAAATGACCACTAGCTGGAGGATTTCTGCCACCCTGTCACTTTATATAGCATGTCTTAGTGAGTGTTGAGACTGTATACCAGAGTGTTTGATTATTATTAATAATGTCTTTCATCTGCTCACAGGCATCACAAGAAAGCTCTGCGGGGTGTAGCATTTCATAAACACTACCCCCTGTTCGCCTCAGCATCTGATGATGGCACTGTCATTGTCTGCCATGGAATGGTTTACAGGTTTGTCTCTGACTATGCCTTTGTCTTTATCCATCTGTCTGCCTGCCTCAGGTGGTTGAGTAGGGGGACTGAGACTAATTGAATAGTTCTACCAAAGAGATAAACCAGCAAAATGGGCCCAATAGCCTCTTGCGCTGAGATTTTGTGTTATATCCTACCCTCTGACTTGTAACTCAGCGTAACATTTCACCTCCACTAGCCACAGCTACTTGTGCAGGTTGGAGATTCTCTTTTCCCCGCGCACCCCCCCCCACCCCCACCTTTCATCCCACAGTCAGTGTTGAGTTAGTTGATTTCTATTGCTCTGAAAGTGTAAAGGTACTACAAGCAGAGAGAGATATTCATTCAGGGCTCCTAACTGTCCTCTAGTCTCAGCTGTGGGTTGCTGGGACTTGGGTCTGCTCCTCCAGGTTGAACAAGGTCACCAAAGAGCCAGTTTCCTGTAAAACTGCACAGGGTATGAATTAGTGCCAGGTGGGGAGAGAACTTGAACAGTTGTACCAATTAAGTTTTTCTTTCTGTTTTCAGTGACCTACTCCAGAACCCCTTGATTGTCCCAGTGAAATTGCTGAGAGGCCACACAATCACACGAGACCTGGGGGTTTTGGATGTGACCTTCCACCCAACCCAGCCTTGGCTCTTCTCATCAGGAGCAGACTCTACCATCTGCCTCTTCACATAATGTTTAGCTGCTTGTACCGACTCAACTGGACTCTTACCACACCCTCTGTTCCTGTTAATAACATTTATTGAAGAAAATGCTCAGTGTCTCCTGTCTGCCTTTGAGAAACAGTTGACGATGTTATCTCCCTGTGCACTGTATTGCACGATGCCCTTTCTATGCATTGTCCTGAGGAAGAGAAACCCTCTGCTCTCCCTCATTACAGCTGCATACTTCCCCGCTGCAGTTTCACTCAGTATTTTGAGAGGTGTTTGTTACTTACACCAGCCATGAGTACCTTTACACTCAGGTCAGAGGCCAAGTATTTCTGTTTAAAGGATTTCTTCAAAAGTACCAAGGCAGCCATTGAGATCACATGAGTTTCTACAATGTGTTTGGCTTAAAATAGGAACAAATCACCTCATTTTAGAAGCATTGATGTGTGTAGTAGCATCCTTGTCCTAGATCACCTTATTAATAGCATAATTTTCCCTTCTTTCCAAAATGGAAACTCATTCATGAAATTCATTCATTTCCAAGGATGCTCCACTTTTTAACATGGAGAGCTGTGAGCAGCTCAGAGAGCCTCTGGCCTCAATGCCCACTGTCAGCCATGGTGGCTGTTTAAAGGGTGTTCAGGCTGCAAATCTATCCATCAGACACCAGTGGCAAGAGCATAGCAAGCTCATGCAGCAGCTTTGTAGTGAGTGTGGTTGACCATCTACCGACCATTGGCTAGCTGTTCCAGGAAGCCAAGCCCTACCTAATTCCAGAAACCTAGTCTATTTCCTCCATAGCTGCTTTTCCCCCTTAGGTGAAGACAAAATACTCGTTAGGATCCATAAAGCACATCATCCACTTCCATACAATTTATATTATAATATCCTCCACATCAAGTGTTTCATAAAGCTTCAGCATTCCCTCTTTCTCCAAGGCTAATCCCCATTTCTTCACATCACTGGAGTCCATCAACCTCTTACCATTCAGTAAATGATCTCCAACCAACATCACCACCTTTTCTAAAGGGTCTGGCTACAACCCAGATTGAAACAGGTGATAACTAGGTGAAATAAAACAGAGCCTGAAAGCAATGCTTTTTAAATCATATACATTTTTAGATCTTTGTATAATATGTACCATATTTCCACTGATTTACATTGGCATTACATTCAGCAGTTTTATTATTAAAGACATCTCTGCCATTTCCAGTCTGATTTGATTCAGTTACACTTAAACTGGGCCGGGCAATTAAGTCCAACCAATGCTGGGGATGGAGCTGGTGAAACCCGTAAACCAATTTCCCTGCGAGTCTGAAATCACATCCCAGTTTCTAATTTTCCCATCTGATGATCTAACATACAAACAAAAAAATCAAGGCTATGGACAGTGCCCCCTTTGAATGAAACAGTTGGGTGTATGTAATCCCCACTGAACTGTGACAATTAGTTCCTGTATTTAACTTTGCAGGAATCCCCACTTCAGTCAAGCCACCATCACTACTGTACCTTTAGCTTTCTGAGCACTGTGTGCATATCCACACTGTTGTTGGCCACCCACTCTCTGCTTCAGTGAAAACAAGCTTTTGTACTAGTTCCCAGTTCTTGCAAGCCCTCTGGCAGTGAAGAGTTAAGATCCAGGTCAGCCTGCTCCCTGGACCAGAGTTGTGTTTAACTGGGAGAAAACCTAAACCAAGGGGACAACACAAAGCACCTTAAATAAAAGTTACTAAAACAGCAAGAGGTTGAGGACCATTCATCACTCCTTCTCAGGAAAGGGAAGAGGTGGCTCCGAGGGAGTTCTGGCAGGTAGACAGAGAGGCCAACGTTCAACCACAGGGCAGTCCATTTGGACCCACTGCCTGAGCAGCAGCAGCAGCTTCAAGCATTCACTGATTGGACCTTCACCTGGAGGCCAGTCACAGCACTGTACCAGCTTTAATGGTCTTTTAGTCTAGGAGACTGAGGTGTTTTCTGCCCACCTCCATTTAGAGATTAGATTCCACTCTATCCTTGGATCTTTGGGACAGGTCATTTAGCACCATCACAGCTCTGTATTTAAATTCACTGAAGCTTAACTTCTTGGTGCTGTGAAGTCAAGTCTTTTTGACAGAAAAATTAGCATTTTATGCCCACGTGCAGGAGAACAATATGAATTGGAATTAAACAGCTCAAACTTAAAGCCAGAAACTACAGGAAAGCCAGTAATTTATCAGTGTCCCCAAGACAGTGACTCCATCTAACTGAGAAACCTGTCTTATCCTGGACACTCAAAAAAGTGAATCTGGAGAGTTATGGGGCTAGTAGAGAGATGAAAAGTGCTCAACTGCTTGTGGATTAGGGAGAGAACATACACTGTGGCAGTTCCTGCTTCTCCAGCAGGCTGACACAGGTGGAAGGCACAATCCATCCATGAACCCTTATTTTGGGATCGCAGTATTTAGAAACCCCAACCATAGCTTCTTTTCCCACCACCTTCATTCAGTCATTCTGTGTGAATCCACCACATCCACCAGTCCATGTGTGTGTGTGTGCGCAAAACAGGTAGAAAGGATTGGATGCCAGTGGTGCTCACATTCATGAGTCCAGGCCATTTGCCCAAGGCCTAGGCCCTCAGCCACTGCAATGGCCTCTGCAACAGAGCCATTATTGCACTAGGGAAAGGCACAAAACATCCCAAACAAGGAAGCATAAAGAGTAACTCCAAAAGATGAGATATGCAGACCACTCCAGCAGCAGAATGCAATCAACATGATTTTTTTTAAAAAGCCCTTACTAAAAGGAGACAACATTGTCAGTACCCCAACAATTCTGGAACTGGTAGCAGAGAGTGAATTGAATTGGAATGAATTTGGGTTTCTCACGAGGGAAATGGGGAGACAGATCTGAAACAGTAAGTGATGAAGAGGTGGTGAACACCCCCGCAAGCATGTACCTTGTTCACCCTCTCAACTAGTGGTCGATCAAGTGGGGGAGATTGAAAGTTGTAACATTTGGGACCATTCTCTCTCACTCCTCAGTCTTTAGTCTTGGCCACGTTGCCCTCCAGCCCCTTTCTGTAAAAACAAATCTGAGGGAAACCAGTCTCTGAGCAGCAGGAGGAGGAGGAGAGAGAAGAGGAAGCAGCCTCCTCCCATCCTATGACCCATCACAATTCGTGAAGAAGACTCAGAGCCTCAGCTGCCTTGATTCGGACACTGGGAACACCATCACGCAGGAGCAGGATGATCGCTGAGAAAGAGAAAAGTCTAATTAGAGAATCTCTTCAGACAGTCAATCCTGCAGACCACCAGGACCAAGAGTCTTCCGGGAGAACTCAGCTAACTTGGTCTTCCCCCCCCCCCAACATCAGTATTCAAAACGAGAACCACATGGAGTTTCAAAAGGCAGATTTCATTTCAGATTATTAAACCAATAATCTCCCTTTTGTTTTCCACACCACCTCTTGCTTTCTACCTTACCCCCTCCCACTTATCTCTCAGCCCCAATGCAGAAGCCACATTCCTGAAGAAGGGCATATGCCCGAAACATCGATTCTCCTGCTCCCTGGATGCTGCCTGACCTGCTGCACTTTTCCAGCAACACATTTTCAGCTCTGATCTCCAGCATCTGCAGTCCTCACTTTTTCCCTTCATAACGAAAAGATTGGAATACAAGAAAAAGAGATGTCTTGTTGCAGTTAGTACAGGGCCTTGGTGAGACCACATGCAGAGTACTGTCTGCCATATTGATTGTCTTATCGGAGGAAGGATGTCCTGCTGTGGTGAGGATACAATGAAGGTTTACCAAATTGATTCCAAAGATGGCAGATCTGACATACAGGAGAGGTTGAATTAGTTAGGATTATATTTGCTGGAGTTCAGAAGAATTGGGGGATGGGGTTTTTAGAAACATATGAAATCTCAAACAAACATTCTAACCGGGCTAATCCAGATGGATGTTCCGGATGACGGGAGCCCAGAACCAAGGCCACAGTCTTAAGAATGCAGGGCAGATCATTTAAGACAGAGATGAGACATTTCTTCACCCAGGGAGTAGAGAGTCGCAGGAATTCACCACCACAGAGAGCAGTTAAGGTCAAAACACAGTGATTTCAAGGAGGAGTTGCATTTAGCATGGGGGGTTAAAGGGGTCAAAGATATGAGTGAAAAGCAGAAGAGGCTATTGAGTTGAATGATCAGTCATGACCCTAAGAATGGGAGAGCAGACTCAGGCAGCCAGGTAGGAACATAAGAACAGGAGTAGGCCAATCAGTCCCTCAAAGTCTGTTCTGCTTTTCAATGGGACCACAGCTGATCACCAATCTAATTTCATTTACCTGCCTTGGGATCAGGTCTCTCAAATAACAAAGTTATTACGATTTAAAATTAACCAATCTAGTTTGTGGAAGAGAATTCCAAACATCTACCACCCTGTGTGTGTAGAAGTTCTTGCTATTGTCTCTCCTAAAAGGTCTGGCCAAATTTTAAGACCAAGTTCCTAGTTCTAAATTCCCTGTCTTCTCCTGTTAATATCTTTCAACCAAATCAGCCCTTAACCTTCTAAATTTGACAGAAACCGGCCCTAATTTGTAAAATCTCTCCTCATAATGACCTTTGAAGTCCAAGTATCATTCTTGTAAATCTACTGTGTACTCCAAGGCCAATATGTCCTTCCTAAGATAAGCTGTCCAGGTCTGATCTCAGTATTCCAAGTGAGGTCTAAACAGGGTTTTGTATAACTACAGCATAACCTCTGCATCCTTATACTCCACTATGGTCTACTCCTGCTTCAATTTCTACATTTCAAACACATTGCTGTGGGCCTGGAGGCATACACGAGCCAGATCAGGTAATGGTGGCAGATTTCCTCCCTTATTGAAAATCACTTTTTACACTCCATGGACCGACAGTTGTCGCAATCACCATCACTGACCTGAGCTTTACCATCTACATTCAGAAAGGAATGAAATTCCACCAGCTGCCACCATGGGATTTAAACCTTTGGCTCAGACCATTCGGCTGGGTTCTTGGATTACTAGCCCCGTGACACTGCCATTACACCAAAGACAGAAAAGTTGTTTGTTTTTGTTCTGTGGTAGGGTAAGCGTGTCAACTCTTTGATGTGCACAATGTGTTTGACGCTGGGCCAGAGGTTAGCCACAGCAACAAGCCTCAACTCAGGGCTTGGAGGAGGATAGTGCGGGGACAGTAACACAGTCATATCCAGAGGCAGGAGTCAAAATGACAAAACGGTAGAAGGGCGAGGGTGCTGAAACAGGGGAAAAGCTGTTGGGGCAGGGGGCATTGAGATAGAGATGGAAGGCAGATTACCCAGTGTGGGGGCAGGAGCAGGTCGACAGAGGCGGTGCAGATAGAAATTGGGATAAGGGAGCGGGTGCGAATTTTGAAACATGAAGAGTTAACAGTTTGAAAGCAGCCGGTGTACAATAATGTTATTTTTTCAGTAGTTTGTTTTTATTATGAATTTGAGAAAACTTTAAATCCAGCTCCTGGGAGAGTTTCTGTATGAACTTTGATTTATCACACAAACCTGGTCTCTGAACTCATCCCGACCACAGCTCTCACATCCCGACTGTGTTGTAAATCAGCTCAACGTTGTCCCCTCCCTCGACTTCCCTTGGAACCCTTTCAATTAGTTCATTGACTGCAGTAAACTGAGGCAGCTTAATCACAGGATTGACTCCATCAGCAGAGGCACTCGGTTCCATTCCTGCTCCCAGCTGAACAGCTGCTTTCACTTAATGTCTCAAGTGTTGCAGCAACTTTACACTAACTGAGACATCTCCCCTGCACCATATAAACACCCATCCACAACACCCTTAAATACCCACCCAAGGGGGTATCCAAGGGACAGCCAGAGAGGCACCTCCACGTCAACTGAAGGTGCGGCCTGAGAATGACGAGTGTACGTAAACAACATAACAAAGGGAGTGAGGGAGCTACCAGTGAACTTCACTCACCTGTGCACACATGCTCCAGAGAAATGGACCGAAGCTCATCCTGTGACAGATTGCCCAGGAGAAACCCTAGAGAAAAACATAAACATTAAACCTCTCCATTCAACAGAATTCTCTTACCTGGAAAAGAGCACTAAAACATTCTGCCTAATTAACGACAATTAATCTGTGCACTTTCACTCAATCTACTTATTATGCACCCCTACCCAACTTCCCAATTAGATTCTACCCTATAACTCACTTTCGGCTATGTTACTCTATATATGAACTCACCCCCAAACATATTCTACTCTGTAACTCACTGCTTGTAACTGTTAATTTATGTGTAATTCCCCCCATCGCCTCAAACCAGAACCCCTCAATTGATTCCAGTCTGTAACTCACTCCCGGGTATCTGCTATCCAAACCTCTTAATTAGCCCCTGCTGCTCAATCATACGCAAGGGGCTCTACAGCTACTACTGCTGCTGGCAGGTGGGTCTAGATTGGGTTGGGATATCTGGTCGGCATGGACGGGTTGGACTGAAGGGTCTGTTTCCGTGCTGTACCTCTCTATGACTATGACTCTACTGTTTCACTTGTGCCTGAGCTCCTGTCCCAGCCCTTTCTGCTCGGGAGGTTTGGTTTACCTGTAAACATGACAGCATTTCCCCGAATCTCAGGCCACACACTCTTGAAGAAGGAGACATTGCCCATTATGTAAAAGTTGACCTTCTCCGGAAAATCACTAATCTGAAGAGGAGCAAAAACAAGAGAGCTGGTTCCCATTCATCATCGATACTAACATCACTAATGTTAGCCTATAGCACCCAGCTAAATTCAACACTGACCTGTGTTCAAACAAGCAATCAATCTGGGTTCTAACTCATGGGGGCGGGGGCGGGGGCGGGGCGGGTGCGCGGAATTGAGGAAGTGCAGCAAGGTTTGTATCTGAATGTAGATCTCCCAATGTGTTTGGCCAGGTTAAGGAAAATGGTTCATTTGATGCTAGCACAGGGCATTTTGCAAGAATATCACTTCATGCAGCACACCAACATTTATATCACGAGAAGAATATGGATTGTTTCACCTGCAAAATGAAGAGCAATGGCGAGAAGATCCCTTGTGCAGGCTATCAGCCTGCGGGATTGAGGGATTCAGTGGGGAGGTGTTTATATTTAAAACAAAATGGGAGTGTGTTACAGATTGGCATGTAATGAGGGGTTCAGATGGTGGAGGGTTGGTTTATAAATGGAACAGATAACGAGGAATGAGTTACAGACTGGAATCTAATCAAGGGCTTCAGGGTGGGAAGGTGGGGATTTATAGATAAAATAAGATTTTTGCAAGGTTTGCTCGCTGAGCTATAGGTTTGGGGATATCCAGATGTTTCATGACCTGGCTAGGTAACATCATCAGTGGCGACCTCCAAGTGAAGTGAAGCTGTTGTCTCCTGCTTTCTATTTTATATCTTTCTCCTGGATGGGGTTCCTGGGGTTTGTGGTGATATCATTTCCTATTCGTTTTCTGAGGGGTTGATAGATGGTATCTAGATCTATGTGTTTGTTTATGGCATTGTGGTCGGAGTGCCAGGCCTCTAGGAATTCTCTGGCATGTCTTTGCTTAGCCTGTCCCAGGATAGATGTGTTGTCCCCGTCAAAATGGTTTTTTTCATCCGTGTGTAGGGCTATGAGGAAGAGAGGGTTGTGTCTTTTTGTGGCTAGCTGGTGTTTGTGTATCCTGGTGGCTAACTTGCTTCCTGTTTGTCCTACGTAGTGTTTGTGGCAGTCCTTGTATGGAATTTTGTAGATGACGTTGGTTTTGTCCATGGATTGTACTGGGTCTTCTGGGGTTGTTAGAAAACAGAGGAGAACCACCTATACAACGTATTCAAGAAGAACGGATACTCAAAAAAAAATACAGTGCACAGGTTCCGCAAGAACAAACCACGACAAGCAGACCAAACACAGCCAGAAACCCTAACCACCTTACCATACAAAGAAGTTTCAGAAATGACAGCCAGACTACTAAGACCCTTCGGAATCCCAGTAGCACACAAACCCACCAACACTCTCAAACAAAAACTAACAAACTTAAAAGACCCAGTACAACCCATGGACAAAACCAACGTCATCTACAAAATTCCATGCAAGGACTGCCACAAACACTACGTAGGACAAACAGGAAGAAAGTTAGCCACCAGGATACACGAACAGAAAGCAGGAGACAACAGCTTCGCTTCACTTGGTGGTTGCCACTGATGATGTTACCTCGTCAGGTAATTAAACGTCTGGATATCCCCAAACCTACAGCTCAGTGAGCAAACCTACACCCCATTAAATAAGATACCTAGGACTGAGTTACAGCTGGACTATAATCTACAAGCTAACCAATCAGCACTCTCCTCTCATGTATACAACCAAATGCTGATTTTGTGGTGGAACTGCAGGGAGATTGCTGGAAATTATAGGTCAGTGAGCCATTCGTCAGTGGCAGGGAAATTATTGGGGGCAATTCTGAAGGACAATTTTGAAGAATGGATTTATTAGTCATCATCAGCATGGTTTTCTGCAGGGAGGGCTTGGTTCACAAACTTTATTGAGTCTTTGAGGAAGTGACAATGACAATTTAGATTACTTACAGTGTGGAAACAGGCCCTTCGGCCCAACAAGTCCACACCGCCCCGCCAAAGCGCAACCCACCCATACCCCTAACTGAACACTACGGGCAATTTAGCATGGCCAATTCACCTGACCTGCACATCTTTGGACTGTGGGAGGAAACCGGAGCACCCGGAGGAAACCCACGCAGACACGGGGAGAATGTGCAAACTCCACACAGTCAGTCGCCTGAGGCAGGAATTGAACCCAGGTCTCTGGTGCTGTGAGGCAGCAGTGCTAACCACTGTGCCACCGTGCCGCCCTTGATGAGGGTAGGGCAGTGGATGTTGTCCAAATGGACTTTACTAAAGCATATGACAAGAGCCCTCATGGTAGGTTGGTCAAAATCTCATGAGGGTTAGCTAATTGGATAAAAAATTGGCTTGGTCACAGAAGACAGAGGGTAGCTGAGGGAAGGATGTTTCTCGAACTGGAAAATTGTGACCAGTGGTGTTATAGTCAGATAGCACAGAAACAGACCCTTTGGTCCAACCAGTCCATGCCAAACATAATCCCAAACTAAACTAGCCCTACCTACCTGCTCCTGGCCCGTATCCCTCCAAACCTTTCCTATTCATGTACTTATCCAAATGTCTTTTAAACCTTGTAATTGTACCCACATCCACCACTTCCTCAGGAAATACATTCCACACAAAAAAATCTGCCCCTCATATCTTTAAAGCTCTCTCCTCTCACTGTTTGAGTCCCCTCGTCTTGAAATCTCCCATCCTAGGGAAAGGACAACTACCATTAATCTATGCCCCTCATAGAAAAGTACAGCACAGATGTTGTGCCGAGACTTAATCCTAATGTAAAATATAGTAACCTAACCTACACACCCCTCGACTCACTGCTCTCCATGTGCATGTCCAGCAGTCGCTTAAAAGTCGTTTTACAAACTTTCATAAGGTCACCTCTCAACCTCCTACGCTCCAGTTAAAAACGTCCCACCTGTCCAGCTCAAAACCTTCCATACCCAACAACATCCTGGTAAATCTCTTCAGCTTAATAATACCTTTCATATAACTGGGTGACCAGAACTGATCACAGTATTCCAGAAGAGGCCTCACCAACGTCCTGTACAACCTCAACATGACGTCCCAACGTCTATACTCAAAGGATAAGCATGAGCAAGCCTTTATAACCACCCTGTCTAATGTGACGCAAACTTCAAAGAGTTATGTACCCGTTACCCCTAGGTCCCTCTGTTCTACAACACTGCCCTACAGTGTGCAAATCCTACCCTGACTTGTTGTATCAAAATGCAATACCTCACATATATTCAGATTGAACTCCATTTGCCATTTATCAGCCCACTGACCCATTTGATCAAGATCCCTGGAAAATCTTCTTGACAGTCTACTACGCCACCAATGTTGGTGTCATCTGCAAGCTTATTAACAATACCACCTATCTCCTCATCCAAATCTTTCATATAAATAATAAACATTAGAGGACCCAGAACGAATCCCTGTGGAACACTGCTGGTCACAGGCCTCCAGTCCAAAAAACAACCCTCCACCATTTCTCAGTCTCCTGCTGTTAAGCCAATTATGTATCCAATTGGCATGTGACCTAACTTTACTAATTAGTCTACCATACGGAACCTTGTCAAAGGCTTTACTAGTGTCCAAGATACAGTGTCGGGATCACTGTAGTTCAAAATTGAAATAAATGTTTGTAATGAAAATGTCGGTTGTCTAATTAGTAAGTTTGCAGATGATTTGAAAATTGGTGGCGTTGTGGATAGTGAGGAAGATCGCAAAGATTACAGCTGGCAGATAGAGTTTAATTTGGAAAAGTGTAAGGTAATGCATTTTGGGAGGTCAACTGCAAGATGAAAACATACAGTAAAGGGCAGGATCCTGAGGTACAAGTCCATAACTCCCTGAAAGCAGCCAAACAAGGGCATAAACTGGTAAAGGTATAATGCCATGCTTGCCTTCATCGGTTGGGGCACTGAGTAGAACAGTTGGCAAGAGATGTTGCAGCTGGATAACACTTTGGTCAGGCTATATATGGAGCAGTGTGTGCAGCTCTGGTCCCCATACCATAGGAAGGATGTGGAAGCTTTGGAGAGGGTGTGGAAGAGGTTTACCAGGATGCTGCCTGGATTGGAGTGTGTTAGCCAAATGGAGAGGTTGGACAGACTGTATTCGCTAGAGCATCAGAGGCTGAGGGAGCAACCTGACAGGAGTATATAAAGCTGAGGGAGGCAAGTTTTAAAGGAGATTTATGAGGCAAGTTTTTTATTTGACAGTGGGTGTTGCTGCCAGGGAGGATGGCAGAAGCAAAGTTTAAGAGGCATTTAGATAGACACACGAACAGGCAGGGAACAGAGGGGAATGGACCACATGCAGACAGGTGGGATAGGTTAGAACAGCATCATGGTGGGCCGAAGGGCCTGTTACTGTAACATTCTACAAAAAAGCTTTTTGTCAAACAAAAACTCACTCTGTATGACCATAAGACTATTCATTTTTAAAATCGGAGATTGATAGATCTGTGTGTGTGTGTGTCAGGTATCTCAGGATTTAGGAGGAAAGACAGGATTGGGAGTTAAATGTGGGATAGGCTTTAGTGGGAGAACAGCCTCCTCGCGATCTGCATGGAACACTCACAATGTGTTTCACCAGGTCATTGATGAATTCTCCGTAGTGTAGGTTCGCTTCCTCCAGGAGGTGTTTCTGCAACATCACACTGACACTTTCTGAACCCAATAAAGGCCCCACTAATCGCAAAGTA
Source organism: Chiloscyllium punctatum (assembly GCF_047496795.1). NCBI lineage: Eukaryota > Metazoa > Chordata > Chondrichthyes > Orectolobiformes > Hemiscylliidae > Chiloscyllium > Chiloscyllium punctatum. The sequence goes on along the minus strand of NC_092746.1, from coordinate 128,276,124 downwards.
AACTTACAGGCCTACAGAGAGAGGAACAAACAAACCTGCTCATTACAGATTACCAAAAGGTCCAAATTAAATTACTTGTTTACATAAAGTAACCATATTACATAGAGAAAAGCCCCCTCCACTGTCCCCCCCATCAAACCCTCCCAGGACAGGGACAGCACGGGGTCAGAGACAGAGTAAAGCTCTCACTACACTGTCCCCATCAAACAGGGACAGGGTCAGAGACAGAGTAAAGCTCCCACTATACTGTCCCCATCGGACAGGGACAAAGTAAAGCTTCCTCTACACTGTTCCCCAACAAACTCTCCCAGGACAGGGACAGCACGGGGTTAGATACAGAGTAAAGCTCCCTCTATACTATCCCCATCAGACAGGGATAGGGACAGAGTAAAGCTCCCTCTACACTGGCCCCCCATCAAACCCTCCCAGGACAGGGACAGCACGGGGTCAGAGACAGAGTAAATCTCTCACTACACTGTCCCCATTGGACAGGGACAGGGTTAGATACAGAGTAAAGCCCCCTCTACACTGTCCCCCCATCAAACCCTCCCAGGACAGGGACAGCACGGGGTCAGAGTAAAGCTCCCTCTACACTGTCCAGCCTCACTGTTAAACAGAGTGTTCTCTCTCTCTCTCTCTCTGTTGTGATCTGATACACTCCCTCCCAAAGGAGAGCCCAGCACATTCTCATTGCTGTGAACTCAGTCTGTTACATTCTGAGTAACCCGGGCTGTGCCCAGCTCAGACACGTAACCCCAGGACAGCACTGGGAGAAACGGTCCCAGAGTGAAGGGTGTGACCCCCTGGGTGTTTGCCCAGCTAGCCCCCTACCCCCTCAGACACAGTACCTTCACCACCTCCTCACTGCTGTCGTTCAGATGCAGCAACAGGCTGACCAGACTCGAATGAATTTGTTCCACAAAGTCAGCTTTTGATTGTCCATCTCCAAACCGTGACAGCTTCCCGAAAACTGTGAAAGCTGCAGCCCGCACAGCGTCCTTATCCTGGAGGGGAAACAGCACCTCTGTGAAACCTCCAGGAGCTGATGGTGGGAATCCCAGACTCTGGAAACCCCCCCCTTTGGGGCATCTGAAAAGGCAACACTCTTTCACCCCAAATGGTCATAGGGAGGGGCTGAACAGGCTGGGGCTGTTTTCCCTGGAGCGTCAGAGGCTGAGGGGTGACCTTATAGAGGTTTACAAAATCATGAGGGGCATGGATAGGGTAAATAGACAAGGTCTTTTCCCTGGGGTCGGGGAGTCCAGAACTAGAGGGCATAGGTTTAGGGTGAGAGGGGAAAGTTATAAAAGAGACCTGAGGGGCAACTTTTTCACACAGAGGGTGGTACGTGTATGGAATGAGCTGCCAGAGGAAGTGGTGGAGGCTGGTACAACATTTAAGAGGCATTTGGATGGGTATATGAATAGGAAGGGTTTGGAGGGATATGGGCCGGGTGCTGGCAGGTGGGACTAGATTAGTTTAGGATATCTGGGCCAGCATGGATGAGTTGGGCCAAAGGGTCTGTTTCTGTGCTGTACATCTCTCTGACTCTATCACAGATATGCAGCAACAAGAGCACTCAGGCACTCTGGGATTTCGTCCTGGAACACGGAATGAGTTGTCTTCAGAAGGGAAGCAGACTGGGATACAAGATGATGTTGGTTCTCGATTAACCCAGTCAAACCTCTCCCCAACTCCTGTTTTCCACAATGACCTGGCCCTAACGAGCTGGTGAAGACCAGCCAAGTGGTTTCTCCACACACAGAGTACTGGAGAAAGTTACAAAGCATGAAGATTTTCATTTGTAAATGACATTGAAACTCACCGTAATCTAAAACAATGGGGAAAGGTAGCTGGTTTATTGGATGCTTAATCCTGGAATGTGATCCACACAGGATGGGAGTAGTAACTGGGCGTAGCAAAGCCCTGTTTAAACCTAGTCAGGAGGAAGCTAGACTAGTTTCCAGATTCTGGATTAGTGGTGCTGGAAGAGCACAGCAGTTCAGGCAGCATCCAAGGAGCTTCGAAATCGACGTTTCGGACAAAAGCCTTTGATCAGGAATAAAGGCAGTGAGCCTGAAGTGTGTGGGGGTGGGGGTGTGGTGTGGGTGTGGGTGTGGGGTGGGTGTGTGTGGGGGGGGGGGGTGTGTGTGGGGGGGGGGGGGTGTGTGGGGTGTGTGTGGGGGGGGGGGTGTGTGGGGGGGGGGTGTGTGTGGGGGGGGGGGTGTGTGTGGGGGGGGGGGGGTGTGTGTGTGGGGGGGGGGTGTGTGTGTGTGGGGGGGGGGGTGTGTGTGGGGGGGTGGGTGTGGGGTGGGTGTGTGTGGGGGGGGGGTGTGTGTGTGGGGGGGGGGGGTGTGTGTGGGGGGGGGGGTGTGTGTGGGGGGGGGGGTGTGTGTGGGGGGGGGGGTGTGTGTGTGGGGGGGGGGTGTGTGTGTGGGGGGGGGTGTGTGTGGGGGGGTGGGTGTGTGGGGGGGGGGGTGTGTGTGGGGGGGGGGGTGTGTGGGGGGGGGTGTGTGTGTGGGGGGGTGTGTGTGTGGGGGGGGGTGTGTGTGTGGGGGGGGTGGGTGTGGTGTGGGGGGGTGGTGTGGGGGTTGGGAAGTAGCATAGAGTACAATGGGTGAGTGGGGTGTGGGGATGAAGGTGATAGGTCAGTGAGGAGGGTGGAGTGGATAGGTGGAAAAGAAGATAGGCAGGTAGGACAAGTCCGGACAAGTCATGGGGACAGTTACTGAGCTGGAAGTTTAGAACAAGGGTGAGGTGGGGGAAGGGGAAATGAGGAAACTGTTGAAGTCCACATTGATGCCCTGGGGTTGAAGTGTTCCGAGGCTGAAGATGAGGCGTTCTTCCTCCAGGCGTCTGGTGGTGAGGGAGCGGCGGTGAAGGAGGCCCAGGAGCTCCATGTCCTCGGCAGTGTGGGAGGGGGAGTTGAAATGTTGGGCCACGGGGCGGTGTGGTTGATTGTGCGGATGTCCCGGAGATGTTCCCTAAAGCGCTCTGCTAGGAGGCGCCCAGTCTCCCCAATGTAGAGGAGACCGCATCGGGAGCAATGGATACAATAAATGATATTAGTGGATGTGCAATTAAACTTTGATGGATGTGGAAGGCTCCTTTAGGGCCTTGGATAGAGGTGAGGGAGGAGGTGTGGGCACAGGTTTTACAGTTCCTGCGGTGGCAGGGGAAAGTGCCAGGATTGGAGGGTGGGTCGTAGGGGGGTGTGGACCTGACCAGGTAGTCACGGAGGGAACGGTCTTTGCGGAAGGCGGAAAGGGGTGGGGAGGGAAATATATCCCTGGTAGTGGGTCTTTTTGCAGGCGGCAGAAATGTCGGCGGATGATTTGGATTATGCGAAGGTTGGTAGGGTGGAAGGTGAGCACCAGGGGCGTTCTGTCCTTGTTACGGTTGGAGGGGTGGGGTCTGAGGGCGGAGGTGCGGGATGTGGACGAGATGCGTTGGAGGGCATCTTTAACCACATGGGAAGGGAAATTGCGGTCTCTAAAGAAGGAGGCCATCTGGTGTGTTCTGCGGTGGAACTGGTTCTCCTGGGAGTAGATACGGCGGAGGCGGAGGAATTGGGAATACGGGATGGCATTTTTGCAAGAGATAGGGTGGGAAGAGGTGTAATCCAGGTAGCTGTGGGAGTCGGTGGGTTTGTAAAAAATGTCAGTGTCAAGTCGGTTATCATTAATGGAGATGGAGAGGTCCAGGAAGGGGAGGGAGGTGTCAGAGATAGTCCAGGTAAATTTAAGGTCAGGGTGGAATGTGTTGGTGAAGTTGATGAATTGCTCAACCTCTTCACAGGAGCACGAGGTGGCGCCGATGCAGTCATCAATGTAGCGGAGGAAGAGGTGGGGAGTGGTGCCGGTGTAATTACGGAAGATCAACTGTTCTACGTAGCCAACAAAGAGACAGGCATAGCTGGGGCCCATACGTGTGCCCATGGCTACCCCTTTGGTCTGGAGGAAGTGGGAGGATTCAAAGGAGAAATTGTTAAGAGTGAGGACCAGTTCGGCCAAATGAATTAGTGTTGGTGGAAGGGTACTGTTGGGGATGTCTGGAGAGGAAAAAACGGAGGGCTTGGAGGCTCTGGTCATGGCGGATGGAGGTGTAGAGGGATTGGATATCCATGGTGAAGATGAGGGATTGGCGGCCGGGGAAACAGAAGTCTTTGAGGATGCTTACCCCCCGAGACAGGCATTACTACTCCCTCCCCACCCCGCCCCACGCACCAACCCAACGCCACTCACCCCACCCAACACAACGCCATCCACCCAACCCCGCCCAACGCAACACCCCCCCCCCACGCACTGACCCCCGACCCCCCGCACCGCCCCCCTCCCCCACCCCGCCCCGCCCCACGCACCGCACCCCCCTCCCCCCATGCACCACCCCGCACCGCACCCCCCCTCCCCCCACGCACCACACCCCGCCCCCCCGCACCGCCCCCCCCTCACCACACCCCCACTCCATCCTGCCCCACGCACCGACCCCCTCCCCCCAACATACCACCCAACCCCACCCCCACCTTCTCGAAGAAGGGCCGGATGCGGAGGGCGATGTTGATCAGAATGGGCTGTACGTCGATCTCCTCGAGTTGGTCCAGGACCTTGGAGAGGCTGGACATGGCCTCCAGTGTGATCAGGTCTTCCGGGTCATCTTTCTCATCCACCCCAGCAATCATGGCCGACAGCAGCCTGGTCGAGTATTTGTGAATCTGTGGGACATCAGATTCTGCCTCAGCCCAGGGTCTGGCTAACAGCCTCAGCCAGGCCATTCCTGTCAGGAATACCTCCTCCCCGGCCATTAATAATGGAGTCTCTCTAACTTCAGATAATGCTGACCTTGCTTTGTGACCCTCCTGTGTAGTGTAATGTGTATGCCTCACTCTGTCTAAGCACCCAATAATCTGTTTGTTATGATCTGCCTGTTCTGCTCACAAACAAAGCTTTTCACTGTACTAGGTGACTACAATAAATCAAACCAAACCTACCACAGCCCCCTCCCTCCCTGGGCCTGTTCCTGGTCCTTAACATCCTGTGGGGACCACCTATATCCCAGAATCCTTCAGGCATAGGAACAGGAAGCAGCCATTCGGCCCCTCAAGCCTGTTCTTCCACTCAATGGGACCATGATCTGACATTCCTCACAGCCACTTCCCCCTTAAACCCTCAACTCCCCCGACTGATCAGGAATCTCTCTGTCTCAGCTTTAAATATACACAAGGACTCTGCCCCCACCACTCTCTGCGGTAAGGAGCTCCAAAGACTCAGCCCTAAACCAACACTCGCCCCCCCCCTCCTCCCCCCCCCCCCCAACATATCCTCTACCCAACCCACTCCCCTGCCCTCAGACTTTCTCCAGGTCTGCCCCACAGCCGGGTGGCCCTCCTTCCCTCCCTCAGCAGTGCTCCCCCACCCTGCGCCTCCCATTGTGGGGATGGGATCCGAATCCCCGATGGGCACATTCCTGACCTTGTGAGGAGCTCCGACAGCAGCGTTCCCCAGGCCTCTGATGGTCAACATCCGGACAACGCTGCACGTGTCCACCAGACAGGGCAGCAAACTACTGAGCAGGACGTCAGTCAGGACCAGGTCAGAGGTCACACGGTGGTTCAGTAACTGCAAAAGGTCAAACAGAGTCAGAGGTCATCCAAAGACCCATAATCATCACCTTGAAACATTAACTCAGGCCACGACTGACCAACCACTTACTGTCCTGACAAGCAGCCTGCATTTTCATAGCCTCTTTCACAACCCCAGGTCCATCCCAAAGTGCCTCACAGCCAATCAAACACTTTTCTCGAGTGTAATGGAGGGGTTAACAGCAACCAGTTTGTGCACAGCACGATCCCACAACATGGCAATTACCAAGTAACGGGTCTGTAGTGCTTGGTTTGGGGGGCAGTGGGGGTGAGTTTGGAGATGTGGGCCTTACTCTCTACCAAAGGTCAGTGTCCAGTAGCCTCTACCCCTCCCAGCTCCACCACGTTAAAAGATTTGGGAATGCTCATCCACCATCACCAAAAGCTGGTATTCATGCTCAGTGGGGAGCAGGGCTTATTGGCACTTATTTCAAAGGGAATGCTGTATAAAAATCAGGAAGTTTTGGTAAAACTCTGCAGGACTGTAGTCAGAACCCTGCAGCTGGAATACTGTGAACAGTGGTGGTCCCCTGTCCTAAGGGAGGACAGACTGACCGTGACAACCTGGTCAGGTCCACGCGCCCCGCCCCCCCCCCCTCCCATCCTGGCACCTTCCCCTGCCACCGCAGGAACTGCAAAACCTGCGCCCACACCTCCTCCCTCACCTCCATCCAAGGCCCTAAAGGAGCCTTCCACATCCATCAAAGTTTTACCTGCACATCCACTAATATCATTTATTGTATCCGTTGCTCCCGATGCGGTCTCCTCTACATTGGGGAGACTGGGCGCCTCCTAGCAGAGCGCTTTAGGGAACATCTCCGGGACACCCGCACCAATCAACCCAACCACCCCGTGGCCCAACATTTCAACTCCCCCTCCCACTCTGCCGAGGACATGGAGGTCCTGGGCCTCCTTCACCACCGCTCCCTCATCACCAAACGCCTGGAGGAAGAACGCCTCATCTTCCGCCTCGGAACACTTCAACCCCAGGGCATCAATGTGGACTTCAACAGCTTCCTCATTTCCCCTTCCCCCACCTCACCCTAGTTCTAAACTTCCAGCTCAGCACTGTCCCCATGACTTGTCCTACCTGCCTATCTTCCTTTCCACCTATCCACTCCACCCTCCCCCTACACCCGACCTATCACCTTCATCCCCACCCCAACCTGCCTCTCATTTATCTCTTCAGACTCTCTGCCTCTATTCCTGATGAAGGGTTTTTGCCCGAAACGTCAATTTTCCTGCTCCTTGGATGTTGCCTGAACTGCTGTGCTTTTCCAGCACCACTCTAACCCAGAATCAGGTTTCCAGCATCTGCAGTCATTGTTTTTACCTGATAGCAGATAAGGAAAGGTTGTCTTATGGAAGAGAGATTGAGTACTCATTGGAGTTTGGAAAGACGAGGGGCGACTATTGAAACATAGGGAACTTGGCAGGGTAGATGTGGAGAGGCTGTTTCACCTTGTGGGAGAGTCTAGGAGTAGAGGTGCATAATCTCAGAAAAAAGGGGCTGCACATTTAAGACAGAGATGAGGAGGAATTTCTTCCCTCAGAAGGGAGTGAATCTACTGAATTCTTTACCACTGAGGGCTGCCAAGACTGGGACATTGCGTATAGTCAAGGCTGAGATGCGTTTGTATTCAGGAAGGGAATCAAGGGTGTACGGGGAAAAGGCAGGAAAGTGGATTTGAGGACAATCAGATCAGCCGTGGCAGAGGAGACTCAATGGACCGAATGGACTACTGCTGCTCCTACATCATCTGGTCTGTTTAGGTTAGAATCCCTACGGTGTGGAAACAGGCCCTTCAGCCCGACAAGTCCACACCAACCCTCTGAAGAGCAACCCACCCAGACCCATTCCTCTATATTTACCCCTGATTAATGCACCTAACCTGCACATCCCTGAACACTGTGGATAATTTAGCATGGCCAGTTCACCTAACCTGCACATCTTTGGACTGTGGGAAGAAACCAGAGCACCCGGAGGAAACCCACGCAGACACGGGGAGAACATGCAAACTCCACACAGACAGTGGCCAGAGGCTGGAATCGAACCGGGCGCTGAGGCTGCAGTGCTAACCACTGAGCCACTGTGCCACACTGCCACACTGCCTGCAGCCTGATGCTCGCTCACTCACCTCTGGTTTTAATCAAGTTCAAAGCGGTCTCCCCAGAATATTAGACCATGCAGCGAGCTGGGGAGTGTGGTGGGGTGGGTCTGCGAGAGAGACCTCAGAGAGTCAGAGTACTGGAGGAAACAAGGACTGGGACCTGGGGACAGGGTTACACTGAGGTCTGTTCTCCTGACAGCATTTTTAAAAACAGGGATAAATCGCAGCTGCAAAAAAAAAAAGAGTTAAAAACTGGGCCGAGTGGTTTGAATAGTGTGATAGTTGTCAATCACAGTGTATATATGAACCCCATCACCGACCACAGTCAGCACAACTTCACTCTGCCTGCTCCCTCAGCCAGGTCCATGTCTGTCAGCACATGGGCCATTCTGTTCAAAGAGGTTGATAACATTCGCCAAGTTATTTTAAACAGAATGGAAAATGTGAATCGCGTCAGGAATGAGAGTCCAGGAAAATGTCGGCACCGTGAGCCAGCAGTGGGAGTTTTCCAACGACACAGCCAAATCCGGCTGACCCACGGACCTTTCCCCGCATCCCGTCTCCCACCGTCACCCCAGACAGAGCCAGCCCGCACCCACACACACACCCACCTCCCCCGCCCCCCCGGAGGGGCAGGGATAATCATGGGGGGTGGAGAGGAGGGGAAGCGGGGTGCCACACTGCCTGCAGCACGATGCACGCACACTCACCTCTCCGAAGAAAGCGACGGTGGTGACTCTCTGTCCCTCGTACGGGCTGCTCAGCATGGGGGCCAGCTGCTCCACAATGCTGCTGAGGTGAGTGACTCCATGTTGAGCCATCGCCCTGTGAAAACACACACACTCCTCAACAACCATCAGGAACTCCAGCCATCAACAGTACAGAGAGGAGATACCCCCACCCACCACATCCGTGAGAATCCTCACTCACATCCCGGCCCTGATAGCTCTATCCACTCCCAGCTGGGCTGCTCAGTGAAGATTTCATTGACTCCATTTTTAAATCATTGCAGCTGCCCATTCAGAGACCACATTCCCCATTACAACATATTGCTGGAGGACAAGGAGGAAGGTTCATGTCTCCTCCCTCCGTTCACCCCCCATGTCACTGACGCTCCTGCCCCCTCAGTTACTCAGCAATGAGCCCTCGGTAACTCTGAGTGACCACGTCGAATCCCGCTCCTGTCAATGTGCTGTCAGGAGAACAACGCTGGGTCCCTGAACCTCAGCGATTTCACACCCTCGCGATGGGAGCTGAGGGACTAGTCACACCACCCCTTCCCTCGACTTGGAAATATAATTGCCATCCACTCACAGTCACTGGGCCAAAACCCTGGAACTCCCTCCATAACATGGTGGGTTATTTAGAGAATGATTCTTAAAGTCTCATTCCCTTATTCAGGGCTGTGTTCACTTGGGGGGCGGAGGGTGGGGTTTGAACGCACCTGGCCAGCACTGCCACCCCTTGGTGATGCGATTCAGGGCTCCTCATCAAATCCCAACTCTTCTCCTCCTCCATCATGCGCAGCAGCTCCTCGCCCTTCCCTCGAACGGTCAACAGCTTCAGAGCCTCCACCGAGCAGCTGCAAGAGAAGCAGACGTCAGTCTCACTGTCGGTACACGGCCTTACAGAGCCACACCACACAGGACTGGGTGTACCTCAGGATCAATGCCTGGGCCTGGATCAAGGGAAGACCAGCTTTCTGACACCAAGGGACACACAGATAGCACAAGGTGGGCTGAAAGACCTGGGAGATGTCTGAATATCTCTACCGAATCCCCCTTTGACCTTCGCTGTTCTGAGAATGAGTCCAGCCTCTCCACACCGACTAAAGCTGATCCCTGCTTCCTCTCAATGGCTCAGAATGCTGTGCCCACAACAGAACACAAAACGCTCAGTTCATTCTGTTTTCGAAATGAGAACACCTAGCCTCATTGCCTGAGAGTATTGTTAAAATATTAAAACTGTGGAGCAGGGGAAACCCCTTTCACTGAAGGTATGCTTGTGTTAGCAGCCTTCTATATGCAATTGTTAAGTGTCAGATTGAAAAACAATACAAAAGGACCAGTACACATCGCAGACTGACAGATTACACATTTAACCAAAACTCTCCACTCATCCCAATAAAACCAAATCCTGCAGATGCCAGAAACAGGAAACAGAAACAAAGTGCTGGAGAAACTCAGCAAGTCTGGGCAGCAGCTGTGGAGAAGGAAACAGAGTTAACACTGATAGTCTAATGACCCTTCACCACAACCTCCTCCACGTTCCTCTCTGACTCACCAACGAGATGTGGTTATCACTGGCCAGGTCAGCATTCACTGCCCATCCCTAATTACCACACACTGCAGTGGGTCATGTGTTGGCCAGACTGAGTCAGGGTAGCAGATTTCCCTCTGTAAAAGAACACGAGAGAAGTGTGCAGGTGTTGACAACAATAGCTGCTGGTTTCCTGGTAGCTGTTTACTGAAATCAGCAAATCATTGTCAATTCACAAATTACATGGAGCTTTCACCAGCTCCCGCACTGGGATTTGAACCATTGCCTCCAGACCGTTACTGTCTATGTCACTAACCCGAGATGGCATCATGACACCCCAGTATTCGCCCAGAAACATGACTGGGTAAAAACAAGGACTGCAGATGCTGGAAACCAGAGTCTAGATTAGAGTGGTGCTGGAAAAACACAGCAGTTCAGGCAGCATCCGAGGAGCAGGAAAATCAACACTTCGGGTAAAAGCCCTTCATCAGGAATAAAGGCAGATTGGAGAGATAAGCTAGAGGAGGGTGGGGGTGGGGAGAAAGTAGCATAGAGTACAATGGGTGAGTGGGGGAGGGGATGAAGGTGATAGGTCAGGGAGGAGAGGGTGGAGTGGATAGGTGGAAAAAAAGATAGGCAGGTAGGACAAGTCCGGACAAGTCATGGGGACAGTTACTGAGCTGGAAGTTTGGAACTAGGGTGAGGTGGGGAAAAGGGAAATGAGGAAACTGTTGAAGTCCACATTGATGCCCTGGGGTTGAAGTGTTCCGAGGCGGAAGATGAGGCGTTCTTCCTCCAGGCGTCTGGTAGTGAGGGAGTGGCGGTGAAGGAGGCCCAGGACCTCCATGTCCTCGGCAGAGTGGGAGGGGGAGTTGAAATGTTGGGCCAAGGGGCGGTGTGGTTGATTGGTGCAGGTATCTCGGAGATGTTCCCTAAAGCGCTCTGCTAGGAGGCGCCCAGTCTCCCCAATGTAGAGGAGACCGCATTGGGAGCAACGGATACAATAAATGATATTAGTGGATGTGCGGGTAAAACTTTGATGGATGTGGAAGGCTCCTTTAGGGCCTTGGATAGAGGTGAGGGAGGTGGTGTGGGCACAGGTTTTACAGTTCCTGCGGTGGCAGGGGAAAGTGCCAGGATGGGAGGGTGGGTTGTAGGGGGCGTGGACCTGACCAGGTAGTCACGGAGGGAACGGTCTTTGCGGAAGGCGGAAAGGGGTGGGGAGTTTCCTCATTTCCCCTTCCCCCACCTCACCAGAGTTCCAAATTTTCAGCTCAGCACTGTCCCCATGACTTGTCCTACCTGCCTATCTTCCTTTCCACCTATCCACTCCACCCTCCTCTCTGAACTATCACTTCACCCCACCCCCATCCACCCTTGTACTCTTTGCTACCCTCCCCCACCCTCCTCCCTGACCTATCACCTTCATCCCCTCCCCCACTCACCTATTGTACTCGATGCTACTTTCTCCCCACCCCACCCCCTCTCATTTATCTCTCCACCCTGCAGGCTCTCTGCCTCTATTCCAAACGAAGGGCTTTTGCCCGAAATGTTGATTTTCCTGCTCCTCGGATGCTGCCTGACCTGCTGTGCTTTTCCAGCACCACTCTAATCCAGAAACACGACTGCCCAATTCCCACATTTCCAGCGATTACACTCCGTTACAGACATGGGGTGGTTCCCTGGAATGTGCAGTATTCATGAACACACTGTCACGCTGAGCTCTCGGTGTTCAGGAAACGGGGATTGCATTTTCACGGTTTCACGTTCAAACCTTACACCGTACTCCCCAGCACAAACCCCTAACAGAGTCAGGTCAGTGCTGAGGGGCCCAGCCACAGGCTGGGTGCAGTGGGACGGTGTGTGTTTGGGGTTGACCGGGCTGGCCTGGGATAGAACATTACAGCGCAGTACAGGCCCTTCAGCCCTCGATGTTGCACTGTCCTGTCGTACCAATCTGAAGCCCATCTAACCTACACTATTCCATGTACGTCCATATGCCTGTCCAATGACGACTTAAATGTATTTAAACTTGGCAAATCTACTACCGTTGCAGGCAAAGCATTCCATACCCTTACTACTCTCCGAGTAAAGAAACTACCTCTGACATCTGTCCTATACCTATCACCCCTCAATTTAAAGTTGTGTCCCCTCGTGTTTGCCGTCCCCATACTTGGAAAAAGGCTCTCCCTGTCCTCCCTAGCTAACCCTCTGATTATCTTGTATGTCTCTATTAAGTCACCTCTCAACCTTCTTCTCTCTAACGAAAACAGCCTCAAGGCCCTCAGCCTTTCCTAGACCATAAGACCATAAGACATAGGAGTGGAAGTAAGGCCATTCGGCCCATCGAGTCCACTCCGCCATTCAATCATGGCTGATGCGCATTTCAGCTCCACTTGCCAGCGTTCTCCCCGTAGCCCTTAATTCCCCGAGACAACAAGAACCTATCAATCTCGGCCTTGAAGACATTTAGCGTCCCGGCTTCCACTGCACTCCGTGGCAATGAATTCCACAGGCCCACCACTCTCTGGCTGAAGAAATGTCTCCGCATTTCCGTTCTGAAATGACCCCCTCTAATTCTAAGGCTGTGTCCACGGGTCCTAGTCTCCTCGCCTAACAGAAACAATTTTCTAGCATCCACCTTTTCAAAGCCATGTATTATTTTGTACGTCTCTATTAGATCTCCCCTTAATCTTCTAAACTCCAGCGAATACAATCCCAGTATCCTCAGCCGTTCCTCATATGCTAGACCTGTCATTCCAGGGATCATCCGTGTGAATCTCCGCTGGACACGTTCCAGTGCCAGTATGTCCTTCCTGAGGTGTGGGGACCAAAACTGGACACAGTACTCCAAATGGGGCCTAACCAGAGCTTTATAAAGTCTTAGTAGTACATCTCTGCTTTTATATTCCAACCCTCTTGAGATAAGAGACAACATTGCATTCGCTTTCTTAATCACAGACTCAACCTGCATGTTTACCTTTAGAGAATCCTCGACTAGCACTCCCAGATCCCTTTGTGCTTTGGCTTTATTAAGTTTCTCACCATTTAGAAAGTAAGACCTCATAAGGCCTTCCCTCCATACCAGGCAACATCCGAGTAAATCTCCTCTGCACCCTTTCCAAAGCTTCCACATCCTTCTTATAATGTGGTGACTAGAACTGTACACAGTACTCCAAGTGTAACCACACCAGAGTTTTGTACAGCTGTAGCATAACCTCATGGTTCCAGAACTCAATCCTTCTATTAATAAAAGCTAAAACACTGTATGCCTTCTTAACAACCCTGTCAACCTGGGTGGCAACTTTCAGGGATTAGCCCAGTACTTTGCATTCCAATTACTCTGGCCAAAGTGAATCACCTCACACTTGTCCACATTAAACTCCATTTGCCACCTCTCAGCCCAGCTCTGCAGCTTATCAATGTCTCTCTGTAACCTACAACATCCTTCATCACTATCTACAACTCCACCGACTTTAGTGTCGTCTGCAAACTTACTAACCCACCCTTCTACGCCCTCATCCAGGTCATTTATAAAAATGACCAACAGGAGTGGACCCAACACCGACCCTTGCGGTACACCGCTAGTAACTGGAAACCAAGATGAACATGTTCCATCAACTACAACCCTCTGTTTTCTTTCAGCAAGCCAATTACTGATCCAAACTGCTATGTCTCCCACAATCCCATTCCTCCGCATTTTGTATAATAGCCTACTGTGGGGAACCTTATCGAACGCCTTGCTGAAATCCATATACACCACATCAACCGGTTTACTCTCATCTACCTGTTTGGTCACTTTGTCAAAAAACTCAACAAGATTCGTTAGGCACGACCTACCCTTCACAAACCCATGCTGACTGTCCCTGATCAGATTATTCTTTTCTAGATGGTTATAAATCCTATCTCTTATAACCTTTTCCAACACTTTACCAACAACTGAAGTGAGACTCTCTGGTCTGTAATTACTAGGGTTGTCTCTACTACCCTTTTTGAACAAGGGAACCACATTTGCTATCCTCCAATCCTCTGGCACTATTCCTGTAGACAATGATGATTTGAAGATCAATGCCAAAGGCTCGGCAATCTCCTCCCTTGCTTCCCAGAGGATCCTAGGATAAATCTCATCCGGCCCAGGGGACTTATCTATTTTCACACTCTGCAGGATTTCTAATACCTCTTCCTTGTGAACCTCAATCTCTTCTGGTCTAGATGCAAGTATCTCTGTATCTTCCTCGCCAACATTTTCATTTTCTATAGTGAACACTGTTGAAAAATATTTATTTAGTGCTTCCCCTATCTCCTCTGACTCCACACACAACTTCCCACTATTATCCTTGACTGGCCCTAATTTAACGCTCGTCATTCTTTTATTCCTGACATACCTATGGAGAGCCTTAGGGTTTACCCTGATCCTATCCGCCAACAACTTCTCATGTCTCCTCCTGGCTCTTCTGAGCTCTCCTTTGAGGTCTTTCTTGACTTCCTTGTAACCCTCAAGCGCCCTGAGTTTTCACATTTTGTCCTAACATAAGCCTTCTTCTTGACCAGGGATTCCACTTCCTTAGTAAACCATGGCTCTCGCCTTCTACATCTTCCTCCCTGCCTGACCCCAGGTACATACTTATCTAGGACACACAGGAGCTTTTCCTTGAATAAGCTCCACATTTCTAATGTGCCCATCCCCTGCAGTTTCCTTCCCCATTCTATGCTTCCTAAATCTTTCCTAATTGCATCGTAATTTCCCTTCCCCCAGCTATAACTCTTGCTCGGTGGAGTACACCTATCCCTTTCCATCACTAAAGTAAACCTGACAGAATTGTGATCGCTGTCTCCAAAGTGCTCACCTGCTTCCAAATCTAACACCTGGCCAGGCTCGTTACCCAGTACTAAATCTAAAGTGGCTTTGCCCCTTGTAGGCCCTGTCTACATACTGCGTCAGGAAGCCCTCCTGCACACACTGGACAAAAACTGACCCATCTATAGTACTCGTACTGTAGTGATCCCAGTCAATATTTGGATAGTTGAAGTCCCCCATGACAACTACCCTGCCTCTCTTACTCCTATCGAGAATCATCTTTGCTATCCTTTCCTCTACATCTCTGGGACTATTCGGAGGCCTATAGAAAACTCCCAGCATGGTGACTTCTCCTTTCCTGTTTCTAACCTCAGCCCATACTACCTCAGGTAACGAGTCCCCAAACATCCTTTCTACAACAGTAATATTGTCCCTGATCAACAATGCCACACCTCCCCCTCTTTGACCATCTTCTCTGTTCTTACTGAAACATCTGAATCCCGGAACCTGCAACAGCCATTCCTGTCCCTGCTCTATCCATGTCTCCGTAATGGCCACAACATCGAAGTCCCAGGTACCAACCCACGCTGCCAGTTCACCCACTTTATTTCGGATGCTCGTGTTGAAGTACACACACTTCATACCAGGTTCTCGCTTGCCAGTGTCAGATACCCGATTTGGGAACTCCCTACTCTCATCCTCTTCTGTACCTGTCCTACAATTTTGGTTCCCATCCCCCTGCTGGATTAGTTTAAATCCACCTTAATAGCTTGAGTGAATTTCCCCCCCAGGATATTGGTACCCCTCTGGTTTGGATGAAGACCATCCTGCTTGTAGAGGTCCCACCTACCCCAGAAAGAGCTCCAATTATCCAAAAGCCCGAAACCCTCCCTCCTACACCATCCCTGTAGCCATGTGTTCAACTCCTCTCTCTCCCTATTCCTTGCCTCACTAGCACGTGGCACAGGCAGCAAACCTGAGACAACAACTCTGTTTGTCCCAGCTCTAAGCTTCCATCCTAGCTCCCTGAATTTCTGCCTCAAGTCCCCATCTCTCTTCCTACCTATGTCATTGGTGCCAACGTGGACCATGATTTGGGGCTGCTCTCCCTCCCCCCGAAGGATCCCAAAAACACGATCAGAGACATCACGTACCCTGGCACCCGGGGGGGGGGGGGGGGGGGGGGGGGGGCAACACACCAGCTGGAGTCTCTCTCGTCCCCACAGAACCTCCTATCTGTCCCTCTAACTATAGAGTCCCCAATGACTACTGCTCTGTTCCTCTTCCCCCTTCCCTTCTGAGCAGCAGGTGGCCCACTGCTTTCCCCAGGTAAGTCATTCCTCCAACAGTATCCAAACCAGTATATTTATTGTTGAGGGGAATGGCCACAGGGGATCCCTGCACTGCCTGCTGGTTCCCTTTCTGTCCCCGAACTGTCACCCATCTGTCTTCTTCTTTTATCGGGGGAGTGACTACCTTTCTGTAAGTCCTGTCAATAACTCCCTCTGCCTCCCGAATGATCCGAAGTTCATCCAACTCCAGCTCCAGTTCCCTAACGCGGTTTTCGAGGAGTTGGTGTTGGGTGCACTTCCCACCGATGTAGTCAGCAGGGATACTAGTGGTGACCCTTACTTCCCACATTCTGCAGGAGGAACATTCCACTGCCCTAAACTCCATTCCCACTATTCTAACTCCCAAGTGACTACTAATAAAAAGGATTAGGAAATAAACTTACCTTACCTTGTCACTCTGGATCCCACAGTGTTTTTGTTTAGGTTAGAGGAAGAGGATGGGTGGGATGTTGGGGAATTACCTGCAGACGTCCAGGTCCTTGGGTAGGCGGTTATGACGCTCCTTCGCTGGGTCTTTTGGGAGCCGTACCCCGACGGTGCAGCCCACCCGGCCGAGCAGCAAGCTGAAGAGGGAGGGGTACAGGATACTGACAGCCTCGGCACTATCCACCGTAGAGAGCAGCTGAGTCAGAGCACAGGTCATCTGGAGAGGACACAGTGGTCAGCGAGTCACAGAGACAGGGGAAAGCACTTTCAACCCCAGGGTCAGGGGGAGTGACAACCAGGGTCAGGAGCACAAGAGGGTGGGGGGGGATGAAAATATCAGAAATACAAGGGGTGGTGAGAGGGGCAATTGGTCGAGCGAGGGGACTGGAGGACGCAGAGCGAGGGGACTGGAGGACGCAGAGCGAGGGGACTGGAGGACGCAGAGCGAGGGGACTGGAGGACGCAGAGCGAGGGGACTGGAGGACGCAGAGCGAGGGGACTGGAGGACGCAGAGCGAGGGGACTGGAGGACGCAGAGCGAGGGGACTGGAGGACGCAGAGCGAGGGGACTGGAGGACGCAGAGCGAGGGGACTGGAGGACGCAGAGCGAGGGGACTGGAGGACGCAGAGCGAGGGGACTGGAGGACGCAGAGCGAGGGGACTGGAGGACGCAGAGCGAGGGGACTGGAGGACGCAGAGCGAGGGGACTGGAGGACGCAGAGCGAGGGGACTGGAGGACGCAGAGCGAGGGGACTGGAGGACGCAGAGCGAGGGGACTGGAGGACGCAGAGCGAGGGGACTGGAGGACGCAGAGCGAGGGGACTGGAGGACGCAGAGCGAGGGGACTGGAGGACGCAGAGCGAGGGGACTGGAGGACGCAGAGCGAGGGGACTGGAGGACGCAGAGCGAGGGGACTGGAGGACGCAGAGCGAGGGGACTGGAGGACGCAGAGCGAGGGGACTGGAGGACGCAGAGCGAGGGGACTGGAGGACGCAGAGCGAGGGGACTGGAGGACGCAGAGCGAGGGGACTGGAGGACGCAGAGCGAGGGGACTGGAGGACGCAGAGCGAGGGGACTGGAGGACGCAGAGCGAGGGGACTGGAGGACGCAGAGCGAGGGGACTGGAGGACGCAGAGCGAGGGGACTGGAGGACGCAGAGCGAGGGGACTGGAGGACGCAGAGCGAGGGGACTGGAGGACGCAGAGCGAGGGGACTGGAGGACGCAGAGCGAGGGGACTGGAGGACGCAGAGCGAGGGGACTGGAGGACGCAGAGCGAGGGGACTGGAGGACGCAGAGCGAGGGGACTGGAGGACGCAGAGCGAGGGGACTGGAGGACGCAGAGCGAGGGGACTGGAGGACGCAGAGCGAGGGGACTGGAGGACGCAGAGCGAGGGGACTGGAGGACGCAGAGCGAGGGGACTGGAGGACGCAGAGCGAGGGGACTGGAGGACGCAGAGCGAGGGGACTGGAGGACGCAGAGCGAGG
This sequence comes from Chiloscyllium punctatum, assembly GCF_047496795.1. Lineage (NCBI taxonomy): Eukaryota > Metazoa > Chordata > Chondrichthyes > Orectolobiformes > Hemiscylliidae > Chiloscyllium > Chiloscyllium punctatum. The sequence continues at coordinate 128,258,055 of NC_092746.1, read as the reverse complement.
GGACTGGAGGACGCAGAGCGAGGGGACTGGAGGACGCAGAGCGAGGGGACTGGAGGACGCAGAGCGAGGGGACTGGAGGACGCAGAGCGAGGGGACTGGAGGACGCAGAGCGAGGGGACTGGAGGACGCAGAGCGAGGGGACTGGAGGACGCAGAGCGAGGGGACTGGAGGACGCAGAGCGAGGGGACTGGAGGACGCAGAGCGAGGGGACTGGAGGACGCAGAGCGAGGGGACTGGAGGACGCAGAGCGAGGGGACTGGAGGACGCAGAGCGAGGGGACTGGAGGACGCAGAGCGAGGGGACTGGAGGACGCAGAGCGAGGGGACTGGAGGACGCAGAGCGAGGGGACTGGAGGACGCAGAGCGAGGGGACTGGAGGACGCAGAGCGAGGGGACTGGAGGACGCAGAGCGAGGGGACTGGAGGACGCAGAGCGAGGGGACTGGAGGACGCAGAGCGAGGGGACTGGAGGACGCAGAGCGAGGGGACTGGAGGACGCAGAGCGAGGGGACTGGAGGACGGCGGACTGAGTGCCCAGACCTACCACCAGCGGCTGGATTGTGGCGAACCGTGTGACACTCTTGCGCAGCATCGATTCCCTCTTCTCATCGTACGGCAACTGTTTGTTCAATCGCTCCATTAGGAATTCCAGAGATTTCCTCGCCAGGGTCACATCTCCCGCCAGCGACTGCCACATCTCCCCCGCAGGCCTGGGAGGGCAAGGGCTCTCCATTAACGGCAATCTGACAGTCTCTGGTCCCTGCCACCATGCTCTCCCCCCCCCCACCTGAACCTGCATCCTGCTAAACTTTTCTGCAGCTTCCTACCCTCCTTGAAGTCAGCAGTTATTGCAGCATGCTGCTGTGCAGAGGGATCTGGGTGTCCTTGTGCATGAATCACAGAGGGATGGTCTGCAGGTACAACAGGTCATTAAGGAAGGCAAATGCAATTTTGTCCTTCATTGCTAAAAAGGGATTGAGTTTAAAAGCAGGGGGTTATATTGTAGCTGTATGAGATGCTGATGAAGCCACACCTGGTGCAGTTTTGGTCTCCTTACTTGAGAAAGGATGTCCTGGCACTGGAGGGGGTGCAGAGGAGGTTCACTGGGTTATTAATGACTTAGATGAGGGAGTCGAAGGGTGGGTCAGTAAATTTGCAGATGATACGAAGATAGGTGGAGTTGTGGACAGTGAGGAGGGCTGTTGTCGGCTGCAGAGGGACTTAGATATGATGCAGAGCTGGGCTGAGGAGTGGCAGATGGAGTTCAACCCTGCCAAGTGTGAGGTTGTCCATTTTGGAAGGACAAATAAGAATGCGGAATACAGGGTTAATGGTAGGGTTCTTAGTCAGGTGGAGGAACAGAGGGATCTTGGGGTCTATGTACATAGATCTTTGAAGGTTGCCACTCAGGTGGATAGAGTTTGTAAGAAGGCCTATGGAGTATTATCGTTCATTAGCAGAGGGATTGAATTCAAGAGTCGTGAAGTGATGTTGCAGCTGTACAGGACTTTGGTTAGGCCACAGTTGGAGTACTGTGTGCAGTTCTGGTCGCCTCACTTTAGGAAAGATGTGGAAGCTTTGGAGAGGGTGCAGAGAAGATTTACCAGGATGTTGCCTGGAATGGAGAATAGGTCGTACGAGGATAGGTTGAGAGTTCTCGGCCTTTTCTCGTTGGAACGGCGAAGGATGAGGGGTGACTTGATAGAGGTTTATAAGATGATCAGAGGAATAGATAGAGTAGACAGTCAGAAACATTTTCCCCGGGTACAACAGTGTGTTACAAGGGGACATAAATTTAAGGTGAAGGGTGGAAGGTGTAGGGGAGATGTCAGGGGTGGGTTCTTTACCCAGAGAGTGGTGGGGGCATGGAATGCGCTGCCCATGGGAGTGGTAGAGTCAGAATCATTGGCGACCTTCAAGCGGCATTTGGATAGGTACATGGATGGGTGCTTAATCTAGGTTAGAAGTTCGGCACAACATCGTGGGCCGAAGGGCCTGTTCTGTGCTGTATTGTTCTATGTTCTATGTTCTATGTTCATCTATGTTCTATGTTCTATGTTCTATGTTGATTCCTGAGTTGAGGGGGTTGCCTTATGAGGAGAGACTGAGGAGATTGGGATTATTTTCAGTGGAATTCAAAAGAATGGGGCGGGGGGAGTCTTAGAATCATATTTTGAAGGGAATAGATGAGATCGAAGCAAGGAGGTTGTCTCCATTGACAGGTGAAACTAAAAGAAAAGGACGTGGCCTCAAAATTCAGGCCAGCAGATTTCAGACTGTACTGAGGAGGAACCTCTTCACCCAGAGGGCTGTGAACCTTTGGAATTCCCTGCCCTGGGAAGTAGTTGAGACGACTTCAGTAAACGTTTTTAAAGCTAAATTAGATTTTTCTTGAACAGTAAAGGAAATAACGGCTGTAGTGAGAGGGCGGGTAAGTGGAGCTGAGTTCATGAAAAGATCAGCTATGGTCTTATTGAATAGTGGAGCAGGCTCAAAAGGGGCCAGACGGCTACACCTGTTCCTGGTTCCTATGTTCTGCCTTTGACAACGTTTGTAGTAATATCCACAGCCAGACCGAGTCGAGACCACACCAAGACTACGGCTGACTAGATTACTGTCTCAACTTCACTTCCCAGTCTATACCCATGGGCCATTTAATTCCCTCGTCAGTAGAGTTTATCTTCCACTTCCTTTCAAGTGTTCTGCAACGCTACCACCTCTCTGGGGCAGACAACTCCAACAGTCTCTCAATCCTCAGATTAAAAAGGACCCTCACCTTGGTGTTATATGGGAGACCCATGACCCCTAGTTTTGCTCTCTCTCTCTCACAGCCCTCTAACATCCTCTCAGGGTCTTCCATGTTTCAACCAATCATTGCTCGTTCCTCTAAACCACAACAGACATAGACCCAGCCTCAAACACGCGGGCAGAGGTGGTACTGCCACTCCAGGGACCAGAACCACCTCCAGTCGAACCAGAACCTTCTCTGAAAGGGAACAAGTGGCTTGACTGAAACATAGGTGATGCCAGGGGGCCTGACCAGGTCGTTGTGAAGAGAACGCGGCTGCTGTCAGAAATATCCCAAAGTTGGAGCCCGGGTTAATAAATGGGCGTAAGGGACAACTTGCTTCAGGCGGAGGGGAAGAAACTTCCAGATACTACGGAGCCTGGACGGAGTGGACATGGAGATAATGTTTCCACTAACAGCCTCAGAGTGAAGATATGAGGAGGAATTTCTTCAGCCACAGGGTGGGGAATCAGTGGACCTCATTGAAGCAGAGGGCTGTAGAGGCCACGCCATAAGACATAGGAGTGGAAGGAAGGCCATTTGGCCCATCAAGTCCACTCCACCATTCAATCATGGCTGATGGGCATTCCAACACCACTTACCCACACTCTCCCTGTATCCCCGAATTCCTTACGAGATTAAGAATTTATCAATCTCTGCCTTGAAGACATTTAACGTCCAGCCTCCACTCTACTCTGTGGCAGTGAATTCCACAGGCCCACCACTCTCTAGCTGAAGAAATGTCTCCTCATTTCCGTTCTAAATTGACCCTCTCTAATTCAAAGGCTGTGTCCAGGAGTCCTCGTAGCCCCGCTTAATAGAAACAATTTCTCAGCGTCCACCCTTTCTACGTAATGCATTGTCTTGTAAGTTTCTATTGGATCTCCCCTCAACCTTCTGAACTCTAATGAATACAATTCCAGGATCCTCAGCCGTTCATTGTATGTTAGGCCTCCCATTCCAGGGATCATCCGTGTGAATCTCCACTGGACACGCTCCAGTGCCAATATGTCCTTCCTGAGGTGTGGGGCCCAGAATTGGACAGAGTTTTCTAAACGGTGCCTGAGTAGAGCTTTATAAAGTCTCAGTAGCACATCACTGCTGTTATATTCCAACCCTCAAGGTCAATGACATCATTACATTTCACTTTCTTAATCAAATGCAATGTTTCACTTGAGAGAAATAGATAGGCCCTTGATCAGTGAGGGGATCAAGGATTACGGGGAGAAGGCAGGAGAATGGGGTGAAAAACATATTAGCCATGACGGAATGGGGTGGAGCAGACTTGATGGGCTGAATGGCCTAATTTTGCTCCTCTATCTCTCAGTCTTTCACTCCAACAGCACTTCTCTGAATTTTGGAACTCTCTCCCTGAAAAGGCGGTGGAAGCAGAGCCGTGGAACATTGCTAAGGCAAAAGCAGCCAGATGTTTGAGGTGAAAGATTATTGGGGATAAGAGTAATCAGATCAGCCACAATCGGACTGGATGGAGCGGACGAGACAGGCAAGAGTGGCCAGCTCCTGCCTGTATATTTGCGCTGATATCTCGTGTAGCTCAGTAACACTTCCCCAACGCTCAGTCTGAACACAAGGGGGTCGGACTGACCGTACTGTATCTGTCACTTACTTATCAAAGGGCAGCGGGTAGCTGAGGAGACTGGATATCACGGCAGGAAGGTTCTGCGATGCCAAGAGAGAGACCGTCTGCAGAACGGAAGCCTTCACCTGCTCCTGCGTGATGGCCTGGAGGCGGATGTGTAACACTTCCAGCAGCTCGGGGATCTGTAGGAACAACACACCAACGTCAGGCCCACAGCAACCGAGCTCAGGACCAGGGGATGGCAGGACACAATGAGCTAAAAACAATGACTGCAGATGCTGGAAAGCAAATACTGGATTAGTGGGGCTGGAAGAGCACAGCAGTTCAGGCAGCATCCAACGAGCAGCGAAATCAACGTTTCGGGCAAAAGCCCTTCATCCCGAAACGTCGATTTCGCTGCCCGTTGGATGCTGCCTGAACTGCTGTGCTCTTCCAGCACCACTAATCCAGTAGATGGCAGGACACAAGACAGCTCAGAGATCAGGAGGGATGTCTTCATCCAGAGAGTGGTGAACCTGTGGAATTCTCCGCCACAGGACACCATTGAGGCCAAAATATTGAACAAAAATTCCCAAAGAACTCTGGATGCTCAAAATCAGAAACCAGAACAGAAATTGCAGGCAAAACACAGCAAGTCTGGCAGCACCCGTGGGGAAGAGAAATCAGAATCAACGTGTTGGGTCCAGTGACTCTCTAGGAGAAAGTGAGGACTGCAGATGCTGGAGATCAGAGCTGAAAAATGTGTTGCTGGAAAAGCGCAGCAGGTCAGGCAGCATCCAAGGAGCAGGAGAATCGACGTTTCGGGCATGAGCCCTTCTTCAGGAATGAGGAGGGTGTGCCAAGCAGGCTAAGATAGAAGGTAGGGAGGAGGGACTTGGGGGAGGGGTATTGGGAATGCGATAGGTGGAAGGAGGTTAAGGTGAGGGTGATAGGCTGGAGTGGGGGTGGGGGCGGAGAGGTCAGGAAGAAGATTGCAGGTTAGGAAGGTGGTGCTGAGTTCAAGGGTTGGGACTGAGACAAGGTGGGGGGAGGAGAAATGAGGAAACTGGAAAAATCTGAGTTCAACCCTTGCAGTTGGAGGGTTCCTAGGCGGAAGATGAGCCTCATCTTCTGCCTAGGAGGAAGAGTGCCTCATCTTCCGCCTGGGAACCCTCCAACCACAAGGGTTGAACTCAGATTTTTCCAGTTTCCTCATTTCTCCTCCCCCCACCTTGTCTCAGCCCCAACCCTCGAACTCAGCACCACCTTCCTAACCTGCAATCTTCTTCCTGACCTCTCTGCCCCCACCCCCACTCCGGCCTATCACCCTCACCTTAACCTCCTTCCACCTATCGCATTTCCAATGCCCCTCCTCCCTACCTTTCATCTTAGCCTGCTTGGGGGGGGGGGGGGGGGGGGGGCACACCCTCCTCATTCCTGAAGAAGGGCTCATGCCCGAAACGTCGATTCTCCTGCTCCTTGGATGCTGCCTGACCAGTGACTCTCTGGTTCTGAAGGGTCAGTGGACTAAAAAATGAATGTTTTCCAGGAGGTGGGAGACATAGCTCTCACTAAAGGGATTAAAAGGTGTGGGGACTGACGTGGATGATCAGCCATCGACATATCGAATACCCGAGGGTCAGCGCCGCCCTGCTAGAGGGATTATTACCTTTTCACGAGCCTTCGACTGAAAGCACAACAGAATGAGACAGTGAAAGCGAGCACTTTACAGAGATGAAGGATGAATTGAGTGGATTGTAACTGGAGACTGACAGCTTCCCTCTGCAGTGTTCAGGAGGCAGCCTCCCTGGTACAACACTACCACCTGCTGTCTGGAAGCTAACACTGCAGCAGCAAGACCTTAAACAGCAGCCCCTCGAAGAATCAGAGGGATTCTAACACTGTCTGAGAGAGATGTCTCCCAGGAAGGAGAGAGAATGACAAGTTTAAAAGGGATGGTTTGATTTATTGTTGCCACATGTACCTCAGTCCAGTGAAAAGTTCTGTTTTGTGAGCAGTAGAGGTAGATCATAAACAAGGACAATACAGATCATTAAGGTGCTTAGAGTGAGGCAGACAGGGTTACACTGCACAGGGGGAGCACCACGCAAGATCAGCACATTGTTAGTAATTTATACAGACTTGGAGTTGAGATTTAGAAGTGTAGAAATGTGAAAATAAGTTCTAGTGTAGAGACCGTCACAATCTTGAACCATGATGGAAGATTTGAACTGCATGATGGGATTGAAGGGGCCAAGCTGCTCGGGATGAGGAGGAGTTGGGGTGGCAACCAACAACCCCACTCCACACCACACTCAAAACTCTGATCCTCTCTCCACAGATGCTGCCAAACCTGCTGAGTTTCTCCAGCAACTTTTGTTTGAAACCATTCCCTGCTCTGCGTAAACAGAAATATTGATCGGTTAAGTTAGTGGGAAAAGAAGAATAATGTGGGAAAAAGTGGCATCAGTCATATTGCAGAGGGAAACAAAAAGAACAGGATATTATTTGATTGGAGGAAGTTGGAATGGAGTACTGCAGGACTTGTGCATAAAACATAGAAAGCTAACACACACAGGAGCAGCAGGTAAGCTGGAAGGCTAACAGAATGGTACCCCTTATTTCAAAGGTGTTTTCAGTGTTAAGAGTAGGGAAATCTTACTGCAATCATAAAAGGTGCTGGGGGAGAGCACTGCTGGACTACCCTGAGTGGTTGTGGTCTCCTTACTGAATGAAAGAAGTCATTCCATTGCAGGTCACTCAGAGAAGGTGCACTTGGATGGACCCTGCCATGGGGGGGTGGGGGGGGAGATTGCCTTATAGGCGAAGGTGAAACAGGTTGGGACTCCGCTCCCTGGAGTTTAGAAGAATGTGAAGTGATCTCATTGAAACATTACGTCCTTGAGTTCACAGGGTCAATACTGAGAGGGTGTTCCCCCTCATGGGAGGGTTGAGGGCCAGAGGGCACAGGCTCAGAATAAAGGGGCACCAGAGGACGGAGATGGGGAGGAATTTTGTCTCCGAGAGTTGAGTGTCTTTGGAACTCCTCACTACAGAGTGCTATGGAGGACCCCAATCCCAATCCCAATGTGCCCCCCCCCCCCCACTAACACCCCAGTGCGGTCACCAGCCCGGGCTGGGCCCCCAGCCCGGTCGGTCACTAACCTGGTTGGAGAGGCCACTGCCCCGGACCCTGATGAGGGTGTTGCTGATAACAGAGGCTGCACTGCAGCAGAGAGGGTGAGGGTCAGCGAGAGCCTCCAGCAGCATGAAGAGCAGGGAGCTGAGCTGGTCCTGAGGCAGGCTCCTCGCTACCACCTGGAAACAGACACACACAGAGTTATAAGGCTGGGGGCTGATGCAGAATCCCATTCCCAACATTCCTCCTTCACCTTGCTCTGCACTGCACTCCCCTCCCCCCATGTCTCCCACCCCCTCTGACCACCCCCACCGTGTCCCCCAAAGCCCCCTCCCCCAACCTCCCACACACCTCCACCCGCCCGCTCCAGCCCACTCCCCTACAGCCCCTTTCCACCCCCAGCACCCCCTTCCACAAACCGCGCAGCCCTCACCACTGCGTCCTCTAACCCCACCCCCCCTGCCACATGGTCCTGCCCCTCCCCCTCCCCCCGCCTCACCTGGCCAATTTCGGAGCAGGTATGAAACAGCAGCTTGCTGTCTGATTGGTGCAGGCCGTTCTGCAAACCCTTCAATCGGCTCAGAGACTCATCTGTGTGATCGAGGGCAAACCCTGAACGGGAGGGGGGGGGCATCGTTACATAGATCCCCATCCTCACCACAAGCCACCCCCCCACCCACCACACACACACAGCCACCCACTTACACCCTCCCCTCATCCTCTCCCTCCGCCAGTGCAGTGTCAGTGTTACACCCTCCCCGTTTCCCCCTCCAGTGCAGCGTCAGTGTTACACCCTCCCCGCATCCTCTCTCCCTCCCCCCCCCCAGTGCAGCGTCAGTGTTACACCCTCCCCGCGTCCTCTCTCCCTCCCCCCGCCGTACAGTGTCAGTGTTACAACTCTCCCCGTTTCCCCCCCCCAGTGCAGCGTCAGTGTTACACACCTCCCCGCGTCCTCTCTCCCTCCCCCCGCCGTACAGTGTCAGTGTTACACTCTCCCCGTTTCCCCCCCCAGTGCAGCGTCAGTGTTACACCCCTCCCCGTTTCCCCCCCCCAGTGCAGCGTCAGTGTTACACCCTCCCCGCATCCTCTCTCCCTCCCCCCCCCCAGTGCAGCGTCAGTGTTACACCCTCCCCGCGTCCTCTCTCCCTCCCCCCGCCGTACAGTGTCAGTGTTACACTCTCCCCGTTTCCCCCCCCCAGTGCAGCGTCAGTGTTACACTCTCCCCGTTCCCCCCCCAGTGCAGCGTCAGTGTTACACCTTCCCCGTGGCAGCGTCAGTGTTACACCCTCCCCGCGTCCTCTCTCCCTCCCCCCCCCCTCCCCAGTGCAGTGTCAGTGTTACACCCTCCCCGCGTCCTCTCTCCCTTCCCCCCCCCCCCAGTGCAGTGTCAGTGTTACACCTTCCCCGTGTCCCCCCACAGTGCAGTGTCTCTGTCCCTCCCCGTGTGGCGGACTCACCAGCGTAGCGCAGTTGGATAGAGAGGAGTGTGTAGAGAGCCTCTAGCGCATTCTGCCGTACGGTCACCAGAGGATCAGTGCAGCGAGGGACTAGACGCCCAATCAATGCACCCAGATTGTGGAAGGAAACCATTGTCTGAATGGAGGAGAGGGAGGGACGGGAGGAGGAGAGGAGAGAAAAATCTCATCATCTGGACCCAGGTCAGCCTTGATCAAACTACAGACCCCTCCCCCCGACACTTCCACCCAGGGCCGAGAGAGACTGCCCCTCCACCCCCGACACTCCCACCCAGGGCAGAGAGAGACCGCCCCTCCACCCCCGACACTCCCACCCAGGGCAGAGAGAGACCGCCCCTCCACCCCCGACACTCCCACCCAGGGCAGAGAGAGACCGCCCTCCACCCCCGACACTCCACCCAGGGCAGAGAGAGACCACCCCTCCACTACAACTGTATAACTCTCACTCTAATCATTTAGACAATGTAAAGCTCCCTCTACACTGTCCCCCATCAAACACTCCCAAGACAGGGACAGCACAGGGTTAGATACACAACAAAGCTCCCTCTACACTGTCCCCAGCAAAAAAAAAACGATTAGGATCAGTCACAAATGATGAAAAATCTTTTGAAATAGTGAGAGTAGCTGATCAACATGAGCCAGTGTAGACCCCAGTGATCAGACCCCAAGACGAGGGGGACAGACGTGGGGAATGTAGGGATCAATGGGCTTACCCGAACATTGAGTCTCTCCAGGTAAAACAATAGCAGCCTGGAGGTTACAATCATAGCTCGCTCTCGCTCCCAATCCCTGCTCGAGGTAATCCAACCTTCGATATGCTGCCAGGGTGGGGTGGGGAGGTGGAATGAGACCGGGAGGGAGGGAGAGACAGAGAGGGAGAGAGAGAGGAAGAGAGGGAGAGAGAGAGAGGGAGGGCGAGAGAGAGAGAGGGGGAGGAAGGAAGGAGGGAGGAAGGAAGGAGGGGGTGGGGGGGGGGGAGGGAGGAAGAGGGGGGGGGGGGAAGAGAGAGGGGGGGAGGAAGAGAGAGAGGGGGGGAGGGAAGAGAGAGGGGGGGGGGAAAAGAGAGAGGGGGGGGGGAAGAGGGGGGGGGGAAGAGCGAGGGGGGGGGGAGAGAGAGAGGGGGGGGGCAGAGAGACAGATGGAGGGAGGGAAGAAGGAAGGAGAGGGAGGGAGAGAGGGAGAGGGGAGAGAGGGAGGGGGAGAGAGATGGAGGGAGGGAAGGAGGGAAGGAGAGG